>NC_044558.1:34403285-34725434 GCF_007565055.1 Rhinopithecus roxellana
TATTACTGTTACATCATTAAATATTGGGTGTGTGGAGGCAGAACTGCATCTAAGAATCCTCATTTGCACCTAAATCTTATTTAGATGACAAGACGCTGAGCCTGACACCATAAAGCAATATGATATTGAAGGTTTGGGGAGAAATATCATGTATTTTTTTATATGAGGGATCTGTTAATTTTTTATATTAAAAGATGGTCTATAGAAAACATTTACATTGGTTGCTAACACAAACCCTTGGCTCCCAGTATTCACTTTCTATACAGTCTCCTCTCACTGTCTCTGGAATTGCTTATGTGACTTATTTTGGCCAATGAGATATTGGAAAATCTGATGCAAGTAGACACCTGCTAGGCACATACATTGGGTTTAGTCTTCATATACTGCAATCTCTTGAAGCTCTGAGACCACCTTTCTATGAGAAAGCACAAAGTAGCTATGTGGAGAGGTCACATGGAGGTGAACTTAAGAAACCAGTCAATCACTAAAATCAAATCCTCAGATATAAAACTTCAATAAAGCTATGGAAGCCTGCTTCTTCCTTTTCAAGATACATCACTTCCAGCGTTCTCTGCCCAAATTTCTGACTACAGAATCAGGAACCAAGTAAACTGGTGGTTATTTTAAACCACTACATTTTTGGATTGTTTGTTATAGAGCAATAGATAATTGAAACAACGGGGTATGCTGCAGGGGGTGTAAGAGTAAATATTGTTTTGCAACATATACATCAGCAAGTATCAACAGTTACCTCAGCAGTATCACATAATGAGGAGTGTCCTATACTTCAGGCTGCCTCACAGAAAGAGAGAGAGCCATCAGTTTCTCAGTTTCTTCCTTTGATATGGTCTGGCTGTGTCACCACCCAGATCTCATCTTTAATTGTGGCTCCCGTAATCTCCACATGTCATGGGAGGTACCTGTTGGGAAGTAATTAAATCACGGAGGTGGTTTTTTTTCCCATGCTGTTCTCATTATAGTGAAGATGTCTCATGAAATCTGATGATTTTGTAAAGGGCAGTTCCCTAGCCCGTACTCACTTACCTGCCACCGTGTAACACATGCCTTTGCTCCTCTTTGCCTTCTGTCATGATTGTGAAGCCTCCCCAGTCATGTGGAACTGTGAGTCCATTAAACCTCTTTGTCTTTGTAAATTACCAAGTCTTGGGCATTTCTTCACAGCACTATGAAAATGGACTAACACATCCTTTCACTGGGATAATTGGGTAACTAAGAGATAGCTTCATGACTTTGAGGTATTGGATGCACACACGCACACACATAATTGACTAACTGCTTCCATATTATATTATAAAATAATTTCAAACTCTAACATGTTAAACATAGGCTTCATATATAAATCTAGACAATCATATTATAAGCAAGTTACATAAACCTGCTTTTAGCTTTTAACTTCAGCTAGGTCTACAAGCCTAAAATAATGTAATGAAAAATCTGGCAAATAAAAGGGAGAGAATCTTGCTCCAAAGACACAGATGTAAGGAGGGGCTAAGCAAGAAAGGAAATGCTCCTACCACTAAGAGTATTCACTACATGTAAAACACCGTGTTTTATATTTGGATAATCTAAATTGTATTCAACCTTATCTCCATATGAGAACATTTTAATATGAAATCAAATAAACTGGGATTATGGAAACTCCAATTGACTTCTAAATAGTGTTCTATACTTTTACAGTTTCCTATGTTTTGAGAAAATAATCTGACAATGTTAACATTTTTCTGTTTATAAATTACTCATAAGCATCTACACATTTTAAATGATACATCTACAATAGAAAGGAGAAAAATGTTAAGCATGTTGCACTGCATATAAATTAGAAATTTTCATATAAAAATCTTAATAATTTATTCCTATATTTTGTTATATTTTCATGATCTATATTGATTGAGGAGAGGTTTTATGTTTTTGTTTGTTTGAAATGCTTGTATGACCTAATGATCAAGAACAAGAACTCTAGAGCTCAAAGTGCTTAAATTCAAATCCAGGCTCTGTTACTTCATAACTGTATGACCTTATGCTTCTGGTTTCACCATGTTAAAATGGAGACATAAATAAGAACTTCTTCAGAGCATCGATATGATAAGTAAATGAAGTAACATTTATAAAGCAATCAGATCAGTGTCAGAAACAATACAATATGCACTAAATTAGTATAGGCTGTTGGTATTTTTAGCAGTTCGGCTCCTAAATTTCTCTTCAATTTAGGTAGATTGTCCATTCAGTCTTTTGTACTCCTTTTGGAATTGCTGAAAAACTTTTTAAAAGAAAAAGAAAATTAACATTTATGGACTGCCAGGCAATTCTCTAAAAGTTTTGCTTATAGAAGTAATGTACTGATTCATTTAATGGTTACAACAACCTCAGTGAGGCAGAAATTATCATCCTCACTTTGGAGATGCAAAAACAGAGCTTCGAATGGGTTAAGTAATCTGCCCAAGATATACCCCTAGTAAATGACATAGTTGGGATTCAAGGCAAGTTCTGGAGCCCCAGAGCTTGCAATCTTAATTATATTTTGTAACTTCTAAACTGCTCTGGATTATATAACATGCATTTTATTCTGTTAAAATTGTATCCTATTAAGATTATTGCCTCCAATAGTCTATTTGTTCAACATCTTTATCTCTGCAGAAGAGACAAAGAAAGCAATCAATGGATCACAAGAGAATCAAGGAAAAGTTCAGGATGATAAGGGAATTAGGAGAAAGGAACACTGGGATATACAAATCATTGCAGTGAGCACCTACGCCATTTTAGGTACTGTGGGCACAGTAACGGAAAAGATTGACTCTGAGAAGTCCTCTGCCCATGTGGAATTAGCAGTCATTCCAGAAAAAGTGAGTCACACAATAAAATGATGACAAAATTCAAGAATCAGTATAAGTTAAGTGAGTACTAAGTAGACAAACTAGGGTAGTGACATGCAAGGATCAGGAGCGTGCTATTTTTGAGACTGTGTCGGAAAAAGGCTTCTGAGTCCACACTATTTGCCTTAAGACCTGAGTGGCTAAAATGGCTTGTTACAGGCAGAGGAAACAACAAAAACTGTGACTTGAGGTGAGAGGAATGATGGTCTGTTTAAGGCACAGTAACAGCAATATGAACGAGGGAGAGAGTAAGGAGATGAGGTTCTAGGAGAAGATGAAGATCAGATGACAGAGGGACTTGTGCACCAGGGTAAGGAATTTTGAGTTATTCTGATTGAAACAGAAAGCCAGGGAATAACTTTAAGTGGGAAATTGATTCAATTTGATGCATGTGAATATTTTGTGTCATTCATTTATGGTGGTCACCAAACCTGCCCTGCTGTGGCAGAAATGCATGCCAATATACGAAATTATGTTTGTTAGAGTTGGAAAAAAAGCCTTCATTAAAATATCCTTGTCTCCACCTACATAATGTGTAACATATCTGCAAAATGTTGGATTTTCAACTACCATTCAAACTTAATAGCAATAAAACTTGAACAACTGTCTTTCTTTATATATATTTTTTTCATTTAAAAATGCACATCAAACATGACTTAAACTTAATGACTTCAAAACGTAATAAGAAGTATAGTAAACGTGTAAGTTATGCCTGGGCATTTTATTAGCAAACTATCAATATTCTATGTCATTACAGAGTATTTTTTGTTTTGTTTTTAAAAATCTGCTTTTAAAGGCTGAATTAATAACTGATTGAAGTGACTAGAATAAGGATAAAACTCATAGACTCCTGAGGATTTTATTAAACCTCTACAGCACTCTATTTATATTTTAGTTTTCTTTCTCACTGCTCAGTCTGCATGTAGGAATTATTGGAACACAAAATGAAGGACTGTCCTCTGGGCATCTACAGTCTCTGCAAAGCTGCTAGAAAACTTTAATGTTTCAAAAGCAAACTGGAGTTGCTTTGGATTAGTTTTCTTGTAAAGGTCTTGCCTGAGAGGGTAGTTAGAGGTATGAAACAATGTTTCATTTTAATACCAAAGAGACACAGACGTTAAGTGACTTGCCCAAGGTCATCAATTGTCACTAAAATAATAGAGAAAAAAAATTCCACCTCTTTATATGTGTTGCTCTTTCATTCATTAGATCAGCGATTTATAGCCTCTGCCTAAAGCTGTGAAAAGCATAACCAAACCTCCTGATAAGCAACTGAAATGTTCACTTTTCAGGTGATTTTTCCCACTCGGATTTTGGCAAGCTATGCAGTGTGGTGCACTAGAAAGAACACAGTAGCTGGAATAAGTAATCCAAAGAGGAAGGTTATAATCTCAGCTACCACTTACTATCACATGGCTGCCCCCCACATTTGCAGTTGAATGTAGCCAGTTGTCTGACTTTTAGTTAGGGGAAGACTAGTGAAAGTGAAATGTGCCACTTTCAGGACTAGACTGTGAAACTTTTCCTGGGTTGCTTTCATGGTCTTTCCTTATGCACTTGGTTGACAGAGACAAACAATGGAACTTTCAAAGGTATGTGTAGATGATATAACCATTCAAAAAGTAACCAAGATAGCCATAAAGCTCCCTTCAGTTTGACAAACTTTAGACAGATTTAGATAGGCTTCTTCCTGACTGAAGCTTCCAACCTCTTTCCTTAGGGTGTTCAAAAAACTTGCAATTACTAATTCTTTCTCTACCCCTTTGAGAGCAAATTTTCTACAACCCAGGAATGTCTTTCTCAAAAACCTGAGAGCCATCCCTTTGAAATGCAATCATGAAGAAAGATAGAGTCCCTACCTCTGTGGGAATGTAGAAGTCTAACTTCAGTAAGCACAAACAGCAAATGCAAATGGGCTAATCACATTGATCACACTGACTCTAGCACTCCTTCACTCCCTCATCAGAGTGCTTACTCTTCTCTCTTTCATTTCAATGGCATTGAATTTATTATCCTTCTCTGACTGCAATAATCTTGACATGTATTGCTATGGTCTTGAATAAAGTCTTTCTTGTCAGTTTGATAGGTCCAGTGCAATCTTTGACAGAAGTAGCCCAAGTCACTATATCACCTCATGGATTTTTTTTATATTCGCTATATAGTAATACTGTTTTGGACTTGTCATAAATTAAAAAAAAAAAAATCAATTCTATTGTTTCAGTTATTAAGGAATTTGGGGTTGATCAATAGAACAATTAACTTTACCTTAATATAATCCCTACAACAAACATTTCTTTCTTTCTTTCTTTCTTTCTTTCTTTCTTTCTTTCTTTCTTTCTTTCTTTCTTTCTTTCTTTCTTTCTTTCTTTCTTTCTTTTTTTCTTTTTCTTCTTTCTTTCTTCTTTCTTTCTCTCCCCCCCCCCTTTTTTTTTTGACAAAGTCTCACTCTGTCACCTAGGCTGGAGTGCAGTGGCGCCGCCTTGGCTCACTGCAACCTCTGTCTCCTGTGTTCAAGCGATTTTCCCGCCTCAGCCTCCTGAGTAGCTGGGATTACAGGCATACACCTCCACACCTGGCTGCTTTTTGTATTTTTAGTAGAGACGGGGTTTCACCATGTTGGTCAGGTTGGTCTCGAACTCCTGACCTCATGATCCACCCACCTTGGCCTCCCAAAGTGCTGGGATTACAGGCTTGAGCCACCACACCCGGCCCCTAATTTCTTATTCATCATTGTTTCCCTATAATCTTTAAAACACAGAAGAAGGTAAGGAGAAAAAAAAAAACATTAATTGGGAGGAGTCAGGAAAGTCTTCCAAAAGGTAACATTGATATAAAAACTTCCTAAGAAGAAATTTTTCAAGAGCTAATGTCTTTAAAGAGTGATAAGCACGTAAAAAGCCAAGACCATAGAAGTAACCAGGAGATGTCACAAACTAGCTCCAAGCTGTAATTAGGTAACATAAAATCAAAGAGTTTGACTTGATGCTAGATCACTAAATATGGGCTAAATACCTGAATCTCTTTGTTACTGGTGATGAATTTTAAACTTAGCCAGGGTATAGGTTTTTATTGGACCAAGAATGATAGAAAAAAACTAAGATTCAGAACACATAGAAATCAGAGAACTGAAGAAATCCAGGAAGCTGGTGGGGAACTTTATTCAAAAAGCTGAAGAAATAGCTAGACAGAAGCATATATCAAAGTCAAGAATATAGAACCAGCAATATACTGATCACAGATATTAGCTAGAAGAATGTAGATGGTTATTGCAGTAGTAGAGGAGAAAAAAATAAGGACCTAAATGTGTGGTATTACGGTGGAGGGAAAGAATCAGATAGAAGAAATGCAATCCACAGAACTCTGTAACTGATAGACCTTGAGAGACTTTACAGAGGAAAGTCCACTGGGCCTCAGGTTAATGGCTTCTGTCCTAGGCAAATGATAGATAATGTAGTCATTCACTGAAATTGAATAAAAACAATTTTATGGACAGTTTTAATTAAAAACAACAAGATCATTTAGGATAAGGTAAATTTTGAAATCTTTATGAAGTATCCAGGTTGAAATACAAGTTTTTGAATAATTAAGAAAATGAAGGATGCACCCTGACAAGAGTTGAAGTGTTTGGCAGGTTGTTGAATTCGAAATAGGGGTGACAGAGCCCACAGTGGGTTATAAATGGAGTCATGAGTTGCAAATACGTCAATGACAGAGTAAAAGCTAAAACACTCTGACTCAGAACATGGGAAAAGACTGATGGCTGGAAGAGCTTGTCAGAGTCCACATCAATTTGTTTTAAGGGAGGAGACACCCCCCTCATATTGTCTTATGCCCAATTTCTGCCACCAAAGAAAGAAGAAGTAAAAACTAAAAGGCAGAAATGAAATTCACACGCAGACAGCTCGGCGCCACACGCTGGGCCTGGTAGTTAAAGATCGACCCCTGACCTAATTGGCTCTGTTATCTATAGATTACAGACATTGTATAGGAATGCACTGTGAAAATCCGTATCTTGTTTTGTTCTGATCTAATTACCAGTGCACGCAGCCCCCAGTCATGTACTCCCTGCTTGCTCAGTCAATCACCACCCTCTCACATGCACCCCCTTAGAGTTGTGAGCCCTTAAAAGGGACAGGAATTGCTCACTCAGGGGCTCAGCTCTTGAGACAGAAGTCTTGCCAATGCCCCCGGCCGAATAAACCCTTTCCTTCTTTAACTCGGTGTCTGAGGAGTTTTGTCTGCCGCTCGTCCTGCTACAGTTTCAGATAAAAATAAACCAAGAACTCCATGGACGGGGTGCAATGACACCAACTTGCAGCTTAATAGAGTAAGGAAAGGAGACTTCAGATAATGTTCTGTTTACTGCCAAAATCTATCCTCAATTAAGTTAAACTTTGATTTAGCTTAAGTTTAATATATATACATATACGATATGATATGCAAGTAGGGCTTATCAGGTTATCTATTTGATTCTTGTAATTAACAGCAGGCAAAGGGCGGATTTGAGTGGCTGGTATTTTTGATTCCCTGGGAATGGAAAGTAAGAATTTAGACTTAAGGATAGTTGGCAACAAAGCACCAGCTATCTGAGTCACAAAAAGATCACCTGCAATCAATGCAAAACTTATTTTCCATACTTGAAGATGTAGTACTAGTTGGCATACGGTATACTGAGTGAGGTGCTCATGAAACAGTGCATGCTTTGCTTCTGTTAAACATGTTAAGCAATAGTGGCACTTCATTTAGATTTTTCTCACAAAGTACACTGATTTATTTTTGTGAAAATTAAAAAAATACAATTTGTTTCCCTAAATAGTCAAAAATTTAAAATTGTCTCACGGAGATTATCAATCAGCTCTATATAAAATTTTGCCTGTCTTCTTTTAGTAGGTCTATTATAGACTTCTAATTAAATAAATATGTTTGGGCTTTCCCTATTATTAAAAAGCAATTAACATCTTGATATTGAGAACTGCATGTAAACTGTTAGAATCTCAAGCATTACATCTTAGGATAATAGGGCATTTATTTGATCTTACAGAGTTGTGCATAACTTGATTAAAGTTTCTAACTGGAAAAAAGAAAAAAGGTAAGAATGTTTTAGAGACTTAATTATCAGAGTATCTCCAGTTAATAGATAACTGTGTTTTGCTGTTATTTCATTTTCTTTTGTTTTTGTAGTTATCTATTATTTTTTATTTATATGAAGATTTTAAAAAACAGAGCTAAATGTAACATGTATGCACTGGAAAATATTATTTCCTCTTGACACTACCGTGAAATATTTGGTAAGGTGTTGTTTACTTTTGGAATTATACTGTCATGAACTCAAGTGAATATCATGATGTCATTTTATTAAAGAACAATGTACTTACATCTTAGCTAATAAATTTTTTAATATGGCTATTGTTAGGCATCAAATAAAACTTATTGGCATCAGGATGATGTTTAGAGTTCGACTTCTAAACACAACTAAATTAGCTTCAAATTCAATTTTTGTCCCTTACTGGTATGTAACCTTGGTCAGACTATTAAATTCCCAAAGCCTCAGTTTATTCTTCTTTAAAATTAATAGAATAATATTACCAATCACACCCAACTTATGTGGGCTTTTTATTTAATATATAAAATGCTTTTAAAGTGCATATTATTTTTTAATAAATAATTACAACTTTTTACCAGAACATAACAAGGCAGGAGTGAGGGGAGGTGGCACATATTAAACTATCATGGAGAATATTTTAAACATCACACAAAATTATTTTATTTATCCTAAATAATAAGGTCTTATGTATAACATACACTATTGACTGATTCATGACCACAGAATTTGGTTGTTAATCATGAAGTTCTGCTCACATTGTGCATGTGAGTAACGCTCTATTCCATGTTTTACTCTGCTGTGCGTTTCTTTGTAAGTAACATAGTAAGCATCCACTTTACTGTGATTTCTTAATGTGTAGTTCATGAATTCCAAAAAGAGAAATAGATTCAACAATCTAATATTAGAACAGTATCCGCCATTAAAAAAAAAAAAAAAGGTGTTATTTTGGTGGCTGGGTCTGGTGACGGGGTCACTTACCCGTGGTGACACTGGAAGTGCAATACCATCAGCAGCCACCAGGGAGGATAAGTACAGCAAGTGTTAAGGTTTTTTGTTCTTTCTTTTTTGAGACGGAGTTTAGCCCTCTCACCCAGGCTGGAGTGCAGTGGCGTGATCTGGGCTCACTGCAACCTCTGCCTCCCAGGTTCAAGTGATTTTCCTGCCTCAGCCTCCTGAGTAGTTGGGACTACAGGCATGTGTCACCATGCCCAGCTAATTATCTGTATTTCTAGTAGAGATGGGGTTTCACCATGTTAGCCAGGATGGTCTTGATCTCCTGACCTCATGATCTGCCCGCCTCGGCCTCCCCAAGTGCTGAGATTATAGGCATGAGCCACCACACCCGGCTGCAAACAGATTCTTTACAGATAACTGAGTTATTTGATTTTTCTCTTTCTTCACATCTTGTAGCTTTATTGATTCAAGAAGCAACAATAATTAAATAGCAGTCATTTATATAATTGTAGCCAAGTAATATTTTGTTTGAAGCATGTAATGATCTTGAGTTTATTTAGATATAGGGTATTAGTGAGACTTTAAGAAGAGTGTGTAAATAGTAAATGTGGGAAAATGGAGTAAGAACAGGATGATGTGAAGTGTGATCAGTCAGCACATGCTGAAAGCAAAAGGAAAGTCATAATAAACAAGTGACTGTTCATGCATCGTTGGATATTTTCAAATTTGGAGTATTTCCAGCCTGGCCATATGGTAGAGAAAAAGTGTCTTCAGGAAAGAAATTCAAGCAGGCTACAGAGCAATCACTTGCTAGAGAGATTAGCATGACTAAAGGAGAGCCAAGACAATAGAAAAAAGGCCTAGAAGACATACCAAAGATCTTCAAAGCAGCCCCTACCATCACTGGACCAGAGGCCTAGGAGGAAAGAATGGTTTGGGGGGCCAGGGCTGGGATGCTGCTGCCCTGCTCAGCCTCAGGATATTGCTTCCCACATCCCAGCTCCTCTGGCTCCAGACTCAGCTCACAGCAGGTTGAAGTACAGCTACAGTTGTCACTTCAGGGGGCATAAGTCATAAGACTTATTGGCTGCCATATGGTGTTAAGCCTGCAGTTGCACAGAACACAATAGCGAAGGAAGCTTAGCAGCTTCCCCTTCGATTTCAGAGAATGTTTTGGAAAGCCTGGGAGCCCTGGCAGAGGCCTACAGCAGGGACAGAGTCCCCTCAGAAAATGTCTACTAGGAAATTGGCAAGGGGAAAAGTGGGATTGTAGCCCCCACACAGAATCCCCATAAGCGAATTGTTAAGTGGAGCTGTGGGAGCAGGGCTACCGCCCTCCAGACCCCAGAATGGTAGCATCATTGACAGCCTGCATCCTGAGCCTGGAAAAGCCATAGGCACTCAACTCCAACCCGTAAGAGCAGCCACATAGAATACACCCAAAGAAGCCACATAGATGGAGCTGCCTAAGGCCTTGGGAGCCCACCCTTCATGCCAGTGTGCCCAGGATACAAGATATGACTCTAGAATTAATTTGGAGTGTTCAGTTTTAATGATTGCCCTTCTGGGTTTCACAAATGTGTGGGGCATGTTGCCATCCCTTTTTGGCTGATTCCTCCCTTTAAGAATGGGAATATTTACCCAATGCCAGTACTAGCATTGTATCTTGAATTAGATAACTTGTTTTGATTTTACAGGCTCATAGGTGGAAGGAACATGACTTGAGTCTCAGATGAGATTTTGGACTTTTGAGCTGATGCCAAAAAAGTTGAGACTTTTGGATACTATTGAGAAAAGATGAGTGCAATATGAGAAGGATGTGATATTTTGGGGATCAGGGGGAATATGATATTGTTTGGATATGTGTCCTCTCCAAATCTCATGTTGAAATGTGGCCCCCAATGTTGGAGGTGGGCCTAGTGGGAGGTGTTATGGTCATAGGGTCAGATTCCTCTTGAATAGCTTGGTGTCCTCCCTATGGTAATGAATAAGTTCTCACTCTGGTAGTTCATGGAAGATTTGGTTTTTAAAAAGACTGTGGTACCTCTCTTCTCTCTCTCTTGCTCCCTTTCTTGCCATGTGATACACCAGCTTCCCCTTCACACCTCACCATGATCAGAAGCTTCCTGAAGCCCTCACCAGGAGTGTATGTTGGCACCACACCTTCTGAATAGCCTGCAGAAACATGAGCCAAAATAAACCCATTTTCATTCTAAACTATCTAGCCTTAGGTATAGCCTCTATAGTGACACAAATGGACTAACACGATTGCTCAGCTTTTTTTTTTTCTTTCTAAAATTAGCTGTCAAAAATGCAATGGGAGTCTCTGAAGGGACTGAGCAGCAGAGTTTGTGCCATAACAAATGAGGCAAGGAACAGAGTAAGAGAATGTTATGGGCTGAATTGTGTTCACTCAAAAATTTTTTTATATGTGGAATTCTTAACTCGCACTACCTCAGAATGTAACCATATTTAGAGATAGGTTTTTGAAGAGGTAATGAAGTTAAAGTTAGGTCTTTAGGGTATGTCCTAACTCAATATGACTTGTGGTCTTATAAAAATAAAAATTTGGACACAGACATGAGTGGACAAGGTGGAAAGACTACGTAAAGACTGGGGGAGAAGAGAGTCATCCCTAAGATAAGGAGAGAGGCATCAGAAGAAGAAATCAATAATAGTGACACCTTGATCTGGAACTTCTATCCTTCAGAATGATGGAAGTGAGAAAACAAATATTTTGTTGTTTAAGCTACTTAGTCTATGGTACTTTGTTAACGGCCTCCCTAGCTAGCTAACAGAGAGATGTCCCACTTCTTCCAAGGTCACCTTGCATCATTTCCTCCTTCCTGCCAAGGTGACACTTATGTAGTCTCCAAGTACTAGGACTTCAAGAGAGTACTTACAATATACAGACACAAACCTGATCGCCTTGGGGTTCTTATTTAAAATCATCTGTATATTACATTGGAACTCGTCTTTACTTATTCCTGATTCTTGGAAATCCTTCTGTAATAATTGTCACTATTCCTCACGGAAGGTAGAGGCAAGTGTTGGTGCAAGAAACTATGGGGGTTGACCTGTAGGCTGACATTATTAGATCAGCACATGGGTCAACACATAGGCTGACCTTCTCAGATACAATTAAGTTATTCATGAACACTAAATAATCAATCATATGTCAGCAGAATGCTTCAATCATTAATTGACATCTAAGAACTTTAATGAATCAGGATAAGTTAGTAACATTAACATCTGCTTGTTCTTCCTTTTGTTCTTTGCTTCACTGACATCCCTACTGCCTTTCATCAAAGTAGGTAGCCAGGACTTGGAAGTCCAGGGATTTGAGACAGGGTGGAAAACTTCATAAGTAGAGTAATATCGTAAATACTTCCTGTCTTTTGAAAAAAAAAAAAAAGAAAAAGGGTTGTCACTGAGGGCTAAACCAGGTCAATGAGACTGTTGACATAGTTTCAAATATGAAGTCCAAAACAAGCCTAACTATTCCCTAATTTATTCTGCCCAATTGCAGCAAGCAAGTCAGCCCAATATTGTGGGCCCTAAGCCAATGGAAAAGATTATATTAGTTGACACAGGCAGGATTTGAAGACAGAAGCAAAGAGGCAGGGGAAATTGATTATGAAATTGAGCCAAAATAAACCTATTTTCTTTATAAACTATCTAGCCTTAGGTATTCCTCTATAGAAGCAAAGAGGCAGGGGAAAATTGATTATGAAATTGAAGATTGCATTCAAAGTTCCATCAGCAATGGACACCAAGCACTGCTCTATGCTGGAATTGGGGAATATAATCTTTTTAGAGATGGTTATGTAACATATCCCGAAAAGTGCTATCTGTTACAGACAGAAAAATTATTCCAAAGTCTTGAACAGAAAGATTAATTATTGTCTTACATGACTGAAAAATTCAGAAGTTATTTGATCAGCAGTTGAAATAATGTTCTAGGATTTAGTTTCCTATTCTCTATCACTGAGCTTTACTAAACTTAATATCAGTGCTATTCTCCAGTAAGTTCTCCCCTCTTGGTTTAAAAACAGCTTAAGCAGTTCAAAACGATACATGCTCTAAGTTTCATAGTTTTTAAGAAAGTGTGAGATTATCCTATCCAAGACCACCTCCACCATAAAGTTTCATTCATCTTATTGGCCCTGAATGGGTCATATGTTCATGAATCCATCACTACAGCCAGGGCAATATGCTGTGCTGATTAGCCAGATCTAGGTAATATATACTTTTGTGTCTTCACAGGAAAATCAGCTTTATCCAAAGCACATGGAATGAAACTGAAAGATATGGCAGTTTTCAGGAATAAAATGTACCCCATAAATATATATACACCTACTGAGTACATACAGAAATTTTTTAAAAAATTAAACGGAGAAAGAATAAATGGGTCCTGGGTGCAAAAAGTATATACATATATATATATTTTGAGACAGAGTCTCACTCTGTTGCTGGGGCAGGAGTGCAGGAGTCGGCTCACTGCAACTTCCACCTCCTAGTTTCGAGTGATTCTCATGCCTCAGCCTCCCCAGTAGCTGAGATTACAAAGGGTACACCACCACACTGGCTAATTTTTGTATTTTTAGTAGAGAATGGGTTTCACCACGTTGTCCAGGCTGGTCTCCAACTCCTGAACTTAAGAGATCCACCCGCCTTGGCCTTCCAAAGTGCTGAGATTACAGGCATGAGCCACAGTGCCTGGCCCTGGGTGCAGAAATTTTTCTCTCACATGCAACATAAAAGGACAGGTGCACTAGACATCAAAGGAACACTTCAGGCTTAGACCAAAAAAAGACACCTCTGATAATCAGTAATCAGGATATTACAAGTTATTATCTCATTTCAGGGGTAGCATCTAGATCTCCTGATTTTGAGTTAAACTAGAAGTAGAAGAATACCCCAATAATTTCTCAATGGATGAAATATCATCCACCATAGGAGATGGGCAACTCTGAGACAAAACAAATTTGATTTAATGGCATACACGGAGTGATATTTGTTTTATGCTTGTACTTGTGAAGTAAAATTAGTATCTCTTCATAAGTATCTCGGACTTGCTTAGGAAGTGCTGACTCAAGCTTGCAAGGTTAAATGCTATCCCTGCATAGCATTTATGCAGGAAGCATGGAGAGTCATCAGAGAAATACCAATATTTGAAGACAATGTACAACTTGGGATAATGTTCAAAATGACATATTCAAAAATTAATAAATATACAAAGCTATAGCCATTCAATAACCATTTACTGGAAACTATCTTAAAACTATAGCTGTGACTCTACAGGATCATCACATGAATTTAGGAAAAGTGAATAAGGTGGAATGGAGGGAGTATTTTGCTTAATCATAAAGCCTCTTTTTTTTTTTTTTTTTTTTGAGGCGGAGTCTCGCTCTGTCGCCTGGACTGGAGTGCAGTGGCCAGATCTCAGCTCACTGCAAGCTCCGCCTCCCGGGTTTACGCCATTCTCCTGCCTCAGCCTCCCGAGTAGCTGGGACTACAGGCGCCCGCCACCTCGCCCAGCTAGTTTTTGTATTTTTAGTAGAGACGGGGTTTCACCGTGTTAGCCAGGATGGTCTGGATCTCCTGACCTCGTGATCCGCCCGTCTCGACCTCCCAAAGTGCTGGGATTACAGGCTTGAGCCACCGCGCCCGGCCATAAAGCCTCTTTAAAAGAAAAAAAATCAAAGAAAACAAAATCCTTGATCATATAATAATAGGTTATTTTTATACCAATCCCATTTAACTTTATTTAATGGAAGTATTAAAAATATACGTCTGTACTTTAGGGAGACTCTTTTGTTATTGGCAGTAGGGTTGTGTTTAATGTAAAAGATAATTATAGACCATAAATATAATTCCCACTGTAAATATGTGTGGAATAATTGAAGTCCTAGAATCTCATATTTTTGTCCACACACTCCAACTGAATAAATAACGAAGCAACATGACCTCCAGGGATAACAGATAGGCCCAACTTTTGACAATGTGATTCCTACATCTGCTCAAAGCTAAAACATCTTTAAACTTGATGAGGAATAAAATGAGAATTCTGTTGCACAATATGAAATAAGACTCGTTCATATAAATTAATCATGAAAATCATGAACCTAGAGCATTAATTTGTAACAACTTGAGCTACATATAATTATACAGACATGTATTCTAAGTAGGTAAAGCGGAAGCAATTTTATAACATAGCAGTTCATTTTCCCAAGATGGTACAGCATTGGTGGTTAATTAATTTGCTCTTTTAGTTCACAAGAATATTTGAAAGTGAATTTATTTTAGTAACTTGGTTACTTTAATATTTTTGCCCAGGAGATATCTTCCATGCCAAAAGTTAATATCTTCAAAAGTCTAAGAAATTGTCTTAATTTGATTACCTGAATGACTGTGGCTTTGAAATAAATTGCTCTCTAAAAAAATTTATTGTATTAATTATTAAATTATATAGTTTTCTTTTTCCTCCTAGCACTTAATTCATTTATTTAAATGCTTTCAATTATCCATAACATTTTTAGCCAATAAATAATAAAAAGTCAAAAGAAATTAAAAGTTGAGATTTTACATATAGCTTTCATTACACCTCAATACACTGAGATAAACTGCTGAACATTTATGTATTTATTTATTTCATGGCAAGACACCAAATTTTCCCTTTTCTTTAAGTTGTTATAGTTAGCTGGAAATCTTTTCATTTTAGTCTTAAATTGAATCAACAGGGGGCAAGTATGACTGCAGTTCAGAATATATCATAGAATGATTTTCCACTATAACTTTCCTGTAGGAACACTCCTCTACCAGACAAGTATTTTAGCTGCTTTCCATCAGATCATCTGTATTCAGTTATAGAATGCATAACTACTTTGATTCTGGTTTTATTTTTTATTAGATTATATGTAGAAATGAATATTCTGGGTACATTTAAAAAACAAGTATAGATAAATCAAATAGAGAAGAGAAAGGGGTTCCTTTTTATCTCATCTGAACAAACTTATAAGTGCAATAAAAACTGTTGAGTGTTATTACTTAAATTATGTAAGCCAAATTAACCAATCAGCTTTCTTAATTCTCTTCTATCTCTTGACTTTACGTGTCCGGGGGAAATTGTATCCAACAGTGAATGAGAATATAGATTCTTTTGTCATATTATCTGAGTCCTAATGTTTATTTGCTAACTATGCTACCACATAGTCAGAAATTATATGGCACAAGTGACAAAATGCAACTCATATTATCTTGTCGGAAAAGACAGAAAATCTATTGACTTCTATAACTGCATTATAAAAAGATACATTTGGACATCACTGTATCCAGGGTCACAAACAAGCCACCAGCATTCTCTTGCTCCATCAGCCAGCTTTTCTTCTTCCTATATTGTTTTTATTATCTGACAATTTGATCACTCATGGTACTAAAGATGGTCACTGGCTGCTCCAGGACCATACCATTCTTACAACTCAGGCAAAAATATTTCTTGATAGTAACTCTTATTGGCTTGAATTTTGTTATATGTTCTTCCTTGAACACGTAGTTAGAGAAAGGGAAATGCTGATTCACTATAGTCAAATGAAGGGAAATAATATGTGGCATAACCCCAAATACCAGATTGACAACCCTAGGAGGTTAAAGGGACAGTTCTCAAAAGGACCATATTTTGGACTGATACAAAGACATAGATGCCTTTATGATAATATTGAGAAAGTTATTTATGTTAACAGTTGACTCTCTCTTCTGTATATGTAAAGGGAATAACACTATAACTTCTATAATGCTAAAGAGAATGAGAGTTATCAGTAGCTAAGAGACTTCCTAAAAAGATTCTGAGAAATAAAAAGGAAAATAACCCTAATGGTGTTTAATAGAAGGAATGAAATCACAAGCAAAGAAAGTATAGGAATTAACCCTGAGCTTGAAATTGTCATAGAATTAGAAGAAGAAATAAAGCATTAAGGAGGTGAATTGGCAGCATGTCTGAAAACAAGTGGTATCCTCGTGTCTTCTTATTCCTTTTCCACGTATTCTGTGATTTCGCTCCCTGGGTACAAGTAGCTGAGTGTTTACCCTCAGTCAAAAAGAACAGAGTATTCTTTAAAGAAATGGAACAAACTACTTGGGAAGCAAATTAGAGCAGGATATTCACACCTCACTATAGAGCCTCCTCAGTCTAGTATTTATTTGGTCTATGACACATTAAGGGCTAGCTCTGTACTGGATAACTTAGAGTGAAGCCTGCAAGAAGATCAGCACTCAGCACTTAATATTCATTGTCCTCACAGGATTGTCCTCACAGGCAACTTCAATTTTTTTTTTTTTTTTTTTTTTTTTTTTGGTGACAGTGTTTCGCTCTTGTTGCCCTGGCTGGAGTGCAATGGCAAGATCTCGGCTCACCGCAACCTCTGCCTCCCGGGTTCAAGCAATTCTCCTTCCTCAGCCTTCCAAGTAACTGGGATTACAGGCATGCAACACCACACCCAGCTAATTTTGTGTTTTTAGTTGAGACAGTGTTTCTCCATGTTGGTCAGGCTGGTCTTGAACTCCAGACCTCAGGTGATTTGCCCACCTCAGCCTTACAAGCCTCAATCTTGAAGAGGAATGAACTCTATAGAAAATAGAATGACATGTACACATCTGTAAAAACAACTCATGCAACCACCAAAAATTACCAACTCAAGTTTTTCTAAAACATGATGAAAGTATTAAAGTTTACTAGACATACGAAAAAAAAGCAAGAGAGAACGAAAATAATATTACAATTCATCCTATACATAATAGACAACTCAGGCAACAGAAATAACTTCTTAAAATCAAGCATCCTCAATGATATTCAGGCCAAATTACTTTGCTCCTATAAAACAGAAGCAGGGTGTTATTTTAAAGCAATAATTCAGGAATAAGAAATTCCAAAGAGAGACAGATGCAATGGGGAAAACTATCAAAAATGATCGAAGAAGATATCCTGGACTTAAGAACATCACAAGTCTGAAAATTTTAAAGGTCTATACAGTGCCAAGCCAGATAAATAAAAGACATACCATTATGAAATGCCAGTATGTAAAAAAGACATAAAGGATCCTATAGATTATGAAGTAGAAAAAAAAAGAACTTAATATTGATTATAAAGAAATGAGTGTCCTTCTCAATAGAATGCCAGATGATCAAGAACACTAGAGCAATGCCTTAAAGCTCTGAGGAAAAATGATTTTGAACCAAGAATAATCTGCTCAGAAACATTACAAATTTAGAAAGAAGGGAGCAAGAAGACTTTTTCTGAGAAATGATGTATCCAGTCTCATTTTCAGGGGAGACACCAAAACAAGAAGTGGAAATAAGTGTTTACCAAAAATAAATAAATAAATAAATAGTAAATAAGCCCAGCTAGAGGAAAAAAAAATCCAAGATGATGGCATTACACTAAGTTTAGAACTTAATTTGCAAACATAATGGGGAGAGTGAGGGGATCTGTGAAGGGTAATGAACTCAGAAAGCAGCTTGCCTTTCAATTCAGGCTGCAAAGAAAGCAGGTCTCAAGAAACTTTGGCAGGAAAAACAGTTTCCTAAGTGTCAGACTCTATCTGTGAATTTTGTGTTCAAAATAGAACAGGTATTGAGTGGGAGCAAAGAATACTGTCTTAAAATATAATGGAAAAGATGATAAACAATAGATTTTGAAATTAAAAGTATATCTCATTCCCATATAAAATGAATAGCATAAAGGAAGATGGCTGGGAAGGAAGGAGAGAGGGAGAATGATAGAGAGAAAGAAAACATAAGGCAAGGAAACAGAAATTTGACCAGAAAAAGCCTAAAAATTAATGGCCCAGATATGAAACAACTAAAATGTGGCATGATTTCAATTACTATAGAATGTAAGAAAAAAAAGTCTATTTGACCTTGACTGTAAGAATATGATCTTTCAAAGAGCCATCCTAAGCTTACCAGATTTGGTCTGAAGTATCTAAAACATGTAGTCATAATAATAAACATGGAATTTATTTTGTTTTCACCTTTTAGACTTTGTTAAAACAAAAATGTAAGATTAATGTATGATTATACAAAAATACGTACAGATTATTAATGATGGCCTATAAAATAAAGGTCTACCTGCAGACATTTCGAACCCATTCATAGACAGGAGAGGTACAAAGAAGCATAAGGATCCTAACAATCCCTTTACAGCAGTGAGTCAAGAGATAATCTTAAGTGGGACAGGAAATAGAGTTTCCCATATTTTAAGTTAAATAAGCAGCAGAATGAGTTATTGGACTTTCTGCTGTCCATCCACATTACAAATCCTTTTAAGGTCTCCTTGTCTTGCTGAAGAGACCTGGGAACTATATTTTCCCAAATTTCTTTCCCCGTGTGGTTTCAGGGTAGATTTGAGCAACTCATGGGAGAAGGGAAGCCATGATTCTCCAGGGACAGCTGTGGCCTGATGCACTGGCAGATGTGAGACTCAAAGAAACTTCCTGGTGAAAGCGTGAGAACTACTCTTTTTCCTGTTAGATAGTAATGTAGTCAGTAAAAGCTTTTTAAATATGCTTGAGAATAGCAGGAGCTTCTTGAAAATGTCTTGAAAATTATTCTACTTTCTCCTTAAGGCTGAGTCTCATAGTGTCTATCTTTGTCTTACTCTCAGGAATGACTTTCTTGGGCTTGTCCCCAAATCTGCCAATGATTGTGCAAGTCCCTAATGCTATATTAAACCTTTAATCCTGGTATATGTGAAATAGCATCTGGTTTCCTGACCAAATCCTGGTTGATACAAGCTATTAAAAAATGGGGAGAGGGAGAGGAAGCGGAAGTAAGTGTGAATGCTTCACGACATTCAACAACATTTAGAATTTGCAAAACAAGAGTCCAGTCGGGTCCCGGCAGCGTCTGCAGCGCTCTTGTCTTCTGCGGCTCTCGGTGCCCGCTCCTTTTCGTTTCCGGAAACATGGCCTCCGGTGTGGCTGTCTCTGATGGTGTCATCAAGGTGTTCAACGACATGAAGGTGCGTAAGTCTTCAACGCCAGAGGAGGTGAAGAAGCGCAAGAAGGCGGTGCTCTTCTGCCTGAGTGAGGACAAGAAGAACATCATCCTGGAGGAGGGCAAGGAGATCTTGGTGGGCGATGTGGGCCAGACTGTCGACGACCCCTATGCCACCTTTGTCAAGATGCTGCCAGACAAGGACTGCCGCTATGCCCTCTATGACGCAACCTATGAGACCAAGGAGAGCAAGAAGGAGGACCTGGTGTTTATCTTCTGGGCCCCTGAGTGTGCGCCCCTTAAGAGCAAAATGATCTATGCCAGTTCCAAGGATGCCATCAAGAAGAAGCTGACAGGGATCAAGCATGAATTGCAAGCAAACTGCTACGAGGAAGTCAAGGACCGCTGCACCCTGGCGGAGAAGTTGGGGGGCAGTGCTGTCATCTCCCTGGAGGGCAAGCCTTTGTGAGCCCCTTCTGGTCCCCTGCCTGGAGCATCTGGCAGCCCCACACCTGCCCTCGGGGGTTGCAGGCTGCCCCCTTCCTGCCAGACCGGAGGGGCTGGGGGGATCCCAGCAGAGGGAGGGCAATCCCTTCACCCCAGTTGCCAAACAGACCCCCCACCCCCTGGATTTTCCTTCTCCCTCCATCCCTGACGGTTCTGGCTTTCCCAAACTGCTTTTGATCTTCTGATTCCTCTTGGGTTGAAGCAGACCAAGTTACCCCCAGGTACCCCAGTTGAGGGGGAGCCTGTATTTTTTTTTAACAACATCCCCATTCCCCACCTGGTCCTCCCCCTTCCCATGCTGCCAACTTCTAACAGCAATAGTGACTCTGTGCTTGTCTGTTTAGTTCTGTGTATAAATGGAATGTTGTGGAGATGACCCCTCCCTGTGCCGGCTGGTTCCTCTCCCTTTTCCCCTGGTCACTGCTACTCATGGAAGCAGGACCAGTAAGGGACCTTCAATTAAAAAAAAAAGACAATAAAAAAAAAAAAAAAAGAATTTGCAAAACAAGAAGTATCCATATGGGTGGGCTGGGAGTGGGGCAGCTTTGACCAAGGTAAGGGGGTACAGAAACTCTTTTGTTAGAAATCCACATGTATTTCTTATTATGTGTTTGTATTTACTCCTTTCAAGACTTGCCTTCTGTATTACCCTGTTTTTCAATATAGTAGTTTCCTATTGCTGCTGTAACAAATTACTATAAACTTAGTGGTTTGAAACAATGCACATTTATTATCTTACAGTTCTGGATGTGAGGGGGTTGCAAATGAGTCTCACTGAACTAAAATTAAGATTTCAGCAAGGCTGTGTTACTTTTTTTTTTATTATTTTTTATTTTTTCTTGAGATGGAGTTTCGCTCTTATTGCCCAGGCTGGAGTGCAATGCCACAATCTCGGCTCACCACAAACTCTGCCTCCTGGGTTCAAGCAATTCTCCTGCCTCAGCCTTCCAAGTGGGTGGGATTATAGGCATGCACCACCACACCCGGCTAATTTTGTATTTTTAGTAGAGACCGTTTTTCTCCATGTTGGTTAGGCTGGTCTCAAACTCTCTACCTCAGGTGATCCACTGGTCTCGGCCTCCCAAAGTGCTGGGATTACAGACATGAGCCACCACACTTGGCCAAGGCTGTGTTACCTCTGAAAGCTCTAGATGAGAATCACTTTCCTTGCTTTTTCCAGATTATAGAGGCTGCCTGCATTCTTCAATTTGTGGCCACTTCTGCCTTCTGAGTGGGCAGATCATCACATTCAAACTTCTTCCTCATTTTGACTCCATTCTGCCTCCCTCTTCCATTTTAAAAGACCCTTGTGATTGCACTGGGTCCATCAAGATAATTCAAGATAATCTTATTTTAAGGTCAATTGATAAACAACTTTAATTCCATTTGCAATTTTAATTCCTCTTTGCTGTTTCCCAGCTTATCTCTGAGAGCTGCACAAAATTATCTCATATTAAGACCCTTCTCCATTCTTAAAATCTTTTAGTATAAAAGGAACATTTTGAGGGGCCGGGGGAAGCATAGAGCCTGTCCTGTAGATAAGACACTTATTTCATTATTTCCATGCATATGCGATGCTAATCCATATCTGCTATGCTAAGGATTTGAATTAAAGAACCTACTATGTATGAGACAACATGCTAAACACTGGGATTATGGAGTAAATATATTAAACACAGCCTTGGTGATTGCAATGGGTGAGAAAATGAAATGTACAACTATAAGTTTAAAGATATTATCTTTTTAAAATTTTTATTTTAAGTTCAGGGGTACAAGTGCATGTTTGTTACATAGGTGAACTTGTGTCATGGGGGTTTGTTGTAGAGATTATATCGTCACCTAAGTATAAAGCCTAGTACTCTCTCTTTTTTTCTGATCTTCTCCCTCCTCCCACCCTCCACCTTCTAAAAGACCCCAGTGTGTGTTGATCTCCTCTATGTGTCCATGTGTTCTCATAATTTATAAATGAGAACATGCAATATATGGTTTTCTGTTCCATGATGCTTAGGATGATGGTCTCCAACTCCATTCATGTCCCTGAAAGGGACAGGATCTTGTTCTTTTTTGTGCCTGCATAGTATTCAATGGTGTATATGCACCATATTTTCTGAAGTTATCTTTTTCTTAGTGTCAATCATTTTCCCAGTTTTATATTTTGCGTAAGAAAGGAGACTTAGAGAAAACAATGAACAACATTCATATGTGTGTATATAAACACGCAGGTATTTAGTGGGGTTTTTCAAAATGTAAAATATCACAGTAATGAAACATTATTAAAATGTATGCTTTGTGAAGGAAAAGTGAAATTTTGATCTTGCAAAATCTGGTTATTACATATAAATTGACAAAATGAATCTTTAAGGTTATATCTTCTTTCATAAACTTTTTCTCTAATAGAGATCTATTTTATAATTTTTTTATTTCATAGGAAACATTCTTGTATTCAGTCTGTTCTTCCAGTATAGTTATCATTTTCATTTACTGCATTGGGAGCTAGAGCACATGCTTGCTCATAACACTTTATCTAATATTCAAATGGTGTAATCTCAAAGTTGATCTTTATGAAGATATCTATACCACTAAGACATGTGTTACATATCATTCCTATAACATGAACAGGTTTTTCCTGACTGATGCTATGATAAATCAGTTGTCTTTTCAACTATTTTCTTTAGCTGGTAAAGTCAGGAAAATAAGAACATTTTCATTTAACGTTATCTTTCTAACACCCATATGTGATACACTCTTGCTTGTTCCTAGGAATAAAAAAAAAATTATCCATTTCTTTTCTCAAAAGAATCAGTCTAGTAGCATAGAGATGGGTGCTAGCACACACAAAAGGTATAATACAAATTTTAATAATCTTTCTTTAGTCCACGCCATCCCAATTCTTCTTGTTCTCATTCCAATTCATCATCTAGGCTGCAACCTCAGTTTTTTTTTTTTTTTTTTTCTTAAAAGGTAAATCTCACCTCTTTGTTAACTTGCATTAAAAATCTTAATTTAAATGAAAGTATCTTAAGTAATATTGAATAATAATTTTGAAAATGGTCCCCTTGAGCCACTTTCCATTTGGAAAAAAATTAACTCTGTTAGAAATGTTTGATTATTTATTAGAAGAACAAGGGCATATGCACATTTAATCAGTAATTTATAACTCTCCTTTGGTCATTTCTTAGTAGTTTCCTAAATAACAAAATTTCATTGGCTACAGTATATCACCGATGGTACATCATTGTACAAAAGCTGTAGGAAGAGATTATTTACAGACTTTAGTAATAGTATCATAGGTGATTTATTTTGGAACCAACTACTAAAAACTTTGAGAATTCATTAATTGATAAATTACAGGCTATAAATGTACAGATTTATAAGAAAACACACTGCAGAATAAGTCAAATGTCTCTCAGCATTTAAAACTGAAAATAGAAAAAATTCATATTTTATCATCAAGTAGTAATAATGGCTAACATTTATCTAGAATGTGAACACCTTACAAAGCTTTTTGTATTTGTCATCTGATTTATTCCTCATACCACTATCAATTAGGTATATTTTTATTGCCAATTTACTGCTATGGAAACTGAGGCACAGAGAGGTTTAGTACCAGTGATTACATAATGGAGTGGCAGAATCAGGATGCAAACTAGGTAATTTGACCCCAAGGCTAGTACAAAAGAAAGAGAAATCTTGAATTTCTCAATAAAAAAATTTAAAAATACACTCTTAGTATTATAACTCTCTCTGTAGTATCATAAAATAGAAGCCTAACTAGGTTGGACAAAAGGAGAATTAATTGGTTAACACATTTGAGAGTCAAAAAAATCGGAAAAACTTCAAGAGTATTTTGATTCAAGGGCACACAGAATACCATCTCTCTGTTTGCAGCTATGTTTTCCTCTACCATGGCTTCTATATCTAAGTTTCATTTGGTATCAAGATGGCTGTTGGCAGTTTTTAGTCCACATCTATAGGTTGAATTCCAAAGAGGAAAGAGAGAGAGAGAAGTTCTTGTCTATAACTTTGTTTAATTGTTGCAAAATCATCCCTGAATCAATCAATGTGACAAGCACAACGTGATGTTCTGCTTGGTCAGGTCTGATTTGCCTTCCAAACTCTGGCCCTAGAATTTGAGTCAAAACAGCCAAATCACCACAAATCGATCTCGAGAGATGTTTCATTGCTTAGAGAAAAATTGGAGCACTGAAACCTAAAGGGGGGAAAAAAGTCAGAAATAAGGGAGATAGGGAGCTATCCAGTATACAAATATGAAATCCTTCAATTTGTAGGAATTACAATTATCTACTTATATATGCCTGTGTCCTGGAAAATATACAGTGCTGACAATAATTGAATGGTAGGTTACTATCTAGCAGAACAATGGACTTTAGTTCTCAAAAACTCTAGCAGTATTGTAATACCAGCATATGAATACAATGTTAAGAATAATTATTAATAACTCAGTTGATTACTAGTAAGAAATTATTGCTTATACCTAAAAATAAAAAGCACTTATTTGACTATAAGGACTAAATAAGAGAAGAGCCTTATTTTTATCAGTACCTGACCCTATGAGGCAGATACTCCAACTTCAGAGATTAGGAACATTTGACTAAAACGCTGTGGCATACAAGGCACTTTAAAAATTAATCTAACTTACCTTCATGGTACACTACTTCCTCTTGCAACATTTATGCTGTCACATATGAAAGATTTCATCACTTTTAAAACACTCTTTTCTTCATGACTAAAGGCATGGTCTTGTGCTTACTGCTTATTTTACTGGACAACAACTTTTCTGTCTTCTCAGCTAAGTAAATTGATAATCGCCCATCATACTGTCATAAAACATATATTACTTCATGGAAGTTTTCCCAAACGAGATTGGGTAAGTTTAGACTCTCCTACAGAGTGCACTCACGTGGCATAATTATATTATTGATTGTATTTCTGTACCTTGTATACTTCCTTCTCAAAATTTGCTTTCCAGTGGCAAGGTTTTTTTTTTTTTTTTTTTTTTTTTTGAGACGGAGTCTCAAGCTGGAGTACAGTGGTGTGATCTTGGCTCACTGCAAGCTCCACCTCCAGGATTCACGCCATTCTCCTGCCTCAGCCTCCTGAATAGCTGGGACTACAGGCACTCACCACCACGTCCAGCTAATTTTTTTTGTATTTTTAGTAGAGACGGCGTTTCACCGTGTTAGCCATGTTAGCCAGGATGGTCTCGATCTCCTGACCTCGTGATCCGCCCACCTCGGCCTCCCAAAGTGCTGGGATTACAGACGGGAGCCACTGTGCCTGACCAAGGTTTGTATTTTATTCATCACTGTCTCTCTTACGCCTAGCATAGCATGGTGTCTAGAACACAGTAGGAACTCACAAACACTATATTTCATTACATCTAAAATACTTTCTTATGTAAAGGGAGCCATCATGTTATATACAACTAAGTAAGAAAAAAAAAAACTTTAGCAATTAGAACTCTTTTTTATATGGTATTGTCTTATAGGTTTTAAAATATATTCCTGGAATGTATTCACACTGAATCTGAAATTTTGGAATTCCTTTTCAACTTGGATAGATTGGTATTCTTTTTATTTTTCTCACAAAGTCAAACTCTGTGTCATTACCAACACTGATGTTATGGCATTTCTTGAGAGCATCCTTAACAATTATGCTAAATTCTCTTCCAAGAATGACATGCATTCTTCAGGTTTTTATACGGGGCTTCTTTGATCAAGAATTCACATGCTTTCTTCCAATAGTACTTAAAAATTCATTGATGAAAATGTCAATAGTTATGATTTTGCCATTGTGCCACCAAGAAGAATAACCAAGTTAGTGCTGAAGTATGTTTAAAATGAATAAAGAAAATAAAATAATTATATCTTATATTTATTTCTTTTTTTCAGCATATTATAATGAAGGCTTTCAAACATAGGGAAAAAATTGAAAAGTTTTACAGTGTCTACTCACCTACTCAGCACTTAGATGATATAATTAATATTTTATCATACTTTCTTTACCACATACTTACTCTATCCCTTCATAAGCCTATGTTATTTTTAAGCACTATGAAGTTAATTGCAGACATCAGTACACTCCCCTATGAAGACTTCAGAATATATATGATTATTTAGATTTTAAACTTTTTTCTTTTGAGAAAATACTTGCAAGCAACTAAATGCAAAGATATTTAGTATATCATTTTATAAATTTCCACAAACGCATACACTTGTGCAAGTCAATATCATATCAAGATATATAATATTAGCATGACCCCAGGAATTGTCCTCAGCTACTTTCACAGTAAATCATAGTATCAACTCCCCAGAGATAAACACTATGTTGTTTTGTTTTGTTTTTTATTATTCTAGAACTTCTTATATATGTAATCATACAGTCTTATATATGTAACCATATGCACGGTTATATACAACCATACAATCAATTCTTTGGCAACATTCATTCATTCAGTGTTTTTGAGAGTCACCCATGTTACACATATCAGTTGCGTGTTCTTTTGATTGCTTAATATTATCCCATTTTATGATTATGTCACAATTTGTTTATCCATTCTTTTACTGAAGGACTCCTGATATATTGCCAGAAAGTTTTCACTACTATAAATATAACCAGTGTGAATATTCTTGTAGGTAGGTGTCTTTTTATGAACATGCTTTAAAATTGTATTGGATAAAAAAGCTTAGGACTAAAATTGCCATGTCACGGAAAATATGTGCTTGGTTTTATAATAAACAGCCAGATAGTTCCAAAGTAATTGTAACATTTTAAACTCTCACTAACAATACTTAAGAGTTCCAGCATCTCCACATTCTCAGTTTTTCTTTTTTATTTTAGCCATTCAAGTATAATAATAGGCAGTGACTTCTCATTGTGGTTTTATTATGATTCTTTTGTGGTGACTGAGGATATTACACACTTTTTTCTGGTTTTATTGTTCATTCTTATATCTTTTAAGACATCTATTAAAATGTTTTGCTAATTTATGTTATCTTTTAATATTTGATGTAAAGGAGTTCATATTTTTGAGATACCAGTACTTTGTCAGACATACGGTGAGCAAATATTTCAAATATGCTTTCAACATCTGAGACTTAAATATTTGTTTTCTTTATGACATCTTTTTATGAACAGAGTTTTATTTGATGAGGTCTAATTTATTTTTACTTTTACGGCAAAGTTTTACATGCTAACAAACTTTAGTCTACTTACAAGTTGAAAAGATATTCTCCTGTCTTCTAAACCCTCAATGGAGGTTAACTTTAACATTTAAGTACATCATCCAAATTATTAATCTCAAATTAATTTTGTATATAAGGAGAAAATAGTTGATTTTTTCTCCATATATTTAGTTGTTTTACCACCATTTGTTGAAAAAAAAGTCTCCTTCCCATGTTTTTCCTGATTCATCAACAGATAATTATTTTCAGATTTTTGTATTGGACATTATAAATGATATGATGTAGAAATTCTGACTCTTATATTCTCACAAATACTTTATTTTAAAACCAGCAATTTAACTTGGCTAAACTCCAATTAAGAATTGTTTCCCTTTCAGTGAGCAACAGCTTAAATCTCAGATCAGGTCATTTAGCCTCTTCTGGACTGCTTGAAGACTTCCCCCAAGCATACATACTGTGGGGCCAAACAAAGATGTGAGAAGAGTATATATAGAACTTGGGATTCCTCTTTTTGACTTTCTTCCTCTCAGGAATTCACCCCTAGCTTTCCAGTAACTTTGGTCCTTTCCTGAGCTCTGCCTTGTTCTCAAGTAAATAAGACTGAGGGGTTTTCATTGAAGATTTAACTGACCCACAATGTATAATCTCAGACCTGCCTCCAGGTATGTAGTACACTGTAAGTGACAAATTGTAGCTATAAGATCCCCAGTACCCTTAGGTGCACTCAAACATCTTGCAGTGCTGACACTCATGTGTCAGTTAGCAATCTAGCCCAGGGATTTTCAGTCCTGGCCCAATGACTTCCAGGAGGCAAGATCACCTCAGCATAGATGAAATTCTCATATACCTAAACCATAAAACAAAGCTTATCCTTACAAGTATAGCTTAAACTCCCTCTAAGAAAGAAATGCCTTGTAACTGACATAGACTGAACACTGATATAAGAAAGGAGGAAGTATCCCCCAAACTCTGAGAATGGTCTCCAGATGTAGACCTTCTTGGGCAGACAGTCCTCTGACCCCTAACTGCATCTCTCTATCTGGCCCATGCCACAAGACTGCTTTCACTCTCTGTGGTGGCATATGCCACAATAAACTGCTTGAATATCAGAGGGTATCTAAGTCTCTTTTTGTTGTTTGCTTGCTTTTAGACATGGTTTCACTCTGTAGCCCAGTGGCACTATTATAGCTCACTGCGTACTTCAACTTCTGGCTCAAGCAATCCTCCCGTCTCAGCCTCTTGATTAGCTAGGACTACAGGCACATGCCACCACACCCAGCTAGTTTATCTGTGATGGAATTCAAACTGAAAGTGAAAAGTAACTCCCGGGGAAGCTGATTAACTATGACCATCCAAGAGTCCTGAGTATGACAAAGTAAAAGCTGTAAAAATGGGAAAATCTCCCAGTGTAATTCTTTTCTTTTCTTCTAAATGTCACCTCCTTTTTAGTATCTGCCTACTTTTGGACCGTCTCCAGTCTTCTGGTAGTGGTTTGTATCTTTTCCAGAGTTTGTGGTTATTCTTGGTGGTATGGCTGGTCCTGATTCAACAGGAGATGCACAGCCATACCTAATTACATTAGATGAATACATGAATTGTTTTTACATCCACTTATATGTAGTAATTCGTTTCTTCTACAAATAGAATACATTATGATACGTGAGATTTTTCAGTAAGATTAATTATTTTATTCCATTTTTGTCAAAACCAGTGGAAAATACTAGGTTTAACAGAATATGAACTGATAGTGGAAAGATAAGCCATAAAGGGAAAAAACAAAAATAAGTTTCTGTTTTGTTTGATAAGTTTATATCAAACATGTAAATAATCCAGGAACAAGGCTATTTTTTTCTTTAATTTTTAGAACCGAAGATATTTTATATATCCTATATATAGCTTTTATGTTACTCTAAAAATGTCTTTGCTATCCAAGAGAAAACAACTTTTTTAAGGCCAATACTTTAAAAGGAGATATAAAATTTATCAAAAAATTCTGACAAAAATAATTTTTATTATTCTAGTAATTTTAATAACAAAATATTTTTAAGCCTTCTGTATACAAGTGCATTATTTTCTATATCTATAGAAAGTATATTATATACATAATAAATATCAAAATAGTGAAATATTATTACAAGGATATCAATAAATAACACAGAAGTCAACCAATTTGTGATTATTTATTTTATATATATACTTCCAAAACACCTCAATGAAAATTAATGTATCAATCACTTCTATATAAATTTTGCCAAAAATTATCCCAATGTTGCTAAATAACTGTCTGAATGTTTGTAACATATATAAAGTTGTTTTGAATTAGCTTTTGCTGTAATTCCACCAGGCAGTCTGTATTTACGGAGTACCTATCTGTGCAGGTACTGTCTAAAAAACATGTATTCCAAATGAAGAAGGCTGAATGATAAATACAGAAAAACAGAGAAAGAGAACACAACCATATGAGAGAAACACAGATCATATTTTTTAAAAAAGAGGATTAAGATTGACATTTGGAAAGAATTACAAAATAAGAAGTTATGAGATTTAAAAGTATAAAAGGTAAAAATAATAAAATGTAAATAAATGAAATCCAAATCAGAACCAGCTTTGCAAGAATTAAATGAAATGCCATTTAAAGATTGGAAAGAACATACACAGAGCATGTTTAAAACAAACTAAAAGCCCAATCACAGGGCACCTAAATGTGAAGTCCAGTTGACGTAGCACATAGTAAACATAATTATAGTTAAAATGGGAAAAAAATAATTAAGATTAAATCAGTCAGAATATGAGTTTGAAAAATATCCATCAAATAAAGTAAATAAAAGCTAAGTGGTCGATAACAAGTTCCAATAAACAGTGCTTGAAATATACCACCTTCCAAAGGTCCAATTTGAGATTTCATTATGCTTTCCTTCTAGAGATGAAAGAATGCCAGTTGACATTTGTTGCTTTCTATCTTTATTATAACATATTTATTTTCTTGGTCTCAAGTATAAAGCTTGTGGTTCAGATATATTTGGAATGGAGTTATGGTACACCATATTTTTTCAGGCTGTGACCTTAAAGAAGTCTTCATTTCCAATTATAAGGGAATTGAATGGATTTTTTTTTTCTCTCTTGAACTTATAAAAATGAGTAAATCTTCTAGTCAAACAATAAAAACAATAAAACAAAAAGTGTTCCATTTTGAAAAACCTTTAGTGATATTTGGTTCCCACACACACACATACATAAAAAAAACTCATCATTTATATGTGTTCCTAAAATTTCCAAGTTATACTCTCTGCTTTTGATTTATGAACCTGCTTTAGATTCCATTACCTAAGTAGAGAAACTATGTAATAAATGATTTAACTACATTCTTCAACATAATTCTTAGATAAGAAAAAAGTTGCAAAGAAAGATGGTAGGGTAAAATCTATTTTTAGTACATCTTCTCATTTACTGAAAGTCCATATCCATTCTGCACTGATGAATAATGCAAATAAAACTTTGTCTAAATTACCATATTTCAAATATTACGATATGCACTTTTTTATAGTTTAACATCTCTTCAACTGGATATATCTTAGAATTGATGACATCTTACAGTCACTTTCTACCAGAGGGCAGTTGTGACAGGAAATATGCTATGTTACTCTTTATGCATTGGCTTAGTTGTTGTTCCTTGTAGCATGACAGGATAATCACAAGTCCTCAAAGTTTCAGTCATTACATTATCTAAGAATCATTTAAGAAAAGAATACTGGTTCCAGTAGTTACCTGAAAATGTTCAATTGACATCTTCTGGCAAAATCAACAAAGTGTTAACATTAAAAATTAGAGTGTTTATCAATGCCTTGTGTGAAAATCCTGGAAATAATGGTGAAGCTCTCTTAAGGAAAAGAGAACAACCCTTCTGATGACACAGAAAATGGTATTGTAAGAAAAACCATGGAAATTGATGACTAATCCAAAAGTGATTAAGAAGATTCAGACTCTAAGTGGGAAAACATTTTAGTGATACCTTAACCAATAAATTTCACTTATATTTTTCTTTATATGAACACACAAGATGTGTGTATATATGTGTGCATGTGGTAAAAACTTTCAAAGACAAAAATAAAACTTACATTTATTCTAAATGTTTCTCTTCTGTTAGAATATCTGAAATAAATTATCATTATTATTGAAAATTGGAAATCGATTTTGCATTTAAATTAGTAACTAGAGTAACAGTCATTTTTTCATATGCAGTATACATATACTACCCTATGATATTAAAAAAGGGGGAGTTCTGGGGCCAGACTTTTGAGTTCAAATCCCTTCTTTGAATGTTTAATTACTTAACATTTTTGTGTTTCAGTTTTATTATTTGTAATACAGGTATAATATGCTACATCACCGATTTATTATAAAGTTAGCATGTGTAGAGTGCTTACAATAGTGCCTCCTATATCATTACTGTTAGTGTTATGTGTATTTACTATGCAATGAAGAGGAACTCAAAATTTAAAACTATGGATATTACAAACCATTCAGTTTTTACTTATCAATCTTTTCATCAACAAGTGATCTTTGAAATCAAGAGTGAGGGATGATAAATGTGGAAAAATATCAATCAAAAGAGAATTTTTTTTTTTCAAAATTCTGCCTAGAGTCCACATAGAGCCTACTGATTTACTATTCAGGACAGGAGTGAGGTAGAGAATAGAGGTAATATGTGTGGGACACTTTTTTTTTTTTTTTTTTTTTTTTTGAGTTGGAGTCTCACTGTGTCACCAGGCTGGAGTGCAGTAGCATGATTTCAGCTCACTGCAACCTCCACCTCCTGGGTTCAAGCAATTCTCCTGTCTCAGCCTCCCGAGTAGCTGGAACTATAGGTGGGCGCCACCATGCCCAGCTAATTTTTGTATTTTTAGTAGATACGGGGTTTCACCACGTTGGCCAGGATGCTCTTGATCTCTTGACCTTGTGATCCGCCCACCTTGGCCTCCCAAAGTTCTGGGATTACAGACATGAGCCACTGTGCCAGGCCTGGGTCACGTTTTTATCCCAACCATTGAGAGTCTTTTTTTTTTTTTTTTTTTAATAGGATCTAGATTCCAGAATGACTCATAAAAATTAGATTGCCTAATGTTTCAACATTGCAACCTTCTTTTCTGTTTCTTAACAGCCAATTCAGAAGGGCAAAATGTGGCAACTTTTTAGTTACTTATTTTTAGTTTACTCTCCTCCAGAGAGTCGAGGAAAAGGGAAAATTAATAGCTCATGCTTTTCTTTGTTTTCTTTGCCTCTTGGAAGTCTCCCTCTCTCTCCTGAACAGTAATGTTACAGAATACTATTACTTCCTCTTTGATAATAACAGTGAACACGTTTTCTTTACAAGATCAAAGAAATGACTAAGCTAGACATTTGAGTTGCTTTTAGATTTTAAAAAATTAAAAAAATTAGCTAATTTTTAATGATTGTCAGTGTGATGTTTTGTGCTCGCTCTAAGAAAGGGTAAACAAAACTTCTTTAACAACAAAAAGTTGAAAACTCAAACCAAAACATGATTAAAAGTAGGTAATGTGTTTACCTTTCTGTTCCTGGCTTATTTCACTTAACATAATGTCCTCCAGTTCCATCCATGTTGCCATGAATGAGAGGATTTTATTTATTTTTTACTGCTGAATAGTATTCTGTTTGTGTATACACCTCATGTTCTCACTCATGTGGAGGCCTTAAAAATTTGATCTCATAGAAGTAAAAAGTAGAACAAAGGATACTAGAGGCTAAGAAGTGTTGAGGAAGAAGGAATAGGAAGAGATTTGTTGAAATTGAAAGATACAAAATTACAGCCTGATAGGAGGAATAAATTCCAATGTTCTAGATCACTGTAATATTACTGTACTTAACAATATGAAATAATTTCAAATAGCTAGGCAGAGGAGATTGACTGTTCCCAACATAAAGAAATTATAAATTTTGAGATGAGGTATATCCTAATTACACTGATCTGATACCTCTACATTATATGAATCACAACATCACCATGTACCCCATAAATATGTTCAATTATTATGTGTCAAAGTAAAATTTAAGTAAAAAGAGTAGGTACATATGTTCTCCTCTTAAAATGTTACTAATAATAATCAAATACCACTTTCTGTTTTAAAAATTACTGATAACAAACTAGGATCATCAAATTTTGCCCCAATGAATATGCCTTCTTGTAGATAACTTGTGTAATTAACTGTAACTGTGTAACTAATTGTAACTGTACATTGAATTTTATAGCAGACTAGCTTTTCTATGAATCTAGAAGTCTTGCTATTTATAAACTTTTACCTTAACAAGGGATCCAGAAATTCCATTTAATGTCCAATCTATGCATGGACAAACATCAATAAATAAAAATCCTCGAAATTACGTTCAATTTATTATTTTTACAATCTATAGAAAACACATTGTAACCTGGAACTCACTCTAACTAAGATTGCATTAGGCTCCTCTCTAATATATATGATTATTTCTGAAATTTCAGCTCTGTTTGGCTCTTTGTTAATTTGGAGGCTGCTCTTCAGTTCCCTCTATTTGTTTGGATCCTTCCACACAAGTGAAGGATTCATGGATCCTTCATTTATTTATTCAACATAATTATTTGTGAGCCTATTATGAACCTGACAAAGCAAGGAACAAAAAAGTGCTGTCCCTGTCTTCTGAGTCACTGGAGGAAAAGTCTACACTTTTGAGAAAAGAATGGAAGGGAACTCTCAAGCTAGGTTTACATGAAAATGGAGTTTTATTAGGAATTGAGAATTTCAGGTTAAGATCTGAGATGAAGAGAGGCTGCTGAGAAGGAAAGCCTAGCATTTCAAGGGAATGGTTTTCCCTGGTTTCTAGGTGACTTTAGAAGCAACAGTCATGGGAATCTTAACAGAGTAGAGAGAAGTAATTTCTTTTGAATACACCAAAAAAGTACTCAGAAAGAATCTTGGTGTTAATAAAGGGCATTGAGTAAAATCCAGACATTTTGTTTGTCCAGTCATTTAACAAACAGTTTTGTGTGTCTGTAATGTAGAACTACGATAAACCTTAGGAAACAGACCCAGTATCTGCCCTCTTGGAGTTTGTACTTGAGAAGAGCCAAAGTTTATTTATAAATATACTTATTGTGATATATTCTGTCTTAGAGAAAATAAAGCAAAAAATATTCAGTATCTATCATGTGTGTTCAGATATAATTGTAAGTATAGCAGATTGGCTCCCTATAGATGAGGAAAACATACCAGTCAAATACATACACAGATATGCAAACTGGCACATGTAACAAAGTGAAAGTATGGTGTACCACATGAGAGTACATAAGAGGTGACTGACAAGGTTGGGGACTCAGGGAAGACATTTCTGAAGTAATGATGACTGAGCTCATAATCAAAGGACTGTCAAGAGTTAACTAATAAAGTGAGATGGAGGATGGGGTGGAAGAATCAGGCCTGGGCCAAGGGACCATCTTTAGCAATGATGATAAACTCCAATGACCTGATCTAATACCTTTCATAGCCTGCGTTCTAATCTACCATGGTGGACCCAAACGTTACAGTCATTCTCCTACACTTTACAAAATGAGATACTAAAAAAGTCTAGAGAAAACAAATAGTGATTTTTCTGGGAAGAAACCTTCCTTAGCAGAATTCTGTAGGAAATTATTTTTCCCCATTCAAAACGACCAAAGTGAGGCAAAGGGCCTTCATTGGGTTGACATAGAAAATGCAGGTAGGAAAGATTATGGAAGTCTTGGAAACCAAAATGAATATTCCATTGTGTGTAAGGACAGCTCTGCCTAAGCCAGAAGGGTTAACATGTGAACACTAAGACTTATGGACCTGATGACAAAAACAAAAGGAAAAGCATGAAGCCTGAGACATTTTAGAAGACCAGATGGCAAAATAAATGAATAAAATACCTCTTTAACAGCAGACCCAGAATACAGTGTGAGGCAACTGCAGTCAAGCAAAACCAATGCAGTGTTAAAAAGGAGAAGACCAAGAAAGCACATAGCAGTGGTGTTATTAAAAGAAACAGTGATGAAGAGCATTTCGTGGTGCAGTTTAGCAAGTCCTTGCACTGTGACAATATGATGTTATATCTGAAAATCATTGGAGGCAACCTAAGAGCTCCAGCTTGAACTGAAATGGATTAATATATTTATTCATCAGTTTACCAAATGTTAGTTGAACTCCCACTCTGTTCTAAGCACTCTGCTCGACATTAGGGATACAGCAGTGAACAACAACAACAAGAAAATCCTAGCCTTTATTCATTTAAAGAAGACCAATAAAAACTTGTAAACTAATATTTAGTACAGTAAATAATTTTAAGTGCCACAGGGGGAAAATGTCAGATAAGAAAGCTAAAAACTTCTGGGAGTGGAAAGTCAACCATAGCTCAGTGGCAATGCAGCATTAAATAGAATCCCACAAGAAGAGAAGGAGCAAACGATAGGGATTCCTGGAAAATATTCCAGGCAGAGAAGAGGAAATAGCCAAGACCCTTCCTCCAGAATTTTCCTCCTGAGTTCATAATAGTGGCTTAGACAGCATTCACTAAGTGCTAGGCACTGTTTCTAGTGATTAACAGAAGTACCCTAAGATAACTCCTTTCATCTTTACAACAACCCTAGAAGTCATATACTATTATTATCATCATCCCTATTTTACAGATGAGAAATGGAGGAAAAGAGAAATTGAACAACTAATCCAGAATCGCAGTTACTATGAGGCATTGCTGGGATTTGAACCCAGATGGTCTGCATCTGTATTGGTCTTGAGTCCTTCTCACATCACATCGCATCTGACCTCTTCCGTAGTCACACCTTTCTTTGACTCTGTCTTTTCTGCCTCTCTTTTTCAATTTGAAAAACTCTTGTGATTATATTGCATCTATCTGTGTAATCTGGAATACACTCTCTATTTTATAGTCAGCTGATTAGCAAACTTAATTTTATTGCAAACTTCTTTCTCCTTCACCAGATAACATAACATATTCACAAGCTCTGGGGCAGAATGTTGACATTTTTGTGGTGAGGACAGAGGGTGGGCAGGCATTAATCTGCCTACCATAAGCTCTAAAAATGTATTCTCAACCACTAAATTACTCTACCCTTACAAACATAGCCAGAACATAGGTGGTTTCTGTTTGGGTCAACCAGACTGTCTCACATCCTCTGCATATTCTACAGCACCCACATGATTAAAACTAGACAAATTTGTGTTCTGAAATATGTTTTGAGTCTAGTCATAAACTCAACAGGCATTGAGTTGAAATGTAAAGGACGGGGGTGCTACTCATTCCATTGGCATGGGATTTGAGTCATATATGATTACTTGAAACACAATTTTATTATTTCTATGTTTTAAAAACTTGAAAATATTTTTAATATAAAAAACTTTAGTACTCTTACTTCCCACTTACTTCAGTTCTATTGTCATTTGTATAACTTGTTTCTAGTAGCTTTTCTCTACTTTTTTACTCTGCGTTCATTCTTTTGTAGTCCACATGAGAAGTTCCAAATATTATTCTTGTCTGTTGTGTTTTTCAATACATTTAAAAGCAAAAATGACGAGTGTTTGTCTACAATATAATTTCTCTCAAAGATTGGGACCATTTTCCTTTTCCTAAACCCATCCTATACTTAGTCTTATCTCTACAGTCTTCAATCATTGTTCCTTCATCCACTCTCCAGTCTTGCTGGTAAATTCTACTCATCTTTCAAAGCCTGGTTCTTTTTCCTGTGCGCTCTTTATGGCATTTGTTTCTTCTTTATGATGACACATATTGTATATTGTTATAAGTTATTATTTATTGTATTCATTTTTATGCATTACTTACTGAATTTTTTGTGTAGCAGGATATACCTGCAAATGATTTTTATAGATAAACGTAACTCTTTAAATTTTTTTTTTTGGTAAATTAATACTGGTCACATTTTTCAGTTATATAAAAAATGTGTTTATAATTTTCTAACATTTCTTTATTTTCCTGAAATTAAATTCATAGATTAAATAATTACCTGCCTACGACTAATCAAAAATAATCCATCTAATATATCTAATGCCAACTTTGGAATCTGGCATTTGATAAATAAAAATAAAGTAATTTATAATAAAACACTGCTTTCTTTTCCTGTCAATGCCCCAGCAGGTCTGCACTACACGATATGAGTGGCAAAAAGGTTGTGCCTGTGTATAAAATTACTGTGGATTCACTGCCATGTATGCTCATTGATTCTGTGCATTATACTGTCGACTTAAATATTATCATTGGCATTACTATTATTTATTTTATTTCCCACAACATGAGATACTCTTGGTAAATTCCCCAACAGAATATATATTTTCTCTTGATATATACAGTAGTTGCATTTCTACATAATTCTGTGTAAATCAAAATAATGTAAAAATCCTTTATAATTACATAAAAGAGAAAGAATATATTACAAATAAAGTACATTTAAAAAATTTTAATAAGAACATACAACATGAGATATACCCTTTTAACAAATTTTAAGTGTACAATACAGTATTGTTAGCTATAACCATGATGTTGTACAGCAAATCCCTAAAACTTACTCATCTTTTGTAACTGAAAGTTTACATCTGTTGGATAGCTTTTCATTGTCCTTTCCCTCATCCCCAGGCCACCACCATTCTACTGTGTGCTTCCATGAGTTTGGCTATTTTACATACTTCATACAAGTGGAAAAATACAGTATGCGTTCTTTGATGACTAGCTTATTTTACTTAGCATAATGTCCTCCAGGTTCCTCCATATTGTTGCATATTTCAGGATTTCCTTCCTTTTTAAGGTTAAATAATATTTTATTATATATGTATGCCACATTTTCTTTGTTAATCCACTGATGGACATTTAGGTTGTTTCCACGTCTTGACTATTGTGAATTACACTTCAATGAACATGGGAGTGCAAATATTAATTCTTTCCTTTCTCTCTTTTTCATTATTTGCTCTCTCTTTGCAAAGAAATAGTGTGAGACAGTATGATTTTACAGCATTTCCTCTTCCTAATGTTCTAAGATTTTTCTAAATCCAAACATCAAATTCATGTTTACACAATATGCAGCTAGTAATTGGTCAGACCAACTAATAATGATATATGTATATCTATGTATATGTGAAGGTGATATATTTTGAGCATACAATAGGTATCTTAATAAACATTTGTTTAATTGTATTTAAAATCATTGTTATCAGTACAACCACGGTCCTTTCTTCTACTTTTTTTTCGCACTTTGATAATTAGGATTGTTGAAACTTTCTTCTCTAAGTATCCTCCGCAACATTGCATATGTTATAGGTTTCAGAAACTATTTTGAATGAATTTTAAAATGAATGCATAAATAAAGTGACTACTAATTGTTAGGCAAGAGGCTTAGTAAGAGGCCTATTATGTTTTGCATTCAGCACCTGCCTTGTCAACTCTGAAATGATTACTTTGATTTTCACCATCACCTTAGTTTTAGAAAATAATGTTATTGGATTTTGAAGCTGAAATTGAGGATTACTTTTCTTGCCTATACCTACCTGTGTTTGTAGCTAGATCAAGAGGAACAAAAATTGCACAGCTATTTTTGGAACTTCAAGTATGGTCTCCTGTGCTGCAAACTATGCAAATAAATTAACACACCTGGGTGACCTAGGTCAGAAAAAAACACATAAACAACAACTTCAAGTCTGTTTAGCAAATCTGTGTATTATTGCCTCATGCAGGCCATGTCACTGTGGACAGCTTCTACAACTACAGCATGGCTGCAGTGCTGTACCACAGAAAATGTAGGCCCTGTTGGATCAAAAGTAAACAACCATGCAACAGTGAACTTTTGATAGACCACAAGCATATTTAAGTAGAAAAACAGCATCCCACTATGTGATTACTTTAGCCAGCTGTATGAATTTGCCTTGGGCTGAGGCAGACCCTTCACAGTGCCAATCCATCATTAGTAGAATTCTGAGTATGTGTCTTTTGGAGCCAAGAAAATGGGATAGAGAGGGAGGGAGTATCCAAATACCTAGGTGCATTTTGGCAAGCAAATCAACTGGACACAATTATATTTTAAACTTTGCACAGTAAAAGAATCATAGCATTTGTGAGAAAAAGTGTCTAATTGATTTCTTTACCCTTGATCACTTGAATGAAAGGGCATTAAATCAGCCATCAACACGAGACAACGTTTTTCTATACAGAGAAGTGTAAGACAGAAATTACTCACCATGTTATAGCAATGCAGAAAAGATAAAACGTGTTTATAACCCCAATTTAACAAAAAGAGTCAACAAATATTTCTTACTTATCTACTCTGTATTAGGAGCTGTTATAATTGCTTAATACATATCTCTGAGAAAATGCCATTCTCCTTATAGATTATATGTTCTAATAATAAACTAAAAAATAAATTAAGATTATATATATGTATGTGTATATGGAAAGAGAGTACATAAGGAATATATAATAAGAGAATAATACAACAAAGAGTGATCAGGACAGGAAAGAAGTTTGAAAGTGGGCACTTATTTTTACTGAAAGTGTCAAAGAAAACCTCGGAAATAACAATTATGTTTGTATGCATTATTTTATTTATGAAACATATACTATAGGAGAGGAGGATTTCTAAGAAATTTGCCAATAATTGTGAATAAATAGACAAATATCCCTACCATCATTACCTTCCAATGATGATGGAGGAGTGAAAACCAAAAATATGATCAGTAAACATAATAAATAACTAATATGAGAGAGTATGATATGTGCCGTTTAAAGGTGATAACAGATATTTGGGATCCTAAGAGCTGGTGGAAAGCTGCCATTTAAATAGGGATCAGGAAGTTTTATTGGAGAGATAATATTTGAGCAAAGACTTGAAGGAGGTAAGAGATCTAGCCATAAGATATTTGGAATAAGCATATTCCAGGCAGAGGCAACGTCTAGTGCAGAATCTTGAGGTAGTTTGCTTGGAGATTATCAGAAACAGCAGAGGCCATTATGTCTGCAGTAGAGTTAGGAAGGGTATAGTTTGCAGAGAGGCCATGGGAATCCAGGACGTGTGGAATCTTATTGGACATTGTAAGATCTCCGGGTTTGATTCTTAATGATGTGTCTGTAGCTATATGTCAAACTATTTTTGCCTAAAAATTCAGCACTGCTTTACTTGATAGAAAAGAAGCTTTGAAGGGAGGAGGTGCACCTGCTCAGAATGAAAACCCCTTCCTTTTCTCTCTTGATCTTACAAAAGACTTCTACCCCAAATCTTCATCCACATACTTCCCCAACATACACCTATATCTACATGCACTCTCAGCAGAGAAAATCATTTGTCTAAGTCAGTGGTTCACCACCCTGGCTGGGACTCAGCCTCACTGCTGGAGCTTATTAACTGCACACATCAGAGGCCCACTTGAATGAACCTAATTCAGAACTAGGTTTAGACACAGGCTTCTCTTTTGGTGTGAAACGTGCTTCAGGTGACTTTGATGGGCTGTCACATATAAGACCCACTGGTCTAGATGCTAGCTACTCAGTGTGCAGTCTGTGGTCCAACAATATCAGTATCATCTGGGAGCTTGTTAGAAATGAGAAACTCAGGCTTCATCCGAAAACTACGAAATCAGAACCTATATTTTAACAAACTCCTCAGTTGATTTGTATGCACACTCAAGTTTGAGATGCATTTCTCTAGCTCTTTTTCTAAACTCTCAATTACTTTACACTCAGTCTTTGTACATATGCCCAGGTACTTCAAATCATTTCTTAGATGAAAGTAATTGCAGATCAAGGAAATAAAATAATCTCCTTCCCAACAGAAACACTTCATCAAACTTCTTTTGTAAATCTGTTCTTCTTTCTCACCCATATTTTTGTAACCTGAAAACGATTTGTAAAATACTTTATGTGACCAGAAATCCTTCATGATAATTCTGTGTAATTTGATGCCATAATAATACAATTATTTGTTAATTCTTTGTTGAAACTTTTTTTTAAGTTTCTATGGAGAAGTCTTGAAATTAAACATTTCTCCTGATATGGTTTGGCTGTGTCCGGACCCAAAATCTCATCTTGAATTTCAATCCCCATAAACCCCATAATTCCCGCATGTTGTGGGCAGAACCAGGTGGAGGTAACTGGATCATGGAGACAGTTTGCCCCATGCTGTTCTCATGAAAATGAATGATTCTCACAATATCTGATGGTTTTATAAGTGTCTGACATTTCCCCTTCTTGCACTCACTCTGTCCTGCCACTCTGTGAAGAAGGTGCCTGCTTCTCTTTTGCCTTCCACCATGATTTTAAGTTTCCTGAGGCCTCCCCAACAATGTGGAACTGTGAATCAATTAAATCTCTTTCCTTTATAAATTACCCAGTCTCAGGTACTTCTTCATAGTAGTATACGAATGGACTAATACAGTAAGTTGATACCGAGGTAGTGGGGCATTGCTATAAGATACCTGAAAATGTGGAAACAACTTTGGGACTGGGTAATAGGTAGAGGTTGAAACCATTGGAAGGGTCAGAAGACAGAAAGATTTGGGAAAGTTTGAAACTTCCTAGAGACTTGTTGAATGACTTTGACCAAAATGCTGATACTGATATGGGCAATGAAGTCCAGGCTGAGGTGGTCTCAAATGGAGTTGAGTAACTTGTTGGGAACTAGAGTAAAGGTCATTCTTGCTATGCTTTGGCAAAAAGACTGGTGGCATTTAGCACCTGCCTTAGATATCTGTGTAACTTTGAACTTGAGAGACATGATTTGGGGTATCTGGTAGAATAATTTTCTTAAGCAGAAAAGTGTTCAAAAGGAAGCATACAAGTTTGGAAAATTTGCAGCCTGATGATATGATAGAAAAAAAAAAAATTCTGGAGAGAAATTCAAGCCCACTGCAGAAATGTTAATCACCAAGACAATGAGGAAAATGTCTCCAAGGCATGCTAGAGAACTTCATGGCAGCCCCTCCCATCACAGGCCCAGAGGCCTAGGAGGGAAAAATGGTTTTTTGGGCTGGGCCCAGGGCATCCCTGCTCTATGCAACCTTGGAACATGGTCCCCTCTGTCTCAGCTGCTTCACCTCCAAGCGTGGCTAAAAGGGGCCAAGGTACAGCCTAGGCTATTGCTTCAGAGGGTGCAAATTCCAAACCTTGGCAGTTTCCATATAGTGTTGAGCCTGTGGGTATACAGAAGTCAAAAATTGAGGTAGGAGCCTCCACCTAGATTTAAGAGGATGTAAGGAAATGCCTGGATGACCAGGCAGAAATTTGCTGCAGGGGCAGAGCTCTCATGAAGAACCTCTGCTAGTGCACTGCAGAAAAGATATGTTGGGTTGTAGCACCCACACAGAATACCTACCAGAACACTGCATAGTGGAACTTTGAGAAGAGGGCCACTATTCTCCCATCCCCAGCTTGCACCATGTGGCTGGAAAAGCTGCAGACACTTGGTGCCAGCTTGTGAAAGTGTCTAGCAGGGGGGCTGTACCCTGCAAAGCCACAGGGCTGGAGTTGCTCAAGGCCATGGGAGCACACCTCTTGCATCAGCATGGCCTGGATGTGAGATATAGTGTCAAAGGAGATCATTTTGGAATTTTAAGGTTTAATGTCATCCCTATTGGATTTGGGACTTGCATGGTGCCTGTAGCCCATTTGTTCTGGCCAGTTTCTTCTATTTGGAACAGGTTTATTTACCCAGTGCCTGTACCCCCATTGTACCCATTGTATCTTGAAAGTAACTAACTTGCTTTTGATTTTACAGGGTCATAGGCAGATGTGACTTGCCTTGTCTCAGGTGAGATTTTGGAATTACACTTTTGGGTTAATGCTGGAATGAGTTAAGACTCCGGGGAACTGTTGGAAAGGCATGATTGTGTTTTAAAATGTGAGGACACAAGATTTGGGAGAGGCCAGGGGTGGAATGATATGGTCTGACTATGTTCCTACCCAAAATCTCATCCTGAATTGTAATCCCCATAATCCCCACATGTCGAGGGTGCGACCAGGTGGAGGTAATTGGATCCTGGGGTCAGTTTGCCCCATGCTGTTTTCCTGATAATAAGTCTCATGAGATCTGATGGTTTTGTAAGCATTTGGCATTTCCCCTGCTTGCACTCACTCTGTCCTGTCACCCTGTGAAGAAGGTGCCTGCTTCCCTTTGCTTTCCACCATAATTGTAAGTTTCCAGAGGCCTTCCCAGCAATGTAGAACTATGAGGCAATTAAAGTTCTTTTCTTTACAAATTACACAGTCTTGGGTACTGCTTCATTGCAGTGTGAGAGTGGACTAATAAATCTCCTCTCCTAGCTTGTAAATACATGTGGAATCTTCTACATGTTGGAAATTAGAAAATGTTCAAATTAATATAGAGAAAATTGGGGGAGGAGCCCCCAATTTTTAGGCAAACTATGTAATTTTTTTTCATTTTGTTCTCTTTCTCTCTCTGCTTTTAATGAGCAGACGTGAGGAATACACTTATGGCTCAGAATTTCTTTCTCCACATATGCATTTTAAATAAGAAATAACAGTCTATAATTAAAACAAAATATTTAATTAAAAAAATTGAAAGGAAATTATTTAAGATTTCATATATATAAATAAACTCTAAAACCCTTATTTAACATGGTACACTAGAGATTATCACTTTTTGGTAAGGTCAACTTTAATGAGAAAAGATTATTAGCTGAATTGAAAAATAGCAAAATGAATAATTAGTTCAGGAGAGAAAAATAAGTAAAATACTTTGAGGAAAGCATCACAATGCTATCATGAACTTAAAAAAAAAAAAAAAAAAAAAGTTGTCCTGCACCTTTTAAATCCAAAAACTTGAAGATGTCAGATAAAATATACTGCATGTAAAAAGTGTTATCTAAAGACAATTCAATTTTTTTTCTACTTTTTAAGGTAACTTTTGTTTGAAATATTTCATTTCAACCTCACTATAATTTTGTTAGTTCAGGTCAAAATCTTTAGGACAGCTCCTCAGAAATCCAAAATCATTTGGATTACTCATCAAAAGGTCAAAATCTTTAGGATTGCTCCTCATAGTCTTTAAACATTAACTAAGCTATCTTCCATCTTGGTATGTGCTTTCCAGAAACAATTATCTTCTCTAGCCCCTTGTACATTTTCTAAAGATCCAATGGTTTGAGGAACATAGAAGAATGGATGAAGAGAATACCTAATATCAGTAATTTGATTTATTGACATACATAGTATCCAAGAGGGAATGTCTCTGTGCCTCCATTTATAAGACCAAAGAAATTGTTCTTTATAGTTAAATTAAATTGCCCTAATTTTAACTAGAACTTTCAGATTCTAATACACAGTCTTTATAGCAGAAATTAAAATAAACTCAAGGTTTTCAATAGTGTATGAAATTAGTTTGAATAATATATGCCAAAAAACTTTTACTGAATTATCTTAGAAAAAGAGAAATATGGATTGTGCCTGTTTTCTTGAGTAATGTGGGAGTTGTAGAGGTAAGAAACTTACTGATTTATTTTTAGCAATTTTCAATTATATCAAATGTTTCTTCAGAATGAAGCTATTGCAAGACCAAAATATACACATTTGAATCACTGACAATTTAGAGACTATTGTCTGGGGAAAAATTATGAAAGAATTTCAAATATTTTGAAAACTGTTTCTAAAGGAAAACAACTTTTTAATAACACCCACATCTTTTCATCCTATTTCACTAGTTCCCCAAATTTACCACACAGTAGAATTTCTCACACTACTTAATGAAACTACAAAATTCAAATGTTAATCCCTGAAGATTTTGATTTGATAGAGCTCTAGAATTTGAGTTTTCATTTTTTTAAAGATCCCAACAGACTTGGATGGTCCCCTAATATAGATATGAGGATGTATAATCTATGCCGAAAGATGCAAATATATAAGATTATGTTATAGAGATAATAAAATAAAACATAAAAATAAAAATAACTTGAAATATGTAACAATTCCATAAAAAATATAAATATTATATTTGAGTGTGGAACTACTTAAATTTTCAAATAAATTAGATTTTTTTTTGGTAAATGAGTCAGTCTAACTTGCTTAAGGCTATGTATTATCTCAGAGATCAACCATAGTGACTACAAAGTACAACTGGGCACTCATGCCAGTGTCCTGAAGTAAACATAATCTTTTTCAGACAAGAATCAAATCCCAAGTAAATACCTCTGCAATTACTGTTTTCCACACTCCATTACGTCATGTTTATTCTTACCACTCTTTCCTATGACACTATGACATTGCTATATCTATGGCTCTTTTGGGAATCTACTTGAGAAATACAGGAATAAAGTGTTTGGTGAAGAGATTTTAGGGCTGTTTAGAGTAAGCCTCATTGAAAGTGTTCCCAATTAAATTTTGATTAGTGGAATTATGTGTTACTTTATTTACTTTATTACTTACTGAAAAGTTACAAACTTTTCAGTATTTTGTAAATTTACATAATGTTTCTGAATTACTTTCACAATTAGAAAGAAATTTTAAAAAAGACCAAATGCAAATTGTAAATCGTATGAATATTGTTATAATAATCAAGGATATCTACACCAATTGGCTTATTTAGGTGGTAAGATAATTCATTAAGTTAATAATTTCTGTGCTTTCATTCCTGTTAATATTTTTCCTTCCCTTTTTTTCAAACCATGTCCTTGGGTACCCCTTCCTCAGAAGCAAAGCAAAATACTTTCCTTTTCTCTCACACAAAAATTTGAGTTCATTGAATGTATACAGACTGTGAGTAGGTGAAAGGAAGCATTCATGATGATATGATAAATATTAATTATTGAATATAAAAGTCATTAGTAAACATGAATTTATGTTTTAGAGTAGTTTTCAAACTATTGGGGTAAAAGGAAGCAAGCAAAGTGCCCACGCAGGGGGAAAGAATTAGCCAAAGACTCTGCATTGGATCGAAGGAAGTCAGATTATTTAGATCCAGGTGTTTCACAGTAGGACAGAGTTAAGGGCATCTGGCAGAGTAAAATAGTTTGTGCACCTAAGTTAGTGCAGTATGGAATATACTCACTACTTTTTTCTTCTTCTTCTCAATTACTAAAGTTTATTTAATATACTCTATGGAATAATATTTCTTATAGTAAGTGCCACAAATCATTGGCATCAAGATCCCCAAAGATACTTGTTTAAAAAAAATGCTCGTCACTGAACCCCTTCCAGATATGTTAAATTAGAATTTCTGAGAGCTCAGAAGTTATCATTCAAATGAGCTACATAAGTTGTTTTAATCACAATAAAGTTTGAAAACTATTGTTGTAAATGCATAAGTTCATGTTTATTAAATACCTTTATATTCAATAATTAACACTTATCATATCATCATTTTAAATATGGGGGCAAATTTTTTATCAATACATGAGAAAAGAAGGATAAGGCAGTGCGTGTATAACTAGTTCTCAGCCTCCTGGAGAACTGATTGCTGTGAACAGGAGGATAATGAATCTTTATCACCCTATTCACTTCCATCTATTTGCTTCTGTCTAATCTAAGGTAAGTAAATATGGTATTTAGTTTTCTGAAAGAACTTTTAGTAGAAGGTATCTACAAGGGACAGATGCTTGCAAAATGCACAGCAATTACCACAATTTCTCACTGGCTCATAACGCTTTGGGTATGGTTTTGGAATTAGGGAGAGCAACACAAGGGTGAGTTACAACACTTTGGTGTCTACATGGAAGGCAACGCACCCTATAGATACATAGTGTATTTAATATGAATATGGGCTTTATTGACAAATTATTATTTGAAACATGGAGTGCCAAAATCTGATTCCAGACCTGTGAGCTATACCTGAAGTCCCAGGTCTCATACAGACAGTTCTGTTTAAGCCTCCTCTACATTTCTCAGGCAGTTTATCTTAAACAGAATGACTTAGACCTATGATATTTACTCAGGCCTAGTTATTATGTCTCCCAGGTTGTATTAATGGAGGGAAAGAAACTGATTATAAAATAATGGAGGGAAAGAAACTGATTATAAAATAAGGCTGGACTCCGCAGTTTTCAGTGGAGTTTTCCAAGAGGGAAAAATGAAACTGTGATAGCTTAGCAGGGAAGTGCTGAGAATAGATAAGGCCTTCATGTAGGGGAGCAGGGCTAGGTTCTGGGGAGTGTTCTCATGGGGGCCTGGATTAGTCTGAAAATCGTTTGGTTTAATGGTTTCTAATAGCGTGGGAATTTTCCTAGCACTTATCATAAAAGGGAAGACATTTTTTCCCTTATTCTCTCAGAATATAGAATTTCTGAGAGATTAGGAACTTTTGATTGTTGACAACGGACCTTAAAATCTGCATGAACTTTTCCCCAAAGAAGATAAAATTAACCATAATGGAAGTAACATGTAAGATTGGTTGCTATTTTAGTGTTGTTTTTAGAAAAAAGGAAGGGACCACCTGTTCATTGAACCCATCTTAAATGAGGTGATAGAATTATAATTGCCTCTTCCCATGACCCATTGTTTCTGCCCAAGTGGAAGTCGTAAAAGTGGCCAAATTCCTCTTTACTTTGCAACAGTCACCTGGTTGTAAACAATACTAGAACTTCCCTCTCTGGGAGGCCCAGAACTTCTGAGAGATTGAGAAGAGGAAGAAGAGAAGGAGTCATTCTAATTAGAACTAAGGGATGAAACTGTGGGGATAGAAACTGAATGTGTTTAATGCTGGCTTGGGGTAAATAATAAAAAGGCATAGTAGATTGGTCTCTGCCTCTGTGTCATTTTTGTTTCTTACAGAAGAATCAAATTAAAATTACATGATGTCTGATATTTGCTTTAAAATATTCTAGAAAAAATTTACAGAATAGACTAAACAAGATTGGTAAATCTTTTATGATTATTTAAGTTGGATGAATAAGGATGCAGGAGGGTTTGTTTATTGTTACCTTCTCTCTTCCTTATGTATGTTTGAAAATTACACTAAAAAAACATTGAGTTTTAGCCCAGAAAATGGTGTCATCTCTGATTTTAGCTAACTCTAAAACAGTGACCCTTTTAAATGCCCCCCTCCCCTGCCTCGAGTCCCCAAGTGAAATCTGGCCTTTTGTATGGCAATACCTCTGTTGAAAACATTTTCACATATACTGGGGAGGGCAATGGTCCTGAAGCTTTAGACTATAATCAATAAAGAAGTTGCAGTGAGTTCTATTTTAGAAGTAAGATAATTGGGAAAGAACAATTTAAATATCTGCTTCCACATGATCTAGTTAGATGAAGATATAACTACCTTCTCTCTCAAATACAGTAGCAGAGAATGATCCTCGAGGAATATCTACGTATTTCTACATGTGTCTGTTTTCCGTAATACGTTGCCAACTGCCTCTTCTTTGAAAGGGTTGGCTTCAATTCTGACAGTATATTCTTCCTCCATTTTTTATTCCAATGTCTTTATGAAGTGGTGGGGATAACATAGGGTAGTATGGCAAATATTTTTGAAATCTCATTTTATGTTGTTCTGCAGAACTGTTTTGAAATTATTTTTAAAAATCCAGGAATATTTTCTTTGTTTAATTTCCTTTATTTGTCTATTCCATCCCTTCATCTCCTTCCTTTAATTATCTGCTTCTCCCATTTGTTTACTTCTATAATTTTTCTCCTCTATTCCATCAATTATTATTATGTTGAGATTTGTACAATCACAGATATTTTTCTAATTAAAAAAAAATCACTATTCACTCTAATCACCATCCAAGATTCCTGTGGACACACAAGAAACATAAACCAGAAGGTTGCATATTATGTAGAAGTAATATCTTGATCTTCCATTTTGCAACAGTGAAGGAATTATGAAGTAAAAATTAACAAAGAGACTTTCACCTTTGTATGTCCGACATTTTTTCAGAGCTGTGTTGGTTGATGGTGATTACATTAATAAAGAACAGAAACTGGGCCAGGCGCGGTGGCTTACACCTGTAATCCCAGCACTTTGGGAGGCCGAGATGTGAGATCACGAGGTCAGGAGAGCGAGACCACCCTGGCTAACACGGTGAAACCCCGTCTATACTAAAAATACAAAAAATTAGCCGGGTGTGTTGGCAGGTGCCTGTAGTCCCAGCTACTCGGGAGGCTGAGGCAGGAGAATGGCATGAACCCGGGAGGCGGAGCTTGCAGTGAGCTGAGATAGCACCGCTGCACTCCAGCCTGGGCGACAGAGTGAGACTCCGTCTCAAAATAAATAAATAAATAAATAAAAATAAAGAAAAGAAAAGAAACCATACTAGTTATTTTAATAGATATAATTTAATATAGCTTATTTGTTAAAGAGGTATTGGTGGGCCTAGAATATTTAAAAATAAAAAGTATCACAGGCCAGGTGCAGTGGCTCACGCCTGTAATCTCAGCACTTTGGGATCACGAGGTCAGGAGTTCGAGACCAGCCTGACCAACATGGTGAAACCCCGTCTCTACTAAAAATATAAAAATTAGCTGGGCATGGTGGCATGTGCCTGTAATCTCAGCTACTCAGAAGGCTAAGACAGGAGAATCACTTGAACCCGGGAGGTGGAGGTTGCATGAGCCGAGATTGTACCACCGCACTCCAGCCTGGGTGACAGAGCAAGACTCCGTCTCTAAATAAATAAATAGGTATCACAAAGAGAGTAAAGGGAAGAAGCAGCCACCATCCTTTCAGCTGGAGGAAAAGGAAAGAAGTTGAAGGTATTAGAACTTAGAAGTTTGAAAGAGGAACCCTGTAGAGTTAAGACTTAGTTTTCTTAGAAAAGGGGAAGAACAAGTAGTGCTAATATTTTAGGAGCCAGGGAAAGGAACTCAGCTGAGCTAGGACCTAGGCCTTGGAATGAAGATGCTGCTTGACTGGTGCTGGTATCCCAGGAGCTCAGATCCAGTGCTTTGCAAAGATGGAACTCAGATCTCTAAAGAGATGTTATCCTATGTTATCCCCACCACTTCATAAAGACATTGGAATAAAAAATGGAGGAAGAATATACTGTCAGAATTGAAGCCAACCCTTTCAAAGAAGAGGCAGTTGGCAACGTATTACGGAAAACAGACACATGTAGAAATACATAGATATTCCTCGAGGATCATTCTCTGCTACTGTATTTGAGAGAGAAGGTAGTTATATCTTCATCTAACTAGATCGTGTGGAAGCATATATTTAAATTGTTCTTTCCCAATTATCTTACTTCTAAAATAGAACTCACTGCAACTTCTTTATTGATTATAGTCTAAAGCTTCAGGACCATTGCCCTCCCCAGTATATGTGAAAATGTTTTCAACAGAGGTATTGCCATACAAAAGGCCAGATTTCACTTGGGGACTCGAGGCAGGGGAGGGGGGCATTTAAAAGGGTCACTGTTTTAGAGTTAGCTAAAATCAGAGATGACACCATTTTCTGGGCTAAAACTCAATGTTTTTTATGTAATTTTCAAACATACATAAGGAAGAGAGAAGGTAACAATAAACAAACCCTCCTGCATCCTTATTCATCCAACTTAAATAATCATAAAAGATTTACCAATCTTGTTGTGCCTCTAAGGAGATATAATAAGTCTGTTCGGGGAAGAAAGTTATTCCTGTCACCATAATTAAAGTCAGGAATAGCATTAGCATCACAGAGCAGATAACAAGTATAGGTTTGGAGATAAGAGAAAAATAACTAACATGGTAATAAATCCCTTCTGATACTAATCACTTGTACACACCTTTCTGCATATATTAAAATGTCCATGTAACAATATAAACAATTTTATGCTTTTATCTCAAAGTATTCAACTGTCTTTTATATACATGAAGATGTTCTCATCTACTCCCTAAAAAGGGCAGACAAAATCTAAACAGTCATGGAATCCATCTCTGGATACTATCCATTAATCCCCATCTGAAAATATTGTAATCTAAAGACTCAACAATAAAGTTGACCACCCATGACGATCCTTAATATGATAAGGATAAGAGTGGCGGGCAAAGTAACTGGTACACATGAACACACACACACACACACACACACACACACAATTACATCACAACATGCAAGGAGAAACAGGCTTAGCTGTGTTTGTAACACGCCTTAAAGCCATAGTTGGTATTATGCCCTGATTTGTAGCATTGGCTGAATTCTGTGGCAGTAAATATTCCCACAAATGCCAATTTCAAGATGCCAAGGTGATGTCAACTAAAAACACAGTTGGGAAATGATGCACATCAGTGATTCTGGGTAGTCCATATGAACCCATTGCAGTGTGCCAGCTCTTTCGTAGCATTGGAAGTTAAACTGCACCTACCCATCTTGCACTTGGCCATTTTGCACTCCTCATGCTGTTGAAATAAGATGCAAAGAGGACAGTATGCTGACCAGGGTGATAGATCCTAACTAACATAAAATAGGGTTGCTACTCCACAGGGGAGCAAGAAGGGCTCTGTCTAAAACCTATGGAATACTCTAGGGGATCCTCTCATCCTTCCATTCCAACTAGTAAAGGTTAATTAAGAAAAAAATAACCTTCAATAAAAAGTTGGAGCAAAGTGCAAAACAAATGAAAAAACCAACAAGCAACCATAAAAGAGATGAGGCAGGTCCACTCATGATTCAGACCTTTCAGAAATGAAGGTTGAGATCACTACCAAGTAAAGAACTTCAACAAGCTGAGACTCTTGACAGAAAACTAGGGGCATATGGAATATGTAATGAAAAAAGAATACTGACTAGTCATATTTTTGTCCCCAAAATCTAAGAGAGTTTTGGCACATTTAAATACTCGAAAATGTACTTGCCAACTGAATAAAAATTGTCTACCAGGCTAATTAAATTGTCATTGAACCAAGTGATGTTTTCTGAACTAAATGATCAAATACATTGATGTCTTTGGGTTTGAAATTCCCATTGCCTGATACATGTGTGCCAAAAGATAACCAAAAAGTGACTCAATTAATTTTGCCAACCTGATAAAAAATCTTCTGAGTAATCCTGTACAGAGGTACCCACATTTCTCACTTTGCTTTTTATTATATTGATATGATGGCTTTTGAAGGACTAAAGATAAAACTTTTATCTTCACCTGACTTGAATGGCAAGGCTGAATAATAGCAATTAATTTGGATACTGATCTTAAAGAAGAAATAACACCAACCCACCTATAATAGACACTGTTTGCTAATTCTGAGTATCATCCCTATCCTTCAAATCTCTCCCCAAAACTGCAGGGGAAGAAAGCTAAAGGCCCCATTTCCCTAATTCCCTGTCAGTAGGGCCATGAGAAGCACTCATGTAAGTTTGGGAGGTAGGAGATGAGGAGGAGTATTCTGTGACAGCTGTGGGCAAGTGTGAGGGAATCTGCAGGCAAGCAGCAGATAAAGGGTATTTGAGGCAGGAATTCCACCTGAGGATTCTCCACATTAGTATTCTACGACTTGAGATCATTAGTAGAGACTCCCTGAGGCTTTCTGGGGTCCTTCAGAAAAACGACCCACCCTGGTACTGCAGGCAGCTGAGGTCACTGGCAACTACTTTTCTACTCTATTTTCATTTCTCAATCTCCTAAAAGTGCCTTTCTCAGCCCTTATAATGGTTTTGGGAAGCTACTTGTTATTCATTTAAATCTTTTCCCCATAGTACATTAATCTGTGATCACCTATGCATGATACACCATTCAGTTCCATGCTTTTCCTTCATAAATGGCATAATGAAGACAGATGAAGCAGAAGGAATAAGGAGAAAAGGCAAAATAGATCAGTATTTGTTTACTTTTCTTGGAAATTAATACAAAGATTTCCTAGTCCCAGGGATACTTAGAGGTGGATCAGATAAACATTTGTCAGAAAGTGCTGAAAATCAGTATTGTTTAAGGAATCTAATAATTATGTCTAAAATTAGCTTTAATGCTACAATATTGCATTTCTAAGAACCATCACTGAATGATAGGTGTTCTGAACCATTGTGGAATTGTTATTAAGTTATCTAAAATGTGATAGAATAATAGCAGTAATAGGACTAATAGCTTATATTACCACTTAAAACTATTTCTAGGTACAGGATTGCATAATTTCCTCCTAAAACTTTCCCTGTGGAAGCATTATTCTATAATTCTTTTCACTCTTCTAATTATTTTCAAATGATATAAAAATCTCCAATAAATTTATATGTAGCACACACAAAACATTTCATACAGACAAGACCCTATGCAATACATGTACTTTGGGACATAGCAAAAAGTATAATTTACATGCTCCCTGATTTTACAGAGAACCTCAGAGTCATCCATAATCACCATGGGCCTGCCTCCTCATCCCTGTTTCTATACATTTTTCTCCCCATCCCACCACCACCACCAAGCTAGTTTAAACTCAGCATGGAGATGACAGTTTTAAAAAAATCACGATTATACAAATCACCTGATTTTAAAACTTTCAGGGCTTCCACCTTTTAAAATTACAACATGCATATGCCTTTGGTCACTCAAGTTCTGCAAGACAGGGCTCCTGTACATCTCTCAAGCCTTATCTCGTAATACTGCACCCTTTCCCTTCCTATGCTGCAGCCACTCTACTCTTCTGTATCAACCTCCTTCCTTTGTGTTAGCATCTTGGCATTTTCAGTTCTCACCCTTGTAAAATCACTGGTGTTTTCTTTGTTTGTTTGTTTGTTTGTTTGTTTGTTTGTTTGTTTGTTTGAGACGGAGTTTCGCTCTTCTTGCCCACGCTGGAATGCAATGGTGCCATCTTGGCTCACTGCAACTTCTGCCTCCAGGGTTCAAGCGATTCTCCTGCCTTACCCTCCCAAGTAGCTGGAACAACAGGCGCCCACCACCACACCAGTCTAATTTTCATATTTTTAGTAGAGACGGGGTTTCGCCATGTTGGCCAGGCTGGTCTTGAACTCCTGATCTCAGGTGATCCATCCACCTTGGCCTCCCAAATTGCTGGGATTACAGGCAAGAGCCACCAGCCTGGCCCACTGGTGCTTTTTTCAAATAAAAAAAAATTATTTTTTGAAATAATTTTTGAAATTATGTCAATGTTGTCAGCTAGTATTAAGAACTCGCAGAAGCACTTTTTCTAGATTAGGACACTTGCATTGATAACCACATCAAAATAATCACAATCATGAAATTATCATTGATCAAATGTTGATTAAATATCATTATCTAATCCACAAACCTTATTCAAATCTCCTTGATTTTCCTTGTAATATGCTTCTAAGGACTAGAATCCAATCCAATATTGTATAATTCATTTAGTTGTCATGTTTCATTAGCTTTTAAAGACTGGAATAGTTGCTCAGGCTCTCACTGTATTACATGGCTTTGAGAGATTAGAAGAATGCAATCTATTTGCTTTGCACAGTGTTTTATATCGATTTGTATTCTCATTACATTGTATCAGAAAGTACACAATGGTTAATTGTCATTTTACTGATGATATTAACTTTTATCATTTTATTAAGATAGTGCCAGTTTTCTCCACTGTAAAATTAAGTAATATATGCATTAATTAATGTATAAGTTTAATTATTTTGTAACAATATACTCTGACACTTTGTAACTATCCTGTTCCTCATCAAAATTTCACCCACCAATTTGCATCCATTTAAGATTCATGCATTAATTATTACTATGATGATTGCCAAATGCTGATTACCCAATTCCATCATTTCTTTTGCACTTATTAATCAGCAATCTACTTAAGCAGAATTTGCCCTCTCTTCCATTTATATTTATTCAATTATTGTTTATTTATTTATGGATTTTAGATTTCTGTTCTACTCAAAATGTTAACAGTGTTACTACACTTATTCTGACACCCAAATTATCTTATATTTGTTCAGTGGAAGCCTGTTCAATGTTGCTGCTGTATCTTTTTGACACGCCTACATTGTTCTTTGAACACATTCTTACTCCAAGACCAAGTGGGTCCCAGCTCATCTTGTATTTCCTTGCCCAAGCCTTGGAGTGAGCCACTTCTTCAAAGAACCTTGGTTCATTTTAGTGAAGAATTATATTTATGAACCAAGACCAATGTGCTAACGTGCTCATTTCAAATGAAGCATCACTATATATTGACTGGTCTGTGGAGAGAGTTGGGAAATACATATATACATACACACACATGTATGTATATTTACACATACACACATGTGTGTATATATACACATACACATACAAACTCACACATATGTATCTATTTTAATATCAACTTATATATAATTTATTCTTGAAAATCATGATTTCACGCTGCTACTTCAAATTCTAGCCATTCCATTTCCATGTCTGTAACTCCATTTCTTAACAGTGTGAAACTTAGCTTCCTTTTCCCTCAATTTGTTTGCTTATTTTCTTCATCCTCTTATATTGTATGTAGCAATCTGAGAGCAGTCTTGGTAATAGCTCAACACCTATGGAGGGGGAAAAATGAAAAGAAAAACAAAGAAAGAGATAATCTTACCATGTATTTCAACTAGTTCAATTTCACCCTTGAGGTCTTAGCTCAAATGCAACTACCCTTTAAAATGGCCTTTTCACACAGGGCCACACAGGTCCCAAATGAAAATATAAGTATATTGACTACCTAGTTTTTATAATGTTGTATTTTTTCAATGTGTCAAATTTTTGATGCTTTATTCCAGTAAACTGGTTAAGATCTTAGACTCTTTGAGATTTGATTCTGCCACTTATTAGCATTATGAAGTTGGGTGATAGATTTTAATTCTCAAATATAAAATGGAGCTCACTGTACAAAGACAGCTAACTCATCCAGATGTTGTAAAGAACAAATGAGATCAGAACTTAAAGTTCTTGGCATGAGTTTTATCTGGCATGTAGTAATCACTTAACTAAGAAACGTTAGTTGTTGCTGAAATATATTTGGGGTAGTATTGTTGTTGTTATCAGGTTCAATTGATGTTAATATTAGCATTAACACTCTTCAGATTTTTTCCTACAATAATTTATGTATCCTCCAAATCATAACTATATGCTAGACGGTTACCATTCAACTGTCTGAAGATTTTTCCTTAAGAAACATATAAATTCACAGCAATAAAAATCTTGCATAATTTTAGCATAGTATTCATAAGGATGTGAATATATTGATTATGTTAGCCAACAAATTACAAAGAGATTCTGTTATTTTCAAGTTGATTCATGGCATTTTATACACACTAAAACACATCCACATATATAGATGCATAATACATGCCTAAGCAACGACGAAAAAAACTGACAAATTCGTCTTTTAATTGTTTATATTTTAATAAAAGTGTTTTAAAAATATATTAATAATGTCCAGAATTGTTACTAGAAAATCAATACATTATATCAATTTCTTGCTGCTTGCTTTTATTTAAAAAAGCAATATGTTTAATGATTGTCTGTATTTTGTTTATAGGAATCAATAATGTTGGTCTCTCATGTTTTTTAATTAAGGTTTTATTTCTAAATAGAAATAAAATACATTTTATTTTAAAATTGAATGATTATTTAGAGTGTACAAAATAAAACTAAAACAACAAAAACAACCAAAAACAAGAGGATTTTACATCAACATACACCTTCCAAGCAACCAATTATTAGCGTCAATTTACTTGGACATAACATCAATGAAAGTAGGTGAAAACCTACTGGTATGGAAATGTGCCACTGCCCTCTTATGGAAGATACTTGAATGACACTCAATGGTTTTCACACATCACTTTTGGAGTGAAGATATAAATAATATTGTAGTAAACAATATGATTTGATTCATTATACTTTATTCTGTTCACTTATTGTTTTGATTTTTGTAAGTTAATTTCCTAACTACAAAATATTTTAAAATTATATTTGTATAATATTAAAATTCCCCTTGAACTAATCAGTATAGAATTTTGATAAATTTCCTTCTCATATATCGTCCTTCAAACTTGTATCAGAATTATAATAGCATGCTTAGTGAAAAATTAAAATACAGTAGTTGAGCATTTATGTTTGCAGGTAGGTGACAATGCCTCATTTTAATGTTTAAATCATGGCTGGTTAACACAGATGGAAAAGCTGGATAGATGTCAAAAATAATAGTTCACATTATATAATATGTATTATTTGACATGCATTGTTCTAGGTCTAAAGTATTCCACATTATTAATCCACTATATGCTTACTTCAACCTTATGAACCAAGTACTGTTACCATTTCTAATTCAGATGGAGGTATGGAAAAGTTACATGAATTATTCAAAGTCATTTGGATTCAAAGTAGCAGAGCTGGTATTTCAGCCAAGGCAACCTAGTTTCAAATAATTTATGTGAAGATCTTAGGCCTACCTTGTTTTATTACACTTTGCTTTACTGAGCTTTGCACATACTGTGATTTTTCTTTTACAAATTGATGGTTTCTTCCAACCCTTAATCCAACTAGTCTATCAGAACCATTTTTCCAACACCATGCTCACTTCATGTCTCTATGTCACATTTTGGTAATTATTGAAATATGTTAAGCTTTTATATTATTATCACAACTTCTGTGGTGATCTTTTATGTTAGATTGTTGTTGTTTGGGGGTACCATTAACCTCCCCCTTATAAGACAGCAAACTTAATAAATGTTGCCGGTGTTCTGACTGCTTCACCAATTGGCTTTCCCCAGTCTCTCTTACTCCTAGGGCCTCCCTATTCTCTGAGATTCAAGAATATAAAAACTAGGCCAATTAATAGCATTACAATTCTAAGTGTTCAAGTGAAAGGAAGTGTTACTCATCTCTCACTTTAAATCAAAAGCTAGAAATGACCAAGCTTAGTGAGGAATGCATGTCAAAAGCTGATATAGGCCGAAAGCTGATATAGGCTGAAAGCTAGGTCTCTTACACCAAACAGGTAACCAAATTGAGGATGCAAAAGAAAAGTTTCTGAAGGAAATTAAAAGTGCTACTTCAGTTATCATACCAATGATAAGAAAGCAAAATAGCTTTATTACTGATACACAGAACGTTTTAGTGATTTGGATAGAAGATCACACCAGCCACAATGTTCTCTTAAGCTAAGCCTAATCCAGAGCAAAGTACTAACTCTCTTCAATTCTACGAAATCTGAGAGTAGTGAGAAAAAAAGAAAAAAACTGAAGCTAACAGAGGGTTGCTCCATGAATTTAAGGAAATAAGGCATCTACATAACATGAAAGTACAAAATGAAGCAGAAAGTGCTTATGGAGAAGATGCAGAAAGTTATCTAGAAGATCCAGCAAAGATAATTAATGGGATGACTACACTAAACAATAGATTTTCAGTGTAGATGAAACAACTTTGTATTTTAAGGAGATGCAACCTAAAACTTAAAGCCAATGTTTAGCTTTAAATCTTCAAAAGACAGGCTGACTCTCTTGTTAGAGGCTAATGCAGCTAATGACTTTAAGTTGAAGCCATTGCTCATTTACCATTCCACCAATCCTAGGACCCTTTAGAATTACACTAAATCTACTCTGCCTGTGCTCTCTAAATGTAACAACATAGCCTGGATGACAGCACATGTGTTTATAATATGGCTTACTGAGTATTTTAAGTGCACTGTGCACTGTTGAGAACTACTCCGCATGGGGGAAAAAATAGTAACCCTTTTAAAATCGTATTGCCCATTGCCAATGCACCTGTTCATCCAAGAACTCTGATGGAGATGTACAAAATTGATGTTGTTTTCATGTCTGCTAATACATTCTTCAGCCCGAAGAGCAAGGAGTAATTTTGGCTTTCAAGTCTTATTATTTAATGAATACATTTTGTAAAGCTATAGCCGCCAAAGATAATGATTCTTTTGATGAATCTAGGCCAAGTATATTGAAAACGTCTAAAAAAAAAAAAAAGAAAGAAAATTATCACCCTCCAGATGCCATTAAGAACATTAGTGATTCAAGGGAGGAAGTCAAAGTATCAACATTAACAGCAGTTTGGAAGAAGTTGATTCCAGCCCTCATGGATGACTTTGAGGAGTTCAGAGACTTAAATGGAGAAAGGAAGTGTAGACGCAATGGAAATAGTAAGTGAACTGGAATCAGTAAGTGGAGCCCGAAGTTGAGACTGAATTGCTGCAATCTCATGATTCAAATTCAATGGATGAGAAGTTGCTTCTAGTGGATGAGTAAAAAAAGTGGTTTCTTGAGATGAAATATACTTGTAGTGAAAATGCTATGGACATGGTGGAAATGACAAGAAAGGATTTATAATACTGCATAAACTAACTTGATAAAGCAGCAACAGGGTTTGAAAAGATTGAATCCAATTTTGAAAGAAGTTCTGTGGGTAAAATGCTATCAAAAAACATCACATCCTTCACAGAAATCTTTCACAAAATGGAGTCAACCTATGGGACAAGCTTTATTGTCTTCTTACTTTTAGAAATTGCCACAGTCACCCAACCTTCAGCAACCACCACCCTGATCAGTCAAGTGGATATAGGTAATAGCATGTAGAAAGAAATGAAGTCAACAGCGCAACCATCAACATCAAGGTTAAATCCTCCACTAGCAAAAAGATTAAGACTCACTGATGACTCAAATGAATATTAGCATTTTTTAGCAACAAAGTATTTTTAATTAAAATATGTACCTTATTTTTTATGCATAATACTATTGCACAGATAGTCGACAACAGTATTGTGTAAACTTTCTATGCACTGGGAGTTTTAAAAATCCATGTGACTCACTTATTTTGATATTTGCTTGATTCAGGTGGTCTGGAACTGAACTTGCAAAATCTCTAAGGTATGCTGTGTATTTATCCATGATCCCCAAAGAGAACTTAGCAATGGTCAGCTCATCTCTACTTATATCATTATAATGAGTTTCCACAATTTAAGTGGGAAACTAATTTGATCTTATAATAAGAGTGTGATTGTTCAGATGGGGCTCTGTTTATTCTCCTCTAATGCTTCTTCCTCCTTCGATACCTGCTTCCCTTCTACCTCACCTACTTTAAAAAAAAATACAAATATAAAAAGCATGTGTCTTCCATGTCAAGTGCTGTGTAAGTTCCAGGAACACGATTCTGAACAAAACAAAACACCTCACTTCTGGGAGTTTATAGACTACTGTAAGAAATAGATAATTTCAATATAGTAATGAATGCTGTTCCAAGGGTGAACAGAGCACATAATCAGGGCAAACAGTCCCACAAAAGAAAATACAATCTAAACTAAGAACCAAAAGATGTGCTGATTTTAGTCAATGATTAAGGGAAGAATGGTATAGGTAATAGCATGTAGAAAGAAATGAAGTAGAAGAAATTTAGAATGCAATAGTTAAAGAACGATAAATATAGCAATTGCTAGGGGACAGAGGCAGAAACCTATTGCAAAGAAGGAGGGTTACCATCTTAAACACTTTGTACTGAAGGAAATAAAAAGACTTGAAATGATTTTTGTACCTTAGAAGGTGTATGTTTATGTAAAATCTTGTTTCTTTGTGTTTTCTTGCTTAAAACTTTATTTTATACACCTCTACTAATGTGTTACTTTAAAAGAAAATATATTTGCATTTATCTGTAGAAATAAACTTAGTAAAATAATATTAAAAGGTCAACATTATTGATTCCTAAAAACAAAATACAATCATTAAACGTGTTCTCCTAAATGAAAGCAAGCATCAAGAAATCTGATACAATATATTCATATTCCAATAACAATTCTGGACATTAGTAAAATATTTTGAAAACACTTTCATTAAAATATAAATAGTGAAAAGATTAATTAGCTAGGTTCTTTTCATCACTGCTTTGGCATTATTATGTGTGTGTGTGTGTTTATGTGTATTAAATGTGTGTTAAATGCCATAAATCATTTTGATAATAATAAAACCTCTTTGTATTAAGTAGGCTAGCACAATACATTTATTTACATCATTTTGAATAATATGCCATATACGTCTAATACTGCTAAGATAATAATATAGATTTCACTATTTTCCTTCATATTTCTAGAGAAAAATACAAATAACTGAAAAATTTAAAAGTATAATTCTAGTCTGATCATTCTCTTAAAAATACATCAGGCTTGATAGTTATTCAATGAGCCAGACAAGGTTGCCATGCCTGGCTGATCAGTGAAGGACATCAAAGAATGGAAAATAAAAGTAGGAGCTCACAGTCCATTACTCTGTCCAGCGCACACTTTTCTTTAACGATATTACACAGCTAATACTATTGTATATTAAAAGATAAAATCTCATCCACATATAATTAGTCCTTCCTCTCTGATAATCAAAACTATAATGTGAAGACAGAAATTTATAATTCTATTCAGTCTATTATCAAGTAATTATACTTTTTATTAAGACAAAGCATAATTTAATGCCAAAAATATTTTCTTCCTATATGAAAAACTTTTTTATGGCCTTAACATTACCTGAAATTGTATGACTATAATTTTAAAAAGTTATTATGCTTTAATAATATACAACTATTGAATTTTCTGAAACAAACTACTTGTGAAATTTCAGATATTTTCACATAGTCATCAAAAATTGATGAAATAGAAAATTAGCTGGCGGAATCAAGGCAAAATCTCAGAATTAATGTTTATCAACATTATATGCATCATGAAATGCACACTAATGATGAGAATATGAAAAAAAGTGAATGTTTCTACCCATCCCTATCATAGAGGTATTTGCTCACTCTGCCTAAGTGAATCAGTTCTAACAGCTTAATTTAAACAAATTGGAAATTTGAAAATTTGGAACCTCTGGAAAACTGAAGTTTAGTATTGAACTATCGTGTTTTCTAAAAACACACAGGTAAATATACAACAAAGTCATGACAAAAATAAGTGTTGTTTTTGCTATTGAAATAAATGAATAGCAAAACCAGAAGATAGATTTATTTACTTATTTTGGTTGAAATTTGTTTGAATATAAATATTTTATTAACAGTTGAGAAAAAATAAAAATGAAACGGTCCTGGATAAGAAAATGCTCCCTCTGCTTTATGGATGAGTTATTATTAAAAGAGTTATAAAGTAAAAACACAATAGAAAATAAGTTCCATATCATGATATTAAAGTGTATATGATGTAAATGGTCAGACTTATTTTACTGAAACTAATTCCTAGAACCAGTTTGCCAGTTGCTTCATTTGGCAAAAGAAATGGAGAGTAGGGCTGGGCATGGTGGCAAGAGCCTATATAGTCCCAACTACTCAGGAAACGAGGCAGGAAGATGACTTGAGCCTAGGAGTTTGAAGCTGTAGTGTACAATGATCACATTAGTGAATAGGTACTGCACTCTAGCCTGGGCACCATGGGGAGACCTTGTCTCTAAAAAGAAAAGAAGAAAAAAGAAATGAAAGGGAAGGAAGAGGAGGAGAAGAAGGGGGAAAGAATGGAGGAAGAAGGGAGGGAGAGAAGTAAGGAAGGAGGGATGAAGAAAGGAAGGAGGGAGGGATAAAGGGAGGAAAGAAGAAAGGAGGGAAGGAGGGGAAGGGAGGGAGAAACAGAGGGAGGGAGGAAGGAAGAAAAGAAAGTGAAAGAAGAAAAAAGAAAGAAGGTAGGAAAAAAACAGAGAAAGAAAGAGAAAGAAGAAAAGAAAGAAGGAAGGAAGGAAGGAAGGAAGGAAGGAAGGAAGGAAGGAAGGAAGGAAGGAAAGAAGGAAGGAAGGAAGGAAGAAAAAGAGAAAAAAGAGAGAGAGAAAGAGAAAGAAATAGGGTAGATATTGCTATTTAGAATCGCTGGTTGTTTGGTTGGTTGTCTATTTCAACATTGCATTACTTGATACAGGAACTCAGAAAAAAGAAATTTGAAAAGATTAAATCTCTTGTAGGAATGCTTACATAAAGAAAGAATTCAAATTATTATTTTGAAAAGTGGATTTAGAAAGTATAGAGTGAATAGTTAAACTTTGGTCTGATTTGTTTAGCAGAGATTTGACATCCAGGTCCCTTCTGCTGAGACAGGCAATCTTCATTGTTCAGTTCTATAAGATATTAATTTCATTCTTGTAATGCTCATATGCTCCAACTTTAATCCTTTTAATATTTGCTCAAATTAAAATCTTTAAAATGGAGGTTTAAAAAGGCATATCCCCGATGAGACAAAGAGTGCTCTGGAGGCAATAAATCTAAGCCAGGTGTCTGCATTACGAATTCTATTGACCTTGCATTAATGTTTGTAAATGCTAATAATGAGCAGATAGAATGGGTGTCACATTGCTTCTGTGCTTGAAAATTATCAAATTTACTCTATATTATCAGGTCAAGGTTTGCCGGGGTTTCATGTTCTACTTTTTTTTTTTTTTTTTTTTTTTTTTGCTTTTTATAATGAAATATTCCTTAAAAAACACTGAAACAACAAATTTTTGGAACTAGAATAATAGACTGTTCCGAAAAAAATTCTATTCTCAGAAAAATAAATGTCAATCTCTACTAATTAGTTTTTTTAAAAAAATCTTCTTTACTATGCAACTGAATATACCTTGAAAAGGCAATCGATGAAAAATAATAGCTGCTGGGATATCACCACTCATCTACAGGGGATGGTTTCTTTTATTTACACGGCATCACATATGGTATTGCACAGGCATCACATGGCACATTTTTGCTGTTCAAACAAATCAGGTGTTTTTGGCTTTGGTGGTGATGGTGTGGGTACATAGGTTTTGATGGTGGTGCTAAAAATGATCATGGTGTGTTAAAGCAATAACCAAATCCAAAGGGCATTTAATTTAGGACAAGATAATGTGTAGTCCCTTTTTTTCTTTTCACCTCCGTATGAGAGGCATTCTTTTTTTTTTTTTTTTTTTCTTCTTTTTTTTTTTTTTTTATTATACTTTAAGTTCTAGGGTACATGTGCATAACGTGCAGGTTTGTTACATATGTATACTTATGCCATGTTGGTGTGCTGCACCCATCAACTCGTCAGCACCCATCAATTCATCATTTATATCATGTATAACTCCACAATGCAATCCCTCCCTCCTCCCCCCTCCCCACTCCCCCCTCCCCATGATAGGCCCCAGTGCGTGATGTTCCCCTTCCCGAGTCCAAGTGATCTCATTGTTCAGTTCCCACCTATGAGTGAGAACATGCGGTGTTTGGTTTTCTGTTCTTGTGATAGTTTGCTAAGAATGATGGTTTCCAGCTGCATCCATGTCCCTACAAAGGACGCAAACTCATCCTTTTTTATGGCTGCATAGTATTCCATGGTGTATATGTGCCACATTTTCTTAATCCAGTCTGTCACAGATGGACATTTGGGTTGATTCCAAGTCTTTGCTATTGTGAATAGTGCCGCAATAAACATACGTGTACATGTGTCTTTGTAGTAGAATAATTTATAATCCTTTGAGTATATACCCAGTAGTGGGATGGCTGGGTCATATGGTACATCTAGTTCTAGATCCTTGAGGAATTGCCATACTGTTTTCCATAATGGTTGAACTAGTTTACAATCCCACCAACAGTGTAAAAGTGTTCCTATTTCTCCACATCCTCTCCAACAACTGTTGTTTCCTGACTTCTTAATGATTGCCATTCTAACTGCTGTGAGATGGTATCTCATTGTGGTTTTGATTTGCATTTCTCTGATGGCGAGTGATGATGAGCATTTTTTCATGTGTCTGTAAACCCTAGAAGAAAATCTAGGTAGTACCATTCAGGACATAGGCATGGGCAAGGACTTCATGTCTAAAACACCAAAAGCAACGGCAGCAAAAGCAAAAATTGACAAATGGGATCTAATTAAACTAAAGAGCTTTTGCACAGCAAAAGAAACTACCATCAGAGTGAACAGGCAACCTACAGAATGGGAGAAAATTTTTGCAACCTACTCATCTGACAAAGGGCTAATATCCAGAATCTACAAAGAACTCAAACAAATATACAAGAAAAAAACAAACAACCCCATCAAAAAGTGGGGAAAGGATATGAACAGACATTTCTCAAAAGAGAGGCATTCTTAAGACAAACTTTTAGGTAGAATTTCATGTCATAATAACTAGAGGATGAGTCAGTTTTAGAGTCAAGCATTTGAGGAAAAGTAACATATGAAGCATTTTATTTCAGTTCCAAATTGTGAAGATGAAAATATGCTATACTCAGTAATAGATAGCTTATGGAATGTTTTGTTTTAATATTTCCAATAACTTTCTAGAGTTTTATGGTTTTCTCTTTTTGTCAAAACTTTATGGCTCAAAAATTTACAACTAAGCACTTTCATTTTCATTCTGTTTGAGAAAAGGCAATAATAATTTCTCTTATTTCATTGTGTGTTGCTATAACAGAATACCAAAGTCCGGGTAATTTATAAAGAAAAGAGTTTAATTAGCTCATGGTTCTGCAGGATGGGAAGTTCAAGAAGCATGGTGCCAGCATCTGCCTGGCTTCTTCTGAGGGCTTTTGTGCTGGTCACAACATGGTAGAAGGTCGAAAGGAAGAAGACGTGTAAAAGGGACCAACCAGGAGGAACTTCCCTTTACAACAACCCAATCTCATGGGCACTATTCCATTTTTATAAGAACTAACCCAGTCTCACAAGAGTAAGAACTCACTTCTGCAAGAAAGCCACCAAGCAATCCATGAGGGGTCTCATGACTCAAACGTTTCCCATCAGGCCCCATATTCCAATACTGCCACATTGCAGACAAAATTTCTACATGCATTTTAGTTGGGGAGAAACCGTATCCAAAGGATATCAAAATCAGTATTTTACTTGTCATTTTTAAATTTTCCTTACACCCATAATTCCTAACCAAGAATGCATATTAGAATAACTGTGAAGTTTTAAAAATATACCCTTGTCCTGCTTTCAATCCCAAAAGAATTTTTATTTAGTAGGTTGGAAATTGATATGGTTTGGCTCTGTGTCTCCATCCAAATTTCATCTTGGATTGTAATCGAACTTGTATTCCACATGTGTTGAGGGAGGGACATCATGGGAGGTGATTAGTTCATGGGAGTGGTTCCTTCATGCTGTTCTTGTGATAGTGAGTGAGTTCTCACAAGATATGATGGTTTTATAAGGGATTTTCCCTCTTCACTCAGCACTTCTCTTTCCTACTGCCATGGGAAGAAGGACGTGTTTACTTTGCCTTCTGCCATGATTGTAAGTTTCCTGCGGCTTTCCCAGCCCTGTGGAACTATGAGGTAATTGTACCTATTTCCTTTATAAATTATCCAGTCTCAGGTATTTTTACAAAGCAGTGTGAGAATAGATTAATACAGAAATACAGCTTTAACAAAGGTACAGGTGATTGAAAACATACTTATAGTTAAGGAGCACTATGTATTGATATTGAATTTACTGGAACAACATACTCATTTGATGATTTCTTAAAAAGAAGTAACTTCTGCATAAAAATACACATAAACACAAACACATGAAAATGCAAGCATATTTTCATGAAATTATGTCCTAAGATCTCCCTGCATCGACATACTAAACTATCTCATCATGACTCTAATACCTTACTAAGTACATTTTCTCCTTTATTCTTTTATGCTTTAATTTTTTTATTTTTAATTATTGTGGGCACATTGCAGGTGTACATATTTGTGGCTGATATGGTTTGTCTATGTCCCCACCCAAATCTCATCTTGAATTGTGACTCTCACAATTCCCACATGTCATGGGAAGAACCCAGTAAGAGGTGATTGAATTGGGGGGTGGGTCTTTCCTGAGCTATTCTTGCAATAGTGAATGAGTCTCACAAGGCTGATGATTTTAAAAATGGGAGTTTCCCTGTACAAGTTCTCTTTTTTTGCCTGCCACCATCCACCATCCACATAAGATGTGATTTTCTCTTCCTTTCCTTCCGCCATGATTGTGAGGCTTCTCCAGCCATGTGAAAGTGTAAGTCCATTAAACCTCTTTCTTTTGTAAATTGCCCAGTCTTGGGTATGTCTTTATCAGCAGCATGAAAATGGATTAATACAGCTGCATGCATGAGACATTTTTATACAAGCCTGCAATGCATAATAAAATCATGGAAATGGGGTAGCCATCCCCTCAAGCATTTATCCCTGTGTTACAATCCAATTATACTCTTTTAGTTATTTTAAAATGTACAATTAAATTATTATTGACTATAGTCACCCTGCTGTGCTATCAATAGTAGGTCATAACTCATTTTTTATAACTATTTATTTTGACTCATCAAGCATCCCCACCTCCCCCACACTCCCCAACTCTCCTTCTACCTTTCCTAACCTATGGTAACCATCCTTCTACTCTCTATCTTAATGAGTTCCATTAGTTTGATTTTTAGATCTCTCAAATAAGTGAAAACATTCAATGTTTGTCTTTCTGTGTCTGGCTTATTTCACTTAACAAGATGACCTCCAGTTCCATCCATGTTGTTGCAAATGACAGAATCTCTCATTCATTTTTATGACAGGATATATTCAAATGTGTAACTATCACATTTTCTTTACCATTTATCTGTTAATGAACACTTAGGTTGCTTCCAAATCTTGGCCATTGCTGTGACAAACATTGGAGTCTAGATGTATTTTTGGTATAGTGGTTTCCTTTCTTTTAGGCATATAGCCAGCAGTAGGATTGCTGGATCACATGGTAGCTTTATTTTTAGGTTTTCAAGGAAACTCCAAAAGGTTCTCCATAGTGGTTGTACTGTTTTACACCCCCACCAAGAGTGTACAAGAGTTCCCTTTTCACCACATCCTTGCTAACATTTGCTACTGACTGTCTTTTGTTTCTCTGCATTCTCTATTCTGTTCCACTGGTCTATGTGTCTATTTTTATGGCAGTATCATGGAGTTTTGGCTAGTATAGCTTTGAACTATAATTCAAAGTTTGGCAATATGATTCCTCTGGTTTTATTCTTTTTGCTCAGGATAGTGTTGGCTACTCTGGGTCTTTCGTGGAACTGATTTTGTATGGTGATTTTGTATCTTGCCACTTTACTGAATTTGTTTATCAGTCCTAACAGTTTTTTTGGTGGAGTCTTTAGGTTATTCCAAACATAAGACCATATCATCTACAACAAGGATAACTTGACTTTTTTCTTTTCAGTTTGGATGCCCTTTATTTATTTATTTATTTCTCATGTCCTATTGTTCTAGCTAGGACTTCCAGTAGAATTGATATGTTGAAAAATAGTGGTGACAGTGGGCATCCTTGTCGTGTTCCAGATCTTAGGGGAAACGCTTTTAGATTTTCCCCATGCAGTATGATACTAGCTATGGAGCTGTCTTACATGGCTTTTATCATGCTGAGGTATGTTCCTTCCATATCCAGTTTTTGAGGGTTTTTATCATGAAGCGACACTGAAGTTTACCAAATGCTTTTTTAGCATCAATTGAAATGATCATATGGTTTTTATCCTTCATTCTGTTGATATGATATATCACGTTGATTGACTTGCAAATGTTGAGCCGTCCTTGCATCCCAGGAATAAATTCCACGTGGACATAATGAATGATCCTTTAAATGTGTTGTTGAGTCCTGTTTGCTAGTATTTTGTTGGGGATTTTTGCATGAGTATTAATCAGAGATATTGGTCTGGCATTTTATTTTTTTGATACGTCTTTGTCTGGTTTTGGTATCAGAGTAATACCAGTCTCATAGAATTAGTTTTTAAGTATCCCCTCTCCTATTCTTTGAAATAGTTTGAGTAGGATTGGTATTATTTCTTTTTTAAATGTTTGGTAGAATTCAGCAGAGAAGCCACTGGGGCCTAGGTTTCTCCTTGCTGGGTAAGTTTCATTGCAGCTTCAATCTCATTATTTGTTATTGGTCTGTTTGGGTTATATATTTCCCTGGTGGGTTGTATTGTCTAGGAATTTATCTGCTTTTCTAGATTTTCAAATTTATTGGCATATAGTTACTCATAGTATCCACTAACGATCCTTTTATTTATTTGGGTCTTCTCCCTTTTTTCTTTGTTAGTCAGGCTAAAGGTTTGTCAATTTTGTTTATCTTTTTAAAAGATATTTGTTTTCTTGATATTTTGTATTTTCTTCATTGCAAATGTATTCACTTCTGCTCTGATCTTTATTATTATTTTTTTCTACTACTAATTTTGGCTTTGGCTTGCTCTTCCTTTTCTAATTATTTAAGATGCATCATTAGGTTGTTTATTTGAAGTTATTCTCCTTTCTTGATGTAGGCACTTATAGCTGTACATTTTCTTCTTAGTATTGTTTTCATGTATCCCATGAGTTTTGGTATGTTGTGTTTCAATTATCATTTTTTCCAGAAATCTTACATTTTCTTCTGAATTTCTTCATCGACTCACTGGTCATTCAGGACCATATAATTTACTTTTAATGTGTTTGTATAGTTTCCAAAATTTCTTTTGTTATTGATCTCCAATATTTTTCCACTGTAGCCAGATATGATGCTTGATATTATTTCATGTTCTTGAATGTTTTAAGACTTGTTTTGTGACCTAATGTACGACCTATCTTTGAGAATGATTCATGTGCGGAGGAGAAGAATGTGTATTCTGAAGCTGATGCATGAAATTTTCTGTAAATATCTGTAAGGTTCATATTTGGTCTATAGTGCAGATTAACTCTGATTTTTGTTGATTTTCTGTCCGGGAGATCTGTTCAATGCTACAAATGGGGTCTTGAAGTCTCTGGCTATTATTTTATTGGAGTTTCTGTCTCTCTTTAGATCTGATAATATTTGCTTTATATATCTGGGTTCTTCAATGTTGGTCACATATTTATAACTGTTATATCTTCTTACTGAATTTACCCCTTTATCATTAAATAATTACCTTCTTCATTTTTTTATAGTTTTTGTATTGAAATCTATTTTGTCTGACATAAGTATACCTACTCTTACTCTTTTTTGTTTGTTTCCAGTAATTTGGAATATCTTTTTCCACCTTTTATTTTCAGTCTACATGTATTTTTATAAGCAAAGTGTGTTTCTTGTAGGCGACAGATTATTTGTTCTTTTTTGTTTTCATCCATTCAGCTGCTCTATGTATTTTGATTGGAGTATTTAGTTCATTTATAATCAATGCTATTATTGATAAGCAAGGACTTCCTCTTGCCATTTTGCTAAATTTTTTCCAGTCGTTTCATTGTCTTCTCTTTTTTCTTTTCTGCCTGTATTTCTTTTAGTGAATATTGTTTTCTCTGGTGGTATGATTTAATTTTTTACTTTTTATATATTCATTATATGTTTCTCAATTTGAGGTTACCATGAAGCTTGCAAATGCTATCTTATAATACATTATTTTAAACTGATGACAACTTAATACTACTTGTATAAATGAACAAACATGCCAGAAGAAACCTTATAAAAACTCTATACTGTAATGTAATCCCCTACTTTAAAAACTGTTTTTCTTTCTCTTCATATCTTATTGTACTATGTCTGAAAGTTGTTGTACTCATTTTTAATGGTTCATTGTTCAGTCTTTCTACTTAAGATATGAGTATTTCATACACCCCAATTACAATGTCATAATATTCTATCCTTTTCTCTGAGCTTACTATTATGTGTGAGTTTTGTATCTTCTTGCTTATTAAAGTCATTTTCTTACAAATTCAAGAACTCCCTTTAGCATTTTTTTTGGAGAAGAGGTCTGGTATGAATGAAATCTCTCAGCTTTTGTTTGCTTAGGAAAGCTTTTATTTTTCCTTCAGGCTTGAAGAATATATTTGCTATATATACCATACTAGCGTAAAAGTTTTTTTTTATTATTATTTTATTTTTGGCTTCAGCATTTTAAATATGGTATGTCACTCTCTTTTGGCCTGTAATCTTTCCACTGAAAAGCCTGCTGCCAGACATACTAACATTCCATTATACGTTATTTATTTCCTTTCTCTTGCTGCTTTTAGGAGCCTTTCTTTATCCTTGACCTTTGGAAGTTTGGTTATTCCATGCATCGACATAGTTTTCTTTGGCTGAAATCTGCTTAGTGTCCTAAACCTTGCATTTGAAAGCTGATATTTTCTAGGTTTAGGAAGTTCTCTATTATTGTCCCTTTGAATGAACTTTCTACCCTGGTCTCTTTCTCTATCTCCTCTTTAAGGGCAGTAACTCTTAGATTTGCCCTTTTAGGCTATTTCCTATATCTTATAGACATGCTTGATTCTTTTTATTTTCTTATGTGTGCTCTGACTGTATTTCAAATAGCTCACTAATTCTTTCTTCTGCTTGATCAGTTCTGCTATTAAGAGATTGATGTATTTTCAGTATGTCAATTGTACTTTTCAACTCCAGAATTTCTGCTGCTTTCTAATTATTTCAATCTCTTTGTTAAATTTATCTGATAGAATTCAGAATTTCTTCCTTGTGTTATCTTGAATTTCTTTGAGTTTCCTCAAAACAACTATTTAAAATTCTCTGTCCGAATGATCACATATCTCTTTTTCTCTAGGACTGGTCCCTGGTGCCTTTTACTTCCTTTAGCAAGCTCATGTGTTTCTGAATCATCTTGATGCTTATGGATGGTCAATGCTTCCAGGGATTGACGAGTCAGGTGTTTATTGTACTCTTTGCAATCCGGGCTTGTTTGTGCCTGTCCTTCTTGAGAAGGCTTTCAAGGTATTCAAAAGGACTTGGGCCTGAAGCCCAATAATGCTGTTTTGTTTTGTTTTGTTTGGTTTTGTTTGTTTTGTTTGGTTTTGCAGATTCACAGAGATACCACTTGGTGACTTGAATAAGATCTGGGAGCATTTTCTGGATTACCAGGGAGAGACACTTGTTCTCTTCCCTTAATTTCTCTCAAATAAATGAAATCTCTCTTTGTACTGAGCCACCTGGAACTGGGAGTGTGGCACTGAAAGTACCCCTGTGGTAACCACTGCTAGAACTATGCTGGGTTTGACCTGAAGCCAGCACAACACTATGTCTCACCCAGTGCCCTTTGTAATGACTACCTGGCTACCACCTGTGTTCATTCAAGGCCCTACAGCTCCACAATCGGTAGGTAGCAAAGCCAACCAGTTCCTTCCTTTCAGGTCCTTCCTTTCAGATGGTGGGTTCTCCCAGGTCCCAGACAGGTCCAGAGATGCTGTCTGGGAGGCAGACATTAGAGTCAAAAATCTTTAAAATTTACCTGATGTTCTACTCTTCCGCAGCTAAGCTGGCACTCAAAGCACAAGACAAAATTCTTTCCACTCTTCCCCCTCTTTCCTCAGTCAGAGGAGCCTCTCTGTGGCCACCATCACCACCAGCCCATAAGGTTCTCTGCCAGACCACCACTGATGTTCACTTAAAGACCAAGTACTCCTCAGTCAGCTGTGGTGGATGCTGCCAGGACTGAGACACACCCTTCAGAAAAGTGGGCTCCCCTCTGGCCAAGAGCTGGTCCAGAAATGCTGTCCAAGAGCCTAGTCCTCAGCTCAGAGACCCCAAGACCCTGCTTGTTGCCCTAGCCCATTGTGGCTGAGCTGGTACCTAAGGTGCAAGACAAAGTCCTCTTTATTTTCTCCCGGATTTACTTAAACAGAAGGAGTCTTTCACCATTGTCACTAGAGCTAGGAGTGTGGTGGGTCACATCTGAAGCCAGTACATCTCAGAGCCCAAGGCCCATGGCATACTACTTCAGTATCACTACTGGTTATTCAAGGCACAAGGGCTCTTTAGTCAGCAGGTGATAAGTCCTGACGGGACTGGGTCTTTTCCTTCAGGGCAGAGGCTCCCTTTTGGCCCAGGATGTGTCTAGAAATGTCACCCAGGAGCTAGCATCTGGAATGGGGACCTCACAGCTCTACCCTGTGCCCTATCCTACGGTGGCTGAGCTGGTATACAAGATGCAAGATACAGTCCTTCTTACTGTTTAATCTCTCCTCAAGCAAAAGGAAGGACTCATTTTTGTTGCTGTGAGTCACATTGCCTGGGGTTGGGGGAGTGGTGGCACAGGCACTACTCCCTTAACCACCCAGGCTGGTGTTTCCCTAGGTCATGTGCCACCATAGTCCATCCTAGTCCCAGCCCAGCAGTAGGAATTGCCTAGGAATTGCAGTCCTTGTGTCCTAGTCTGCCTTTCAAGTTTACCTAGGACCCCAGAGCACTTTGGCCCATGTTGTTGAGGCTTGCTGAGACACCCAGGTTTTGACTGCTGGGATGGGAGATTTCCTTCTGGCTATGTGTGGTCCAAATACTCTCCCTGCGCACAGGTGCTGACTGAGCCCAGCACAGCTTTTCTCTCTACTGTGGCAGGGCAGCACTGAGTTAAACGTAAAAGTCCCTTAGTCACTGTGCTTTCCCTTCCCCAAGTGCACAGCCTGCACAGCAGTCCCTCTATTAGGAAATGGGAAAAAGGTGGCTTCAGCAATTCAAGAATGTCCCCTACCTCTTCAATGCCTGTTTCAGCAATATGAAGTTAAAACCAGTATTATGAATGTTCACCTGATTTTTTTGTTCTTGTGATCGTGCTTTTCTGTGTACATGCAGTTGTTAAAATTTGGTGTTCCTGCAAGGAAGATAAAAGGTGAAGGCTTCTATTCCACCATCTTGCTCCACCCCGTCATCCTTTTATTCTACTCCAGAACATTTATTATCCCTCCTGTCTCAGTCCCTAGTCTCCTTTCTGTTTGAAGACAGACGAATCTTGGCTACATCACATGGAGGTGCAACATTAGGCCAGAGTTTATAGAAGTAGTGGAAAGTAATACAAATTTGAAAGCCTCAAATTTTACAGTATAGAGAAGGCTATTTCAAACTGCTATTTGTTGATTAAATCTTACATTGCCTGGGAAAAGGCAAGTAGCAGGTCTCACTGGCAAACAAGAGAAATGGAAAAAAATGAATAGCATTTATACTCTAATTATAATGGTGTCTTGCATAAAGTACTTAGAATAAGTTAGAATTTTAGTTAATAGATCCTGAGTGAATAAATCAATAAATACGTGTACAGCTGAAGAACTGACTGCGTGAAGGAAGCAAAAAGAAGAGCACTTTGTCCATTTTTCTTTAACTTCCTTGGCCAGATTTCCTTATCTGCCAAGTGAAACCATCATAAGGGTTTTAAGTTCTATTTCAGCTCAAAAATAATATTCCTGCATTGTTCATATTACTCAGCGAATAGAAGGATGCAGAAATAATTCCTAGTGCAAGGCAGGTACCCAAACTGTAGATTATATCAAAAGGAAATGAAATCAGCACCTCATGGAAGATCTGTGCTCCCACATGCATTGCAGCATTATTCATAATAGCCAAGATATGGAAACAATCTAAGTGTCGATCAATGGATGAATGAAGAAATTATGACATATATATACAATGGAAGATTATACCATTTGCAAAAGCATGGATAAATTTGGAGGACATTATGCTAAGTGAAGTAAGCCAGACACAGAAAGAAATAGAGAAATAGAGCATGATCTCACTTATATGTAGAAACATAAAAAAAAAAAAAAAAAAGCCAAGTATATGGAAACAGAGAGTCAGAGAGTAGAATAGTTGATTACCAGGAGTGGGAAGAAGGTGAAAATGGGGAGAAGTAGGTCAAAAGGTTCAAAGTTATATAGATGAATAACTCTAGAGGTCTCATGTAAAACATGAAAATAATAGTTAATAATATTGTATTGAATACTGAAAAAATTGCTCAAAGAATAGATTTTAGGTTCACCAGAAAAGGCAACTATGGGAGATGATGGACAAGTTAATCGCTGCAACTATGTTTATGTATATCTAAACAGCATATTGTACACCTTACATATATACTTTTTTTTGCTTTCACTATATTTATATACATTAAAACAGCATGTTATATGCCTTAGATATATACTTTTTTTTTTTTTAAGAGCCCCCATGGCAAGAGAGCGAGAGAAGAAGAATGGTGCTATTTGGCAATGCATTATGTGTTACAGTTAAAGTCTGGCAGGTTAAGTATTATAAAGATTAGGGTACCATATAAAAATATTGCCTGGACACAAAAATAAACAAAATTTTTATTACTTCAGCCTCTGAAATAATGAAGCACATTTGTGAGTATTCATATGTAAAATGCTGTCCAAAATAAATTTTTCACAGAAATAAGTAAGACATAGACAAAAGAATATAGAATGCTGTCATTTATGCAATGTATTGTATTTCCAGAAGGATACACAAGAAACCGGCAATGGTGATTGCCTTTAAGGATGGACAATGGATGGCCAGGAGAAAGCTGGATGAGAACTTGCTTCACACTGAATTGTCATATTTTTTTAGTTTTGTATAATGTGCATATACTGCCTATTTATAAAATATTAAACATTTTTAAAGGGATACAAAACATAATATTTATGAATATATTTTAAAAGACTAAAAATTTATGCACCAGTGGAATTAATATTTTAAATGCTATGATACTGTTTATTAACATCTATCTATAGCAGAGCAAGAATACTGGCTGAAATAAATCAATAGATACGGCATGTTTATTACTCACCTATTTTGCTGCTATTTCCGTCACTGTTTTTAACATGTAACTGATCTGGTGGTAGGATAAATGAAAGATTTTTAACTAGAGGGCACTCAGTGAGTGCCCTATCCAATCTGCTCTATCCAATTTCATATATACAACAGTTTTATTTAAAAATCATAGTCTTTTATACTTTACAGACAATATTGACACAGCAAGCAGTCAATTGTACACATGGTTTCTTGGGAGGCTATAAGCACTTTTTCAAGAATCATAAGACTACATAAGAACACCATTGAACCATAATATTCTATTTTTCCTTTGTCTCTGAAGTGGTGGTAACTCTATTCAATCAATGTAATTAATCCCACTTGGAATGTGATGTTTAGTTATTATGAAATACCTAAGTGCTGACTGAAATGAAAGACAATCCAGTTGAGGTGATACAAAGAAAATCAATGTGAAAAACAAACATTTCTAAACTTTGTTTATTTGTAGATTAAAATGTAATGCATTACAATTTTAACAATCACTTAAAATGATTTATATTTGCATAAAACAGAAGCAAAACAGAAATAGATTAATTAAAATGTCATCTTGCTTCAAGTTTTCAAATTAGTACTTTAAGTACTTATATGCATTGCAAGTATATTGTATAAATATACTATGAATCATCTTGAAACCACAATAAATATCAAGTAGATTTTTAGGCACACGGCATAAGAAAAATGCAGAGTCTGCATAATTCTTGAGAGTGCTGAGTAACTCACTCTAGCTCATTTTCACACATATATTTTACATAAAATATACAGCCATCACTCACATGATTCTCAGTCACCTCTGAATCTCATCTTTCATCCCAGCATTAGTGCCTTCTTACGCTTTGATGCTATTGCTCTATACAGCTATTACATAAGAAAATATTTTGCAGTTTTCTTCAACTAATTGCCTAAGAAGGTATCAATGCTACCAAAATCAATACAGCCTATCTGCATAATATATTCATGGAAATGTGCTGAGAGGCACCCACTTACAGAACTGCTCATTGTGATACTGGAAGTTACCCTGAAGGCAAACTTATAAATTTTAAGGTATACCATTTTTAATTGCCAACACTACTAAACCCAGAAATTATTAGAAACTGAGGTAACACCATTTTTTTAAGAGATAGAAATACTTGAAAATACACCAAAGGTACTTAAAAAAAATCCTGGCATACATGTGCTTCAGCCATCCTAAGATTTGTCTGCAAACCTTTCTGCACAAATGTAAACCAAAGAATCCAAAAGAATGCTCAAGTTGAACTGACATATACTGTTAGGATTAAAGATCACAGCCATGGAACACCTGAGATCGCCCTCTGATAAGGGAAGCCTAATGCTTCTCTTAGTAGGGCCAATGTTCATTGGTAAAAATGAACCAAATAAAACCCACTGACTTTTCCCCCAGCTACAAATCAGACTCTGGCATATCTGGCATAATATCTGCCATCAAGTACCCTATTCCGTACCGTCCATTGGGAGCAGTATCCAGAGTTGGGGATCCACTCTGTTTTCGATAAATATTTTTACCAAAATTTGGAGATGGCATCTCGCTTGATATTTTTCCGTGAATGAGGCTTGTATCATCGCCCTCTAAGTTTACAGGCTCTTTCAGGACCCTTCCTCTCTTATAGGTCACGGATGCTAAATTACCAGAACTATCATCTATAAGGTTGAAGCGACGAACAATGAAGACTACAGGGACCGGGAGTATTGCAAAGACAACCAGAGAGACACAGACGACCAGTCCCCAAGTTGGATAGCTCAAAAATTCTTCAGATGCCTGTTAAAGAAGAAAATAATAATTATTAGTAATCTTTCTTTGCACATACATAAAATATTGTACTTGCTTCAGGTTTATAAGCAAAGAATCTGGGCTGGCTTAGTGACTTGTTTTGACCAATAGAAAGCGGTGGAAATGATGCTCAGCAAATTCCAAGACTAGGCCTTAAAGACCTTCCAATTTCTGCTTCTGTTTCTTAGAATGTTGCCCTGAATCCATAACGCTTGGAAACGTTATAAATGAAAGACCACCCAAAAAGAGAGCCCAGCTCTCCTCCAAGCTGAATGCAACTGCTTGAGTTAGCCCAGGCAAGAAAAGAAGAACAACGGCTTAGCTCAGCCACAGAACTGTAAGAAATAATACACCAATGTTGCTTTTAGCCATTAAATTTCAGGGTGGTTTGTTACTAAACAATAGATACTTCTTAAATGTGTCATATCTCTTTCTAAAATCTGAAAACTAAACTTTTGAAGCACATCTGGCCCCAAGGGTTTTGGTGAGAGAACAGATTTGTTTATGCCTCAGTCTAGAATTATTAACCACAGGATAGTTAAAGGTCACAGGTATCTCTGAAAATAAGCACTTTGATTTTATAGCAGCTGACATATACCTAATGATTACATTATTATTCAGCTTGAGAATAAAAATTGAAATAGCCATTGCTAATATAAATGTTATAACAGAACTTTACTTCAAAATTTACTAATTTAAATTGTGTACTTTGCTAATACATATTTTTCATCATTACATAAAATCTGGGATAAAATTCTTGTTTATTGATTGATTGATTGATTGATTGATTGATAGAGCCTTGCTTTGTCACACAGGCTAGAGTACAGTAGTAATCATAGCTTACTGTAACCTTCCACTCCTGAGCTCAAGCTATCCTTCAGCCTCAGCCTACCAAGTAGCTAGGACTATAGACGAGTGCTACTATGCCCAGCTAATTTTTTTTCATTTTTTGTAGAGACAGGGATTCTTTACGTTGCACAGGCTGCTCTCAAGCTGCTGGCCTCAAGTGATCCTTTTGCTTTGGCCCCCCAAAGTGTTGGAATTATAGGTATGAGCCACTGCACCTGGCCTGGGATACAACTTAATAAATTCATGTATTAAAACATTTCTGGTTTTGATTAATGTGTTTTCTAGAGTCAAAGGCCCAATAATTATTGGTTCATCAATGTTAAGATGGATATATCTGCTTTAATAAGGACAAGGTCAGTGTTTCATATGTGTTAAAAACATCCACAATGTATTTTTAAAATCATATATGCTTGGGGCAGGACACAAATGTAAATCTCATATCCTTGCATAAAAGCTATGCTATTCATTAACAGCAAAAAAATGCTGTGACAGAGACAAAAGAAAAAGCCCTCTAAAAAAGCTTTTTATGTACCTTTTAAAAATGTAATTCCCTTATTTTGTATTTACCTTATCTTCAATCCATGCATTATAGCCAGGAGGACTTAATCCCATATTCACAACACTAGCTATTAGCAATGATAATAGCATTAGAGGAGAAATGTATTTCCACATATAGTAGTAATATCTGCTGGGAGCAAAGCCCAGCATATCTTTTAGGTCTTCCATAAACCTGAATAAAAAGAAAGTATTTAATTATTCCTTAATTTAATATTGCTAAACCTTAAAAATGTGCATTGTATTAATGGTCTGACAAAAGATTTAGCCATGGATACCCTATGACATTTTAAATTGTATCAAAGTTCCTCTTGGAAGATGACTATAAAGTAAAATGAAAACAGTTAAGTACTATAATTTTTATTTAGGGAAAACTCTCTTAAGCCAATTATTGAATTCTTCTACTGATAACTTTCTATTCTATAAACAAAATATTTTCAGTGCATTAAAAATTTATTGTCTCTTTTTTAGTAATACAAGTAATAATTACTAAAAGAAATTATTTAGAAATTATTTATTTTAGTAATTATTGCTTAATTATTATCAAGAAATATTAAGTAATTATATATTAAGGAATTATTACTATGCTATTAATACTATGCTATTAAGGAATTATTACTTTTAGTAATAATTACTTTTTAGTAAATAATAATTATACTAACTACTGCTTTTACTAATAATTTTTCTATTACTTTTAGTAATAATTAGTAAAAGTAATAATTCCTTAATATCACAGCATTAAAAGCATAATAATAATTCCTTAATATCATCAAATATAACTAATCAATGTTGTATTTTCTGAACTCTTCTTTTTACATTCTCAATTTTTAAAAAGGTCTACATATAGTAACCAATTGTTATGAATTGTCATGTCTCTTAAGTCCATTCTTTCTTTTTTTTTTTTTTTGAGACAGAGTCTCACCTGTTGCCCAGGCTGGAGTACAGTGGCACAATCTCAACTCAGTGCAACCTCGTCTTCCCGGGTTCAAGCGATTCTCCTGCCTCAGCCTCCCAAGTAGCTGGGATTACAGACGACCACCACCATGCCTGGCTAATTTTTGTATTTTTAGTAGAGATGGCATTTCACCATGTTGGTCAGGCTGGTCTCGAACCCCTGACCTCAAGTGATCTGCCCACCTTGGCCTCCCAAAGTGTTGGGATTACAGGCGTGAGCCACCGTGCCCGACCCAGTCTTAATCTCTATGTTTCTCCTCCCTTTTTCATTTCTTCCAAGTTGTTCCAGAATCTTAAAGGACATCTTCAGTGTAAGAATTCTATACCTGCCCTTTAGTAAAAATACGAACTTTGAAGACCAAGAGACCTCATTTCAGATCACAGTTCTGTGTTCTTTTGATGTGTATCTTAATCTCTCTAAGTTTCATTTTTGGCGTTTTCCAAAAGGATAATATAATACCCACCTTTGACGGTTATTACTAGAACCATAAACAATGGATGCTTAGCATACTACCTCACATATGGTACAAAATCGACAGACGCATCTATTAGTAGTAGTATTTTTTCTTCTGTTGTTATAAATAGTGTTATTCAGGAACACTAGCATTAAAAAGAGAGATTCTTTAGTAAGTTTATCATGAATAATTAACCGTCTAAATGGAAATCTAAACTACAAATGTATTTATAGATCAATCCAATAACAATATCAAATTCCATCATGGTACAGGTTATGAGTTTTGAGTAGCCTAGTAAAACTTAGAGAAAACTGGCCTTGAAATGAAGGTCAAGGTTACAGTACTGGCTCTACAGCTAACATATTGTATCCTCCTGTAAAAGAAGGGGCAGTTTCCCATCTGTAAGATATGGTTTATGTTAGTTAACACGGACTATTTTTTTTTATTACAGACTTTATTTTTTAAGAGCAATTTTAGGTTCACAGCAGAACTGAACGAAAGTGGAGAGATTTCCCACATAGCTCCTACCAATATACACGCATAACCTCCTCCATTAACAGCATCTCTCACGAGAGTGGAATATTGGTTACAACTGATGAACCTACATAAGTTAACACATCATTATTACCTAGAGCCCACAGTTTACATTAGAATTCACTGTTTGTGTCAAAAATTCTCTGGGTTTGGACAAATGTATAATGACATGTGTCCACCATTACAGTGTCATACAGAGTAGCTCCACTGCCCTAAACATTCTGTGCTCTGCCTATACTTCCCTGGATCTGGCCCAACCCCTGTCAATTGCTGATGTTTTTACTGTCTCCATAGTTTTATCTTTTCCATATAATAATATAGGGGAATCTTACAGTATGTAACCTTTTCATATGTGACTTGTTTCACTAAGTAATATGCATTAAAATTCCCTCTGTGTCTTTTCATGGATTGAATAATATTTCATTGCCTGTATGTATCACAGTTTGTTTATCTATTTACCTACTAAAGGATATCTTGGTTGCCTCTAAGTTTGGGGAATTATGAATACAGTTGCTATAAACCCCCACATGCAGAATTTTAAGTGGGCATAAGTTTTCAACTCCTTTGGGTAAATACCAAGAAGCATGATTGCTGGATTATATGGTACGAGCTATTACTACTATTATTATACAGTACATGATTATTAAATGTAAGTTCTCCTAACCTTCCTGGCCTGGAGCTTTTGGCAACCATAAAACTTGGTTACAAAGCTCATTCAATACCAACAATATTCTTTATGTTGCTTAAAAGGACTCTGGTCTTCACTTAAGGTGCATGCATTGCTACTTTACATAGGGCTGTAATGAGCTTGGTGATCTTATTACCTCTCAGTCCATATATGTAATTAGAGACAGTGGCTATAAAAAATATTGGACAAATCCTCCAAAGGTCTTTTTCCCTTGAGATTACTCTGATGCTTCACATCAGTTAAAATACATATACTTTTCATATCAGTGTACCTGATTGATGTGAAAAGTATATGTATTTGATATGAATTTATGAATAGTGAATTTATTCATTGTTTATGCACATAGCGAATTTAAGTAATGACTCCATATAAATATAACGTTTGTGTGCATCAAATGACATATACATCTCACCTGGGAAAATATCATTTCCCAATATTGTCCTGCTATATAAGTCATTATGACACATGCACTCCTCTTATAAATCAGTTTAGCAAAATAATTAGGAGATAAGCTTTAGAGTTAAACAGAAATGGACATGAGTCCCAGGTCTGTCGCTGTCCAGGTGGGTGACAGGCAAGTCACAGGGTATCTCTCTAAGCTTGATTTTCCTTATCTGTGAAATGTAGATAACAACTACATCTGCGGAATATAGATTAACAACTCAAAAGAACCTAAGGTTCTTGGAACACTGCCAATACTTACTAGATCCTGAAAGCTACTTTTTGATAACCAGGACTAAATCAAAGCTCTAAAATTCTACACACTATTACATCCTATATAATTCTATTTGCCCAATAGGTAAATGTACTTTACCAAAACTGTCGAATCAATAAGAGCCTGCAAAAGATTTGATTTTTTTAAAGAATTGTTTCTTCGGCCGGGCGCGGTGGCTCAAGCCTGTAATCCCAGCACTTTGGGAGGCCGAGACGGGCAGATCACGAGGTCAGGAGATCGAGACCATCCTGGCTAACACAGTGAAACCCCGTCTCTACTAAAAAAATACAAAAAACTAGCCGGGCGAGGTGGCGGGCGCCTGTAGTCCCAGCTACTCCGGAGGCTGAGGCAGGAGAATGGCGTGAACCCGGGAGGCGGAGTTCGCAGTGTGCCGAGATCCGGCCACTGCACTCCAGCCTGGGCGACAGAGCGAGACTCTGCCTCAAAAAAAAAAAAAAAAAAAAAAAGAATTGTTTCTTCTATTCATTTCTTTCCTCTTCTTAATGAAATGAATGTTGATAATTGATGTTTTCAAAAGAGAGATAAAAATGAATACATAAAAGCAAATATACTTACTTATCTATGCCATAAACAAAGCATACAGCAATATTCTCCAAAATGACTACAATTAGCAGAGGCAGTGTAGCAGAATAATCATCAAACATTGTAACAAAGTAATTTCCAGAGCGTTGCACAAATATCAGGCCAATACAAAATGCCAGAAGACAACAGATAACTAGACAAAAGAAACAAATGAAAAAATGAGACTCTATTCAGAGCCAAGCCCTTTAAACTTTATTATAAATTATTATATTCAAACTTTTAAAACTTTTATAACATGTCCATCATATAAGCAGGCAATACCTTTCCTGATACATGGTATATAACCTACTAGGAATTAGGTTGCCTGGGTATTGTCCCAACATTCATAAAAATTTATTCTAAGACAGTGATTCATCTCCCTGAATTCATTTACCAAGGTAAATTTACCAAAGTAAATAGGGCTGTAATGAGCTTGGTGATCTTATTACCTCTCAGTCCATATATGTGATTAGAGACAGTGACTATAAAAAATATTAGACAAATCCTCCAAAGGTCTTTTTCCCTTGAGATTACTCTGATGCTTCACATCAGTTAAAATACATATACTTTTCATATCAGTGTACCTGATTGATGTGAAAAGTATATGTATTTGATATGAATTTATGAATAGTGAATTTATTCATTGTTTATGCATATAGTGAATTTAAGTAATGACTCCATATAAATATAACATTTGTGTGCAGCAAGTTATTCATTTACCAAGTACAATAATAAATGAGACAAAATTTACAGAAAATTTTGAAAGTATAAATTTCCATACTCTATTCCTATAATTAATAGCAAAGTGACTTCTTCAGACAGCAAATATTCATAGGTAATTTCTTCCTTTAATAATGTTCTGTAGTGTTGAAATATAGATGAAATTTTTGATTTAATAATGAGACTAATATGGCTTATAATATTATGAAATATACATATTATATCATTGATTGAAATATGGTTACTTTTCAAGCATAACTGAAAAAATCTGATCACACCTAACCTCAAAAACAATCCATATTTATATCTTTATCTTGCCTGAATAGATTAGTTTGGAAACAAATTATAATGGAGTTATGCAATCTGATCATCCAAATAGCATCTAAGAAAAATAATCTAAAAAGAGTTTCCCCAGTAATAGCTAAGAAACAGATGCATAAATTCCTGACCAGCTACTACTTAGAGAAGATTTGAAATTCATATAATATTCCCATATTTTTGTTAGACTCTTTGTTTGTTTGTGCTCATTTGCAGAGAAGCCTCCAAAGGTAAAAGATGACTGCATTCCATTCCTCAACCACATTTCGGCAGAGGTGAGTAAACTTGAAAGAAGTAGAGTAGTAATGGCAGCTAAGGAAAAAAGACATCCATGGATTCAATCATATGAATGTTCCCTAACAATTTCAGCAAGTATGTGTTACATGAAGAAATTACCTCCATCTCTTAAGTACTATACTGGTGCTGTGAATTACATCTTACAGAAATGAATATCATATGTAAACATATAATGTAGAATAAGAAAAGTAACATTTACTTGGATTCTACTACATATTAAATTTAAATGCTTATCACAGTATAAAATAATATTGCATTATCTCACTTAAGTTTTATAACATCCCAATTGAACAATGTATTGCTTTCTTTACAGATTAGAGAAATGGTCCTGAAGAACGTTAAGTAATATGCTTAAAGTCTCAAGCTGAAAGTAGCAGAGTCTCGATTTGCACCCAAATCTGTCTTTCTCAACAGCCTGTGTCACTTTCACTATCTCCTAATTACACCACAGTATGAGGCAAATATAAAAAAAGTACATTATAAGTGGTACAGACAGTAAGAGTTTTGCTGGAGATGTGAGGGAAAAAGATAATGAGTAATTCATTTGCCTAATCTTACTTCATTAAAGAGAAGAAAACACACCTACCAAAGAAAATGAGGTAACATTTCATTGAGGTCAAATATGACTACTATTTGAAGTATCAGTATCATCCCAAAACATAAGAAGTGGGAAAGAAGGTACATTCCCTTTTGCTCTTTCCAAATAAGACTTCTAGAAGGAGTTAGAAAATACTACTTTATGTGATTTTCCCTTTAACTGTTACTTTTTCCTTAACCTGTAAGCCCTTTACTACAGGAGAGGACAGTTTGGATATGGTAAGCAAGGATAAGAATACAAAAATGACCTTAGCCTGCATTTCAGGCAGGATATAGATTTTCATATTAAGAAGTAGAAATCACTTTCTTGAATAATATAAAGCAGCTCCTCATTTCTGTTCAGCTGAATTGTGGATATACAGCTATCAATATTAACAAACTGCTGAAATTAAATTGTTTTATACACACACATACAAGCACATGCACAAACACATACAGACACACTTATCAGAGCAGCAAGTGATAAAGGTATATATTTGAGAGTTATTTACATATAAATTCTTAGTTAATTTTTTATGGCTAAGAAATAGCCTTGGGGAGATGCACACCATTGTCCAGCATTCAAGGTTATCCATAAAATTTTTATCCAATCTTATTTTACATCACTTACCAGTACTGTTTCTGTACTCTTGTATGGTTAGCTTTCTTATTGTTGCCTTTATCTCCATTTATGTATGTTTACTAACGTTATCCTCTGACCCTTGAGAAGACCCTTCCTCTTTCCAATTCAACTTCCATCTCTTTCTCTGACAGTTCCATCATATATTTAGATGACTTAGAATCTTTTGAATTCTTACATGTAAAATCCATTATGCTCTCTATCAGTATTTTACATGCTATAAGTCTTATCTATGCAATCTGATTTTAGTTTTAGTGTTATTGTTTTTGGAGATTTTTTAATATGTATTTGTTTATCTCTTATAATTTCTTTTATATCCTTTATATCCCTTAAATGAGAGTGTGATGCATTAAACTGGTACTTTAATAATCACTTGTAAATTGGACCTATTAACTACCATTCATATTGATAAATTATTTTCTTCTCTACTTGGAGACATTAACTACTAGTAAATCACTATTGCTGCTGTATATGAGAACTGAATTTAGGTTTATCATTTTCAGCTATGTACTTTTTGGATAGGAATATTTCATCTGAACTGCTCTATTTATGATTATTTGACTTGAATACAAAATTATACACAAACACTCCGTGACTTTATTCTAGTGTCAGTAATTCTTGATAATGCATTACTATTAATGAATTATAACAATAAATATTTATTAATAAATGATAAAATATAATTTATATTAAAACATTCATATTATATAATATATATACAATAAAAATTTATACAATTAAAATAAAATAAATGTATACAATGTATACAATCATAAATAAATAGTAATAATAGACATTAATAAAACTCAAAATGTAAGACTTTCCAGTTTTCATCTCTAAACTTTCACCAAGAATAAAATGGCCTGGTTTTGTTCAATAAAAAGTCAAATACAAAAATACTCACCAGTAAGAATTTCTTTCCTCACTTTGAAAGTGTCCACAATAGGCGTGACAATCCCTTCAATGGTTCCAAACATACTGCCAAGGCCTAGATTGACCAGCATGAGGAAAAACATCACTGACCAGAAGGGAGACGCAGGGAAATGTGTCATCGCTTCTGTAAAGGCAATAAAAGCTAAGCCAGTCCCCTGAACAGCCTGCAAAATACACAAAATAGCAACATTAGTACAGAATAATAATTAAACAATGGCTCTATATATCATTTACAATGAGGAGAAAAGAACTCTGAATAATGTCCAGGGCTGCTGGAAATAGACATGCTCACATCGGCTCTTAACCTTATGAATCATGTTGTCATTCTCAGAACCAGGATTTAATGAGATCAAGCAGATCCAAATAATGAAATTTTGTGTATAATTACTGAACAGAGTACATGATTGTGTTGTATACACTAACTATTTCACAAGACTCCTAGAATGAAAAATTATATTAAAGAATACATAATATGTTTGGTTTTTTTAAAGCTTATGAATATGAATAGTGACATATTATCATAGACATACAAATACATATATATATACATATATAAATAAAACTATTTCTGGCTCATATATATATAAAGATTTTTAAAATTTGGTTTTACCTTACCTCAAAGTGGCTCAATCAATTGTTGTAAAATATATATATACTATGAATAATAAACTTGTTTTGATTTAAGAGAAAACTGCAAATGCAAAATGAAAGGATGTGAACAGAATAAGTAGATCATAAAAAGCCAATTTTTAATTTAAAAAATCTGTATCTTTACATTTTTTACTTCTGATATTCCTACCTCCCTGATTTAAAAAAAAAAAAAAAAAAGTTGGGCTGTTTTTCGTAATTCAGGAGACAGAGTGAATTTCCAGACAAAATTAATAACAAAATGAATTAAAAGACAGATACTCCAATTGGGCAGAAAGAAATTGAATTACTTGCAAATATTAATGTTAGCTTATTTTTATAAATATCACAAATATTGAGTTGCAAAATAACAACTTACTTCATCTAACTGTACCTATAACCAAACTTCAAGTCGATTGTGTCGTCTCAGAAAGATAGATGAGAATTAAAAAAAAAAAAACAACTTTGAATGCTACGTTCGTAATTAAATATTTCCTTAAGAAATTCAAGGTTTTTATATTAATGATGGCTTTATGTTTTTAATGAATAATATCCACACACGATTCCTTACGTTAGTCTCAAGTACATTTAACTATCTTAAAGCAAACAGTGACTAATTTCTCCATTATATTTCCCTTTTTGACAAACAGGAGACAGTGGCAGCCAATACAAGGATGTGTATTGATGGCGACCTTTTTCTTATTTAATACAACATAGCTAAGAAAAAGAACTTGATCGGTCGGGCACGGTGGCTCACAACTGTAATCCCAGCACTTTGGGAGGCCAAGGCAGGCAGATCATGAGGTCAAGAATTCGAGACCAGCCTGGCCAACATGGTGAACCCCCTTCTTCCATCTCTGTTAAAATTACAAAAATTAGCCAGATGTGGTGGTATATGCATGTAATCCCAGCTACCCAGGAGGCCGACCAGGAGAATTGCTTGAACCTGGGAGGCAGAGGATACAGTGAGCCAAGATTGCACCACTGCACTCCAGCCTGGGCGACAGAGTAAGACTCTGGCTAAAAAAAAAACAAAAAACAAACAAACAAATAAAAAAAAAAAAAAAACTTGATCATGACTTGTGGAACACAACAACTAAAATTTCTATTTTAAATATTATTCATGCATCAAAGCAATCATGTGAGGTATATGTAAATCAGAGCCATAATTCTAATTCTGTATTGAATATCATAGCAAGAAAGATTTCAGACTGATCATCATTCTATGATGAAAATCACTTTGTATTCACATTTTAAATTATTGTGGCTCAATCGATGAAATATCTTTTTAAAATAAAGCAAATCTTTGCCATTTAAGGAAACATATTCTCGGGCCGGGTGCGGTGGCTCAAGCCTGTAATCCCAGCACTTTGGGAGGCCGAGACGGGCGGATCACGAGGTCAGGAGATCGAGACCATCCTGGCTAACACGTTGAAACCCCGTCTCTACTAAAAATACAAAAAAATAGCCGGGCGAGGTGGCGGGCGCCTGTGGTCCCAGCTACTCGGGAGGCTGAGGCAGGAGAATGGCGTGAACCCGGGAGGCGGAGGTTGCAGTGAGCCGAGATCCGGCCACTGCACTCCAGCCTGGGCGACAGAGCAAGACTCCGTCTCAAAAAAAAAAAAAAAAAAAAAAAAGGAAACATATTCTCTAAAATTAAGAATGTAAATTCTGAAGGCCTTACAATGCTCAGGAGCTTCTCTGGGCATTTTAAGAGCTTTCTCGGGCATTTTAAGATCCTTTTCCTGAAGGGAGTCTGCGGATAATGCATATTTCAACTGAGTGATAATGATTTTACTGCTCAAACATGGCTTACTAACTTTATTTAGCTCTTCTTCAATTTGGCAGGAATTGAGATGAAGAGCAGGAAACTCTTCTTCCTTCACTTTTTGAATGATATCATAAACTAAATGATAATCTTCTGCAGTAACAGCTGAAAGGTTGATATGATGGGGAATAATATCCTGACTAATGTTTCCCATTTGCAAAAATTTCATGATCATCTCTGAATTTCTGAAAAATAAAACAACATACAAATGAGCACATAAGAGTTCTTTAGTGTGTAGTTTGTAAATGACTATGCCATTATAAGCTAATGAATGAGCCATGTTCCCCACACAAAGACATGATTAATGTTTGAGGTGATGACTATCCCAATTACCCAAATTTGACCATTATACATTATATGTTTGTGTCCAACTATCACATGTATGTCATAAATATGTATAGCTATCATGTATCAATAAAATTATAAATAACAAAATAAAAACTAAACAAGAAAAAAGGCAAATGGAAATTAATATTCATACTGCGTAATGCATTTCTCATTTATGACATTTGCTTTGAAGCCCAGAACTGCAAACACCACCAGTGTTGCCAGGACAGAAGTGAAAAAATTGATGAAGGACACCAGGACAGCATCAAAGTGGCAGTTGTTGTCTCTCTTGTTGTAGCTTGAAAAGGCAATGACACCACCAAATCCCAGACCTAAGGCAAAGAATACTTGAGTAGCAGCTTCTCTCCAGACCTTGGGCTCCAGCATTATTTCAAGCTGTTTAAAAATAAACATAATAGAATCAGCTACAAAATAATATTTCAGAAAAATTATTTTTTATGGAATTTACTGTTTCAATATATTACAATGATATTTATGCAGCCAGGTTATTTAAATCAGGAAATAATATGTTCTTAAGCATAAATAAACATCTATTTTTAGGAAATAAATAATTATGAGTAAGCAAGTTTATCAGTCCTTTACATGGAGATTTTAAGTACATGGGGATTTTCTACTTACATGGTGGTTTTTAAATATTTTAAGAATATGAAAGGAAATATGAAATGAGAATATGAAGAAAAATTAGTTATCTTCAGTAATTTCCCATTATGTCTTTTTTCTTTCCATAGCAAAACCGGTCAATTACCAATAAAAGTTAATAGTTGCTTCACTAACACTCCATGTTTTGTGTTTTCTGCTGTTAATCTAATGGTTGAAGCAGAAAACGATTATAAACTTGTTAGAGTTGAACTATTTGTACTTTGCATATTCACATATGTATTCTTCATTCATTTAAAAGTCTACTAAAAGATTTTTCTTTGAAAATAGAGTAAATTCATCTATATTGTCTATAAGATACTCTTTCAGATCCAAAGTTCTGACACTGAACAGATATTAAATATTGAACAGATATTTCATGCAGTTGTGCTTTATGTCTTAGATAATTATCACTGTATATAATCAAAACTTAAATGAAACAATTCAGATCAGCCATTTGTGGCACAGACCTCAATACATCAAAACAGTTCAGTTTGATTTCAGTAATAATAGTGTTTAAATTGGCATTTTGTCTCTTTTTACCATTACAATCAAATTGCCTTTATTGAGAGCAACGTCAAACATGGCTAAGAACATGAATTCTATAGAGAGTTTCAGATTCTGATTCTGCCATTTGGTAATTTTGCAATAGTGCAACCAATGGCAAATGACGTGTCCTCTCTGAGTTTCAGCTTCTTCAACAGAAATATCAGAATAATAAGAAGGGTGCCACTTACCATGGTGCCTACCACACTCTAAAAATGCTCAGTAACCGATAACATAGATGAGCTATAGCGGCAAACACACTGAAAAGCATTTTATATGGCTTAGTTCTTTTAGTATTCACAACCACCCATGAAGTTGTTGCTACTTTTAACTGAGTCTTAGGAAGGTTATATAACTTGCCTAAGGTTACACAGCAGCTCTGAGGTAGAGATGAAATAAGAACACAGGTAGATTCCAAAATCCATATTCTCTCAAACAATAGGATGTATTGCCTCAACTAATTTTGGTTATTAAAATCTATGAAATATTCTTATTAAACATAATCATGATTATCTTCATAATTTATGAACAATTAACATACGCATATTGTTTACTGACCATTGCTACATCATATTCTATTAAAATACACTCAACTGTCTATTTCTATTTTGCCCACTAGATGGCAGAAAAGACCTATTTATTAAAGACATTTCCAGCATTCCTTCCAATCTCTGACCTAAACCTCCACTCACTGTTTCAGGAGTATTTGATGTGCTTACATACTTTCTCCCCTGCACAAACAATGTAATTTTTTTAAAAAAATTACAACTACTTCTCATATTGAGTATCACATCCTACAGAAATGTAATAGAGTCTTATCAACACTCAATGAAAAGTTAGCTGAAGGAAAATTAACATTTTAATAGTGATCCCTAGCCCAGGTCAAAAATGTTAATTCATGCTGCAGTTTTCAGTACTGGGACTATATATAATTATTATATATAAGCATTTAAATTCTAAAATATCTAGTCAAATCAAATGTTTAGAATTTTGTTAGAAGCAATTTTCAGTTTAGAAAGAGAATATATTCTAGAAATTCACACAGAACTTTGGTTGTCTTGAACTCAGAAAACATTTTCTTCAATATTATACATATAAGTTTTTTGGTCATTAAGTATGGCCCATTTGTAGCAGATTTAAATTATAGTGGGGCTGAAACTCATAAATCTTAACTAGTTGTTCACAGAGAAGTTCCAAGAACTCTAAATGTTAAACAGGACGTTTGAAGTAGCTGAGAAAACCAGACACCAGTGTCAGCATTTTTGCTACTACAGAATGAATACCAACTCAGAACCAGACGCACAAAAAACACAGCTTCTTTCACGCAGTATCAAGGCAGCTGCCAGGAGTGACAAAGAATTCGAGAGAAGCTAATCCCTTCCGCCCAAATCTCACAGCACAATGCTGCCTGCACATTCATCCTTCAGATAACTTTTAATTTCTAAACTAATTTTGAAATCATATCTTTAGACAGTTTCATCTTTATGTCTGCCTATGATAGCATTAGCAAACTAATAGTGGGGATCACCTTCATTTCAGTGAATTTTATATATATATACACATATATATACACACACATAAATATAATATAATCAAAAACTTATTTGTTTCCTGTTAAATCAATATAAGAAGTTATGATTAAGTCTGCAGTTATGATTAACCAGGTTAAATGTGCCCAGTGTTGAGTTTAGCTCTACTAAGTTGCATGATGGATTATAAGTTCTGAGCCCTTGATGGAGTCTAATGAGAATTTTCCTAAAATATACATGCGTCTATAGAAGTTACAGAATTTCACAAGCTGATCACTATATTCTTCCAGAAGATACAAAACTACAAAACCTCAAAAAAATTCATTAAGAAAAGAAAACACTAATTTTCTCTGAGAGAGTATTTTAGGGTTCTTAATCTTATTTTAGGGTCCACGGATTCTAGGTGATCGGTCAACCTCCGGATACACTAAACAAATTAATATGTTCACTACTTTTTTTTGGTAAGAAAATCCTCGTCACTTTTTCAAATGGGTCCATAACACAAAAAGATTAAAAAGCACTAGAATAAAGGGGAAAGAGTAAATGAAGACCAAAAAATTGTAGTTTAATCAGTATAAAAATTAGAAATAAATTTATTATAAAAGAGGGATTTTTGAAGTTGAAATAGTGGTAGCCTTACTCTAAAATCAAAATGGGATATAGAAAATGGAGATAGATGGCCATAATTATACATAAAAAATGCTGGTTTTTCTAGACTGGTTAAAAACTATATTTTAAAAGTTTAATGTACATATATTAGAAAAATTATTCCTTAAATATAACTTAGAACATTTTAACAATAAACATAAAGCTTTCATGATCATAAGCCTTAAATAGAAATACGGTACATACCTTAGGGGTAAACATGTGGCGAATTCCATCAACTGAACCATTTAAAAGGAATGCTCTGATGAGGAAGCATATAAGTACCACATATGGAAACAGAGAACTAAAATATATTATCTGCAAAGAAAGAAAAATAAAAATAAGTGAGATGCTATGACAATTATATTTTTATAGTTAAGATTTTATATGTTAGTTTCTGTACTTTGACAGTCACTGTTTCATGACAGGGTTAATAAAACTATTAATAACTTCTAAAGTCATTTTTTAAGAATGGTTTATGAGTTGTGATTTGGCCTTAAGATTCTATCTGAGATGTAATTTAAATTTAAAAGATTCTATCTCCTTTGAAAAAATCCATAAGCTATGGTGTAGCTTCAATAGTGTTGATTCCTTATAGTCCATAAAACAAGAAATATTTAAGACAGAAATGAACACGCACTACCTACCTAATGAATTCCTACTTTTTTGTTGTTCTAAGTAGCAAAATAAAATTCTATGTCTTTTTCTTTTAACCAAATTTTCACTGTGATTCTGTAAAGCTTTCAGTGCAGCATTGTTCCTATGCTGCATCTTCCAGAATCCAAACAATCAAATGTGTAAAGATTTTACTTTCCGCTTCAGCAATTTTCACCATTAAACAGTTCATCAAATATTTATAATAGAAAAGGAAGTGTGCTACTCAGACATTCACTGCCTCCTTGACATCTTCCTCTGGAGGCCTAGTAGGTCTCTAAAATGTTTCAGATCCAGAAGAAAACTCTGAATTTCCCTCAAAGTTGTTCCCACCCATCTCTATTTCAGAAAATGGCCCCACCCTCCATCCCACAGGTAAAGCCAAACATCTAGAAGTGGTTCTGAACCATTCATAATATTCTCCTCTCTGAATTGCTGGCTGCCCTTTGGTTTATGTCATTCCCTGCTTAAAACACTCCAGGAATTTCTAATGCCATTGGAGTTAAGTGTTGATTCCACCCTCTGGCCTGCAAAGCCTTACGCTACAGTGCCTGACTGCCTGCTCACCACTCTTCCCATGGAGCTCTGGCCACTCAGGCCCCTGCTATCCTGTGAGTCTACCAAGCTCAGCCAGCCTTAGGGTGCAGGGCTGCACCTTCCTTCAGAAGCACCTCTTCCTTATTTGCAGATGACTTGCCCCTCCTTACTATTTTAGTCTCATCTTCATCTTCTCCCTGAGGTCTTCCCTGACCACCCAAAATAAGGTGACGCCTTTTTCCATTCTCTCTCTCCCATCTGCCCCTGCCAACCCTCAGTGATATTATCTGGGTTTGTTGTTGTTCTTTAGAGTACTTAGCACTTTTGGAATTTTATTTATGTGTTTCTGTGTTTGTTTTTTGTATCTTCTACCAGGGTATAAGCTAGTGAGGGTAAAGATCTTTTCTGTTTACTACCACATCCCACACACCTAACACAGTTGCTGACATAGTAACTCTACTATATGTATCTGTGGAAGGAAGGAATGGAAGGAGAATGGAAACAATGGAGGGAAAAGTGTCATAGCAAATGATGCCTCCGGGCAGGTAAGAGATACTGAATTCAGTAATAACTACAAACAACATTAACATAAGGTAACACAATAAGGGGAACTTTCTGTCTCGTTTTACCCACTTAAGAATCATATTTAAACACGTGGCACACCCTAAGGAAAAAATATGGATAAAATGTCAGCATACTTTAGAACTCAATATTTTAAAACTAAATTATATTTTAACTTAATTAGTTGTAATGAACATAATTTTTTAATAATTTCAAATTGGTTTAACCCTTTGATTAATCCTTCACTCAAATTTTTTGATTTTTTAAAAAAATCAGAATGCTTTCAGATGGATTTTTTTCATTCTCCCTGCCTGCATCTGGCATTCATTACATTTGGCAGTCGCCTTGATCTCACTTGAATCAAAGTTATCACCTTTATGACTCTTCTTCACAAGTGCTGAGGCTAGTCAGAAGTATGAATTTATTTTTGAACAATAGCTTGTTTTTACCTTTTAAAACAAAACTCAAATGTACTGCTTTATAAATAATATAAATGACTTCCATTAATTCTACTTTTATATAAATGAAATGAAGATTATACATTATAAAGTCTAGATTATGATTTTATCCAATAAAATATACCTTTTTAATTTTATATTTTAATTTCATATTTTATCTTTATATTTTTAATATAATTTCTAATTAGGTACTAAGAAAAGATTCTTCCTGTACTCATTATTCCAGGCTAAAATATTCGAATCTATCCTTAGTATGTCCCTCTTTCTCAAATCCCGTAAACCAACTGATCACCACACCCAGCTAACTCTACCACAGAAATCTCACATCTGTCCCTTTGCTTCCCCTCTCAATAGCACAACACCTTTCAGTCTGAAAACAGTTTCCTGCTCATCTTGCCTCCAGGTTCTGTTAGCTTTCCTCTGCATCCCAGAAATCCACCTTTCATCTTTCACACTTGCCAGAGTGATCTTTCTAAAAATCTGGTGCTGTCACTGAACTATTTAAAATCCTCAAATGTTCCACACTGTTTGCTAGGTAACAGCCCATCATTTGACAAGAGTTCACAGATCCTTCAATATCATCAATCAATTTGCATATCATCCTTCATCTTCCACAAGCTGCACAAGTTGTATGTAAAAGTCACACAGAAATATTCAGCAGTCGTTGAGCTTTGTACATGCTGTTATCTGTGCCTACACACAGTTCTCTGTGAACTTGCTGGTGAACTTCTCTTCAACCATCAAACCCTGCTCTAAAATTTACATCCCCTGTGAAGCCTTCTTCCAAATCCAGTTTAACTGCAATTGCTGACTCTACACTATCACACACTTTCTTTTTTCTTTCTTTCTGTTTTTTTTTTTTTTTTGGAGACCGAGTCTCACTCTGTCACCGAGGGTGGAGTGCCGTGGTACAGTCTCGGCTCGCTGCAACCACTGCTTCCCGAGTTCAAATGATTCTTTTGCCTCAGCCTCCTGAGTAGCTGGGATTACAGGCACCTGCCACCATGCCCGGCTAACTTTTTGTATTTTAGTAGAGACAGAGTTTCACCGTTTTGCCCAGGCTGGTCTCAAACTCATGAGCTCAGGCAAGCCACCTGCCTCGACCTCCAAAACTGCTGGGATTACAGGCGTGAGCCACCGCCTGGCCACTATTACACACTTTCTATGTGCTTCTGTTACTCCACTTAGTATGTTCTAATCATCATTACAATATGTTGTACTGTTGTTTTACAATAATATAATACTAAAAAATATTGCACATTAAGATAAGATTTATAGGAATTTAAGTTTTTCTTCTTGTGCACAATTCATTGAATTATGGGTTCCATGAGGACAGACTGTGGCCTCATAGGCATATCCATCAGTGCCTGACAAACAGCAGATATTCAAATACATTGTTCATTGAGATAGGATTTACAGGAATTTGAGTTTTTCTTTCTGCATAAAATTCCTAAAATTGCAAGCTTATCTTTATTCTGCAGTATTTTGAAAATTATATTCTAATTATATGTCCAGACATTTCAATTTTCATTTATTAATTCAACAAACATTTAAATTCTTAAGAACACTGATCTGTATTCAATAAAACCTAGTAAGTTACAATAACATTTCAAGCCCACAAAATGGAGAAAAATAAGTCAATATTTCAGACATTTAAGTGATATTAAGAAGGCAACACATCAATTGTATTCCTCTGTGAGCAGGTAAGAGGACAAAACATTTCATTATTAAATTCCATGATTTAAAAAGATGTGTCTTAGGAGTCAGCAGGTTATACAAATATCTGTGTCATTTTTAAACACAAATTATTTGCATCCGGTCATATAGCTCTAATCTTATTAGACCAAAATAGTCAGTTGCATATTATTAAAATGAGTTAAATTCAACCTACTGACTATATGCATACCAACTACTTTCTTGTTTCCATGCTTTATGTTTTGTAACTTGAAGTTATTTTATAAATGTGTTTATCGTTTGCTGCCTCTGCTACTATAATGGAAACTCCATGAGGACAGGCACATTGTTTACCTTGTTAGCTATATTTCCTAAACTAGATCAGTGTCTAGAACATAGTAAGTGCTTAATAAATATTTTCTCAAAATAATAATGAATGGGTGAATCATTCTTACACATTGTCCAAGAAGTATACATTTTTAAAACTGGGAAATGATACAATGAAACATGCTCCGTTGACTGATTTTTAAGACCCCCCTGGGCCTTGACAACTGTTACACCTGTAGAAGCAAGTACGTTAGTAAGAGAGACTATTTTATCATTCAAAAGATTGTATAAAACATGTATAAAACATTTTCATTTTACTAAACTGTTTAAAAAATCAAAACCATAAACCATTGTTTTACATATGAAAATGTTTATTATACATATTCCTTCAGAATGTATCATTCTTTTTGAAAATTTTGTAGCCTAGTTTTAGCCCTGTCTATCATGTATTGGTTGCTTAATTCTAGCCAATTATTTATTTTTCCTGAGCTTGTCAACTTTGCAGTGAAATGGGGATAAAATACACAAATTATCTAGCTGACAGAAAGAATAAACAAGCTAATGTATGCACAGTATTTAGCATAGTAATAGTAATAATAGAAAAGTAGTCGGAGTAGAAAACACTACCTTAGAGTTAGAAGAAAGCTTGGAGCTGCTCATTTCTATCCTCCATATTTGAGACAGGCATCCCTTTATTAGATGCTGTAACTAGGGCACATGCCACTTCTGTGTGACCATCTCCAATGACGCTGAGCTCTCTACCATTGAGGCAACTGATTTCATTATTATCAAGTTTGATTCTTAAAAGGCCTTTCTTTCTTTGAAGGCTTACCACCATCACAACCTCCTCCATAATACCCAATATTTGATCACAGTTTTGCTTTCTATGGCCACACAAAGCAGCCCTATTCTTCTTTTGTTTAACTATTTGAAGACTTTGATCACAGAGCTGAAAGTTCTCATAATAAAAAGGAAAATACAATATTTCAGTAAAATCCAGTATTGCAGATGTGGTCCAACTGTATGTACCTACCTAGCCCAAAGGACAATGTCCCTATCATACCCCTCTTTTAATTCATGCAGTTTCCACTTAGCATTTTGTGGTATATGTATATGCATGTATGACTATGTGGTTTGACCAAGCACATCACCAGCTGACTCATTCTTCTTTTAGCTGCTAAATCCTCTAAGTTGTTTTTCCATGCACTAGCCTTAAACAATATTTCTTCTCTCTTCAGTACTTGTGATGCTGTTTATTTGGGGGCATTTTCTGTTTAGTAGGTAAACACAAAGCTTAACATTTAATTCCTCATGAAGTCATTCTTATTATACTTAACTCATTGTTTCAGATTGAGGAATTGTGACTATTTTGGCTTCCACATCTTTGCTCACATTACCTACAGCTAGCTTTCTCCCCATCAGTGCCTGTTAAATTCTTTCTTCAAATATTGCCCAAATACTAGTCTTTTCCTGAAGCATTCTCATTAAAGTAATGAGTGTATGTACTAAATAAACTGTATTACATTTTCTATATAAATTTATACTATGTGACATGAGAAAAACAAGCCCAAGATTCTGTGATAAGAAAAAGATGCATAGTTCGTTAAGTGATGCTACGACACAGACTAAGAAGAAACAGAAACAAAAGGTGGTAGTAACGGAACTTGAGTACAAGAGTTTTCGAGCTTCTCTGGATGACTACAGTTGGTTTTCTTTCTACCAAATGATACTATGTTAGGAATCATATAAATATGGTTAGGTCTTGTTTAAGAATCTATTCCTTCATTTATAATGTGAGGGGAATGTAGTTCTGACGTAGTGGAAGACACACAATTGAACAATTTGAAGTTATTTAGTCATACAATACAATAACATTTGCCAAAGACTTAAAGATATTTAGATGTGTTATCAAGTATATTCACAAATTCAAAAGACAAAATGATACAGAGTTTCCTGCAGGAAGGTAAATGTAAAATCAGCTACAATTTACAATTTTAAAAGTCACTAAAAATTGTAATTAAATATAAAGTAACAGGAAGCAAAGATGAATTAGACAGACTTCTGCCCTGAAAGAATTCACTAATTTTTGGGACTAGGACAGGGTGAGACATTATAGTGTTGCAGTTAAAGAACATGGGCTCTAGATTGAGACAGACTTGCATTTGACTCCAAATACTAGAACTTAGTAGCCATGAAACTTTGGATAAGTCAACCTAATTTCTCAAGTCTGTTTATTTTAAATCTGCAAAATGGTTCTGAAAATCAAAATTACTTCTCAAGAGTTGTTTTTATAATTAAATGGGATAAAGCATAAAAAGTAGTTATCACAGTGCCCAAAGCAAAATAAATTTGTAATAAATATTGGCTTCAATTATTGTTCTTACCCTAATTATTGTCAGAAACATCTTTATCATCATCTATTATTATTATTATGTCTACTTCTACTATTACTGCCGCTACTACTAATACTATTGCCATTCCTGCTAGTATGTGATGATGAGTGGTAATAAGTCAGCCTGAAATCAGAGTTACACTTTGAAAAGGAAAATGGGCCGGGCGCGGTGGCTCAAGCCTGTAATCCCAGCACTTTGGGAGGCCGAGACGGGCGGATCACAAGGTCAGGAGATCGAGACCATCCTGGCTAATACGGTGAAACCCCGTCTCTACTAAAAAAAATACAAAAAACTAGCCAGGCGAGGTGGCGGGCGACTGTAGTCCCAGCTACTCGGGAGGCTGAGGCACGAGAATGGCGTAAACCCGGGAGGCGGAGCTTGCAGTGAGCTGAGATCTGGCCACTGCACTCCAGCTTGGGCGACAGAGCGAGACTTCATCTCAAAAAAAAAAAAAAGAAAGAAAGAAAAGGAAAATGGTACAGCTGTACTGTTAAAGGGCAGAGAGAAGAATCAGCAGTAAATTCTTGCTATGATCCAGCCAAGAGATATAGAGAGCTTTAGAATAATGGCTGTAATAATGAAAAAAAAAAAAAAAGGAATATGAAAGCAAAATAGTGAATAGCAATTACTTTCCTAGTGCATCCTTTAAAAATAACAACAAACAAGCTACCTAGAATTCACTTAATGTCTTTTTAAACCACAACCATTCTAATTTTCAATTTGCCCTAGAAGGAATGATATTTAGTCTTTTACACCACTCTGAATTCCTTGTTGGAATTATTATTAACTACTTAATGATGTTCAGAGCTTTAAGAAACCCTCCACATTACTTTATTTCAAAATGTCTTATGCAACTATTCCTTAGAACACCTACAGCAGAGTGAAACAAATGATATCAAACAAACAAAACGAATGAATTACTCATTTTACTACTTTCCCAACTTCCATAATTTAACTAATTGGTAATTAGAGAACTGAAACATTAGGGTAAATTGAATAAATGGCAAGAAGAAAGGACTTTTAAGTATTAACAAAAATTTTAAAGATCTTGTTGAAATAAGGAAAGATTATAATTAACCTTAGATTTTATTATAAAACACTTATGTTTTTGTCTTTTTAAAAATTTAAGCACACTTTTAAAGTGTCACTTTTCACTAATCTTTAACTACCTAGAATGATTTGCCCACAGAAATTTGTAACAGAATTTGAAAGAGGGATGAATCCAGAAATGGTGATTAGCAGAACAGAGAAGGGCTCTAACATACTAACTTTTCCAGAAGACTGAATGCCTTTGATCATAGCCAAGCAAACCATGACCCAGGCAGCCAACAAGCAGATGGTCATCTTCCAGTTTAAGCCCCCACTTTCAGAAATGGAACTTGAAATATTCAGTGCTTCCCTGTACCAGTAATAGGTGGTGGCAGAACTTTGTTCACATTCTGGTTCTACAACTGTAGAAAGAAAAGTAACACACAATTATTTCAGAATATAAAGAGCAATGAGACAATTTTTTGTCCAATAAACCTGTAAGTGAATTCTTAATGCTTCCTAGAAAAGTACTACCATTGTATAGCAGCATGTAAATTCACAATGAACAATAAAATCTCAACTGTGCAACCAACAGAAATGTATCCTCTTAGATATTTCTTATGCACTTCTGCAGTAAGAATATGTGAACTTCTTATCAAAGTAATTTTTATTTATTTATTTTTATTTTATTTTATTTTTATTTTTGAGACCAAGTTTTGCTCCGCTGCCCAAGCTGGAGTGCAATGGCACGATCTCGGCTCACTGCAACCTCTGCCTCCCAGGTTCAAGTGATTCTCCTGCCTCAGCCTCCCAAGTAGTTGGGATTACAGACACCCACCACCAAAGCCAGCTAATTTTTGTATTTTTAGTAAAGATGTGGTTTCACCACATTGGCCAGACTGTTCTCAAACTCCTGACCCTCAGGGGTTCCACCTGCCTTGGCCTCCCAAAGTGCTGGGATTACAGGCGTGAGCCACTGCACCCAAACCCTTATCAAAGTAATGTAAACAAATCAGGCTTATCACCCCTACTACCCCTGGAGTTATGGGATTGACTCCCTGGGTAAGCACTGTCAAATATGCTAGCTGCTGGCCAAGTGTTGCTTTTGAAATGGGGCCAATCTAAAGTGACATGGGTTACAAATGTGAAATTTGAACTAGATTTCAGATTCAGTATTGGAAATTATTGTGAATTATTATATTAATAATGTTTAGAGTAATTATATATTGAAATAATATTTTCATATATTAGATTAAGTAAAATATTTCACCTATTTCTTTTTACTTTCTTTAAACATGTTTACTTGAAAAATATAAACTATACTTGTGCATTAGAATCTATGTTTACTGGACATCACTACTATAGGTGACTGCTCTTTATAATATTTATATTATCTTATGGGATTTAAAAAATGATGGGAAAAGTACGAAACAAGAGAACCAAAGATATAAAAGCAATTATTTTCATTCAAATTCATATTTCTGTCCCCTTTGTGTTAGTTTTAATGAAAATGTAAGGCATCAATCAGGGCATACAAAATAAAGATTATCAAAGTTAATAAGTGAAGGCTTATAATACTTTACCCTAATATCATAGGGCATAGTAAAATAACTAGGAAAGAGCTAGAAAAACTAGATGGTCCCAAAAGTCTACCTCTAAGAGTATGTCAATCCTGAATGTGAGCAAAGTCTGTTATAATGATAATTTTGAATGATGTTTCTACATTATTTTTAAAAAGAAAATATCTTGAAAGCTTGTACCTTTGCCACTCTTATAATGCTTAAATACCAAAACACTATATTATACATATCTTACAAGTGTGTGAAGCATTTTTCACCAAAGGACACTGATCCCAAGGCAGGGGTTGCTGAAAAGACTGAGAAAAATAAAACAAACTCCAGCCAATGATGACGTTGTAGTAGAGAGCCACAAAATAGCACACCTGCAAAATAAAATGACATTCCATTAAACCTCTCATACCTTTTCCATTAAAACAATGAAATCAAATGCATAAAATGTTACTTAACATTTAAAAATCCTCTTCATTTTATTATTTATTTGGAACACATTATCTTTTCTAAAAAGTTAATGTCTTTCTCAGGACTTAGAACAGGCATTAACAACACCGAGCTATAGCAATATTTATAGTTAGTCCATATGCCAGTAATGTTTTCTAAAACATGGTAAAAGAGTTGTTTATTAACACACACTCCAAAGTTTCATTTAAAAATGAATTATATCATTTCAAACCCTATAAAGATTACAGCATACATCAACACCAGGAAACTTACTACACAACTTGCAAATCCAATCCCGCCCAGTTTAGGGCTTATGTAATTCCATACACCAATGCTGCCTCGCCGAATTCTTTGACCCACAGAGAGTTCCAGGAAAAAAAGGGGAATGCCTATTACCATAAGTAGTATTAAATATGGTAAAAGATATGCACCTAAAGAAACAAGAACAAAACATAGATTATATTTTCAATACTCACAGTAGAAAATACACTAATTCACTTTATCCCATTAAAGATATTTGAATTACTATATAGTGTCATTATGGAGAACTCTGAAGAAAACACAGTTTCATGACTTTGCACTTTCTAGATTCTGAAATTTGAATTTGATTTTTTTTTTTTTTTTTTTTTTTTTGAGACAGAGTCTCGCTGTGTCACCTGGGCTGGAGTGCAGTGGCCGGATCTCAGCTCACTGCAAGCTCCGCTGCCTCCCGGTTCACGCCATTCTCTTCCCTCAGCTTCCCAAGTAGCAGGGACTACAGGTGCCCGCCACCTCGCCCGGCTAGTTTTTTGTATTTTTTAGTAGAGACCGAGTTTCACCATGTTAGCCAGGATGGTCTTGATTTCCTGACCTTGTGATCCGCCCATCTCGGCCTCCCAAAGTGCTGGGATTACAGGCTTGAGCCACCGCGCCCGGCCTTTGAATTTGATTTCTACGAAGAGTTTCTGATAATAAAATAACTAGGATAAAATTAAGAATATTAATGAATAGCTTTAGTTTAAATTTATTTAACGAGTAAAACAGTTTCATTTTCCATAAAAATAATTGATTATTTAAAATTCATTCTTTTCTGGGGCAGGTTTCACAAACTCCTAGAAATCTTATTCACACAATGTTTATGAACTCATTTATTAAAATTTATGCAAACTCATTGAAATAATGTATTCTAAATCAGAAAAATTAGAGTAAATGAGATTTTATGGTATTAAAGTTGACTTTTTTTTCCAAATAAAATAATATCATGGAAGAAGAAATGTCTGCTTAGACTGAAAAATTTTAAAAACAAAAGGCAAAATAATTTCTACCAGAGACAAATGTCATGTTTTCCCATAAATACTACAGAAAAGAAGTATACAAATAGTTTTTTGTTTTCCAAAATTATCAGAAAAGGTAGTGAATCATTAAGAAACTAAAACATTTAATGTCTATTGTAAAAATGTATATGTTATTATCCTTGTAATAAAGTTTCCATATTTTAAAAAGCATTTTTTAGTTAAATCACAAATTAAGACGTATGCCTATGACTGGTGTTTTTAAAAGGTACCTAAATAATTTGACAGTGTTAATACAAGATTCTATTAACTGAATTATAAAAAGATAAATGTGAAAGCTTTACTCATTTCTTTGTGTCTTTCTTTTCTTTTGGAGACAGGGTCTCACTCTGTCATCCAGGCTGAAGTACAGTGGTGTGAACACTGTTCACTGCAGTCTCAAACTACCCAGCTCAAGGGATCTTCCCACCTGAGCCTGCAGAGGTCATTCCTACAAGAAGCTACATGTGCAAATTATTATTAAATAACCTCTTAGCTAAACTTCTTACATTCAATTTTTTAATCTGCAGTTTCGTCCAACTAGATACTGTTAAATGTAAAGATCTTCTTTTTTTTTTTTTTTTTTTTTTTTTTTTTGAGACGGAGTCTCGCTCTGTCGCCCAGGCTGGAGTGCAGTGGCCGGATCTCAGCTCACTGCAAGCTCTGCCTCCCGGGTTTACGCCATTCTCCTGCCTCAGCCTCCCGAGTAGCTGGGACTACAGGTGCCCGCCACCTCGCCCGGCTAGTTTTTTGTATTTTTTAGTAGAGATGGGGTTTCACCATGTTAGCCAGGATGGTCTCGATCTCCTGACCTCGTGATCCGCCCGTCTTGGCCTCCCAAAGTGCTGGGATTACAGGCTTGAGCCACCACGCCCGGCCACAGGTCTTCTAATCAATGGTAACTAATTCCTATTTTCTATAAAGAGCCTTTTATTGGCCGGGCGCGGTGGCTGAAGCCTGTAATCCCAGCACTTTGGGAGGCCGAGACGGGCGGATCACAAGGTCAGGAGATCGAGACCATCCTGGCTAACACGGTGAAACCCCGTCTCTACTAAAAAAAAAAAATACAAAAGACTAGCCGGGCGAGGTGGCGGGAGCCTATAGTCCCAGCTACTCGGGAGGCTGAGGCAGGAGAATGGCGTGAACCCGAAAGGCGGAGCTTGCAGTGAGCTGTGATCAGGCCACTGCACTCCAGTTTGGGCGAGAGAGCAAGACTCCGTCTCAAAAAAAAAAAAAAAAAAAAAGAGTCTTTTATTATGCATTTCCTACATATTCATCATGTATTTAATGGCACTGAATAGATTTTTGAAGTATTCAAATTGTCTTAATGGAATATTTAGTGGAATACAAATATTTAGTGAATAACTGTCTTCAGCTGAAGCAGTGAAATAACGGATTTTTTCAAATTATTTATCTCAGCATTTGTATATCTCTGTAATAATGATTATATACAGGAATTTTCCCTACATAGTGGTTGCTACATAATCTGAACCTTCCTATGACTGATTTTCAGTCTTTCATTCTTAGTTGATTCTAACAAAACTACATATACAATGTAAAAATTGGATGCATGAGCTTAGAAAACAAAATTCCAGTTCTAAAATGATTAGTAACATTCAGCAACTGTTGACCTGAACGTTTTTCCCAAAGACTGAAAGTGAATTTTAACACCTGCATCAAAACTTAGATTATGAATGGGTTGTTTATATGCATGTGAATGAGTAAGAAAAGAGAGAGAAAGAATTATGACTGAACTCATTGGGGATTTTTTTTTCCAGTTATGTGTGTGTGATGTGCTGTTGGATACTTAGACTTTTCTTCTGTCTCAAATTCTTCTATGGAAAACAGTATGAAGATCTCTTAAAGAACTGAAAGTAGATCTACATTCAAGCCAGCAAGCCCACTCCTAGATATCTACCCAAAGGAAAAAAGTCATTATGTGAAAAAAGATACTTGAGGCTGGGCATGGTGGCTCATGCCTGTAATCTCAGCACTTTGGGAGGCCGAGGCTGGCAGATTGCTTGAGCTCAGGAGTTCGAGATCAGCCTGAGCAACACGGTGAGACCCCTGTCTCTACTAAAAAACAAAAATCCAAAAGAAAAGAAAATAGCTGGGCATGGGGTATGCGCCTGCAGTCCCAGCTACTTGGGAGGCTAAGGTGGGAAGATTGATTCTTGAGTCCGGAGCGGGGGAGAGGTTGCAGTGAGCTGAGATCATACCATTGCACTCTAGTCTGGGTGACAGAGCGAGACTTTGTCAAAAAAAAAAAGCCAAAAACAAAAAGGAAAAAACACTTACATGCATATATTTACAGCAGTACAATTCACAATTGCAGAGATGTGGAACCAACCTAAGTGTCCATCGATTAATGAGTGGATAAAGAAAAGGTGATATTATACACCATAGAATACTACTCAGCCATAAAAAGGAAAAAACTAATGCCCTTCATATTAACTTGAATGGAGCTGGAGGCCATTATTCTAAGTGAAGTAACTTAGGAGTAGAAAACCAAAAGCTTTATGTTCTCATTCATAAGTGGGAGTTAGGCTATAAGTGTGCAAAGGCATACAGTATGATGTAATGGACTTTAGAGATTCAGAAGGGGAAGACTGAGATGGGGGATAGGGTTAAAAAACTACATATTATATACAGTGTATGCTACTTGGGTGAGGGATGCATTAAAATCTCTGAATTCATCACTATATAATTCATTTATGTAACAAAAATCCACTTGTACTCCAAAAGCTATTGAAATAATTTTTCTTTTAAGCGTGGCACCTTGGCATGCTGGGTACCTTCAACTAAAGGAAATTGGAATGACCTCAGAAGCCAAGGCTTCCTGGCCTTTTCCTTTATTCCTGTCTCCCACTCTTTTTTTGTCCCTGAAGCAAGTCACAGACACGAGATTTCTTTTCCCTCAAGGTGGGTCATAGAATCTAGAATGTCTCTTCCCCAAAGCAAGCCATAACACCTAGAAAGCTCATTTTCTCCCTTTTCCCTTGAAGATCCTCATTCCAGAGAGGTCCTGTTTCATATCCAGGAGGAAGGAATGCTACTCAGAGAGGCTAAGAAGAATCTGAACAGACAGGATTTGCTGGGTTTGCTTCCTTTAGTCTATTCTCATTAGATCATACCCTTTTGTCCAAGTACATTTCTACATGACTGCCTATTCTTCACGTAATCTAAGCATAAAAATAGTTTTCCCTGAGTCTTTGGGTCTTCATTTCTGAAAGTTCTCATGTCATGTAAGACTATGATTAAATAAATGTGTTATGCTTTAAAAATATATATTTGAACATTTACTATTTGCCAGCCACATTTCTAAACATATTACATGTAGCTATTAATTTATCCCTTACAAGAATCCTTGGAGAGAGATACAATTATTAACCCTATTTTACAGGGTGGAAACTAAGACTGAACAAATGAGGTAGCCTGTGAAAGGTCACATGGGTAGTGTGAAAAAGAACCAGGCTTCAAACAGTCAAATTGACTTCCAAACCTGATCTGGAAGTCTCTATATTATACCACCTACTTCGCTTAACCATTGTGCTTTAAAAGGATAAAATCATTTGAATATTAAACTTATATTGACTCTACTACTTTTTTTTTATTACTCAGAAAGTGCTTAAATGATTCATGAATAAGATTTTGATAGCCTGAGGCTGAGAACTATCTTCTTGTTGTTTAGCCAGAAGATATTCCTCCAACAATTAGAAGACTCAATGCCATACTGAATTTTGAGTACCATCTTTGGTACTGTAACAACCATTCTAAAAAGAAAAATCAGGTGGTATTTTATAATATGTACAGTACTGCTTTCTAATATTTCCATTTAGTAGAAAATAAATAAGACTAGAAAGATACTTTGACTTTTTTAACATATGGAAATAAGAAGGAGGAGCCATTTTTGCTACGAACCCATTACTACATATAAAATCTTTCAGCACTCTCCAGCAAGACAGAAATTGTACTAAATGGAAGTCACCCTGACTTTTTAGCCAAATCAGCTATCCTCTTTAACAGTGTGGTCAATACCATTTACAAGGCAAAAAAGTCTCAAAACCAGAATTGATCTTCTGCTAGTCTTGGCAAATGGAATGATTTGTGAGAAACAAAAAACAGGAGAGTACATAGCTGCTTACAGCTGATTTGATAAATGATTGATGTGTGAGGTTACTGGCTAGCTAATGAGCTGTTCAGTATAGGGATGCACAGTGCATCACTGACACTATGTATCGATCTTTACCTCTAAGGCAGATTTGCCAAATGGGCTACTTTTTCCAAACCTTTTGTTTTGCGCCTGCTTGAATTAACTAAAAGATATCTTAAACATATTTTGTCACCATAACATCTTAGAGTTTCATGTTTCAGTGGCCAGGAAAAAATTTACATACGCATGGGTTTTATTATTTTATTTGATGCAGGGTTTGTAGATTACAACTATATTAAAAATAAACCATATTTTTGCCCAGTCAATAAAATTATCACAAACTAGACTCGAATACCAAAATATTTGTTATATACTTTGTGTCCTGAAATGCATGACATATGGAGTATTTTGTTTTCAGCCACAGTTATTTTAACAGCATGTACATGTACATAAATAATAATATTTCATATACATAGATAATAACATTTCAATCCAGTGTTAGATTAAATTCAGTTTGATTTTGGTGTACTATAGAACTAGCATCATACATAAACAATTTTCCCTTTTGTAAAGTTTTTTCCCTAGACTTCTAAGATAATTTTTGCTAAATAAGCCTTTATAAGTACAAACACAGATATTAATAGCAAGAATAGCAATGATGTTGCAGCTAATTTTGTTCAAAATTAAGGTTGCTAATTTCTTTAAAGTTGTCTTTGAAACTGAACATTGTTCCAAAATACCATGGAACTGGAAAGGAAATACATAAAATGCCTAAGGATGAAGAATGTCTAGCATTATATTATCTGTTTACATTGCTTCTACTGGGATTTAAATGTTCTCGTCAGCATTTGAAGATCATAATTATTCTAAATTACATATCATTTTTTATTTTTTGAAGAGTGAGGCAACTTAAAATTAAGAATTAATAAATCATGGAGAGAAAATTCTCTGTTTTCCTTCACCAGTATTGTCATATATCAGAAGCTTTAGATTATTCTTCAAAGGGAATAACTGACAGGCAATAACAAATGATGCAATATTTGTTAGAAAAGTTTCACTCAGTAATTCAGAGATGTTTGATAAGCTTCCAGAGAAAGAAGTTGAGAACGTGTTACCCTTAAGAGATCCCAGAGTATTCACAGCAAGCCCATCTGCTCCTATGGAAACCTAATCCGAAAACATATCTGGGCTCACTTCCCACAAAGAAGTGTGTTTCTCTAGTTTTACAATGAAATTGAAAGTTTCAAAACTAATGAGACACAGCAATAATACGAGCTATTTGAGAAACCCAATTGCAATTTACTACAGTAATTTATCACTTAAAAAAATTACTTACCGCCCCCATTCTTCTGACATAGGTATGGAAATCGCCACACATTTCCTAAACCTACAGAAAATCCAACTTGGGCCAGGATGTATTGTAGTTTACTGTTCCAAGCTGGTCTTTCATCTTCGACTTCAGATCCTTCTTCAACATCTGTATCTTTCTCTTCTGGGCTATCAACAATTAGTTCACTTGTCTTAAAAGCATCATCAGCTGAGTCTTCATTGGAAAGAAGGTCTTTGACAGACTCAGTAACATCATCATCTAATTCTCTTTTTACCACCTTGCTATTTTTAGGCATTGGAAAGTATGGGAAGTATTAAAAAAAAAAAAAAAAAAAAAAACTCCCTATGGCAAATGTGTTAATTCTGTTTTTCAAAACAATGTTACTTGATAGGAAGACCGAGGATGATATCAAATAAATCCTTGATTCAAGGTGATAAAGCCTTATGGATTCTGAATCCGTATGTCCAGTATTCTGTAGGTACCTGTAAAATTATAAGTTGAAATGTGATTATATTTAATGATGAAAAATATTTAAAATACAGAATTATTCTTTTTTATTTTTATGACAGAAACCCTTTCTACAGAGTATAAGACATGTAATTGTCTTTAGTGTTTCAGGGCTTAATATTCCCATAAGTATAAGAATTGTAAAGCACATATGAGCTTCAAACACAATTTTCTTAGCTAACATCCTCCTTCTTGCAAAAATCTCAGATATACTCCAAAGCATAATGAATATTCTGTTCATTAGTAACTAAACTTTTAGGACTCTTTTTCTTAATTCTTTATTTTTTCCTCCCTGACTAAAGCAGATCTTTTCTTATATATCCCTGATTTTGTTCCTTGTAGAATTATATACACAATTGCAAACCAACTGTGTAAATTTGTCTTATATATAATCTCTTCTGTTCAAATATTTGTCATTCACTCATTTGATATTAATTGTTCTTCTTAAAAATTTAACCTAGTTTATTTTATTTTATTTTTGGAGACAGGCTCCCACTCTGTCACCCAGGCTGGAGTGCTGTGGCAAAATCAGGACTCACTGCAGCCTGTATCTTTCCCATAGATACTCTTGCCTCAGTCCCACAAGTAGCTGGGACTAAAGGTGTATACCACTACACCCAGCTAATTTTGTTTTTCCTTTTTGTAGAGATGAAGTCTCACTATGTTGTCCAGGTAGGTCTTGAACTTCTGGGTTCAAGGGATCCTGCCTTGGCCTCCCAAAGTGCTGGGATTATATTGCATAAGCCATTGCACCCAACCCGTTTGATATTTATTGTGATGGGGCTTTATGGGATATAATAATCAATGAAACGTACAAAGCATGTTTTTAAGGATATTATATTTAACAGAGAGAAAGGGACATCAAATAACAATACTATAGTGCAGAATTTAAATGACCCAACATTATTACAACAGGAAAAATCGAGAACGTTGGATAAAATTAGAGTTGAGCACAAATGGAGTGAGGTCATACCCAAACATAAGGAAAAGTATAAATGAGACGAGAAATGGTCAATGTACATTATATATGTGATCAGTCTCTTAACAGCTCAAAAAAATACCATAATCACTTTGGGATTTTTTTTTTCCTTTTTTTATTTGTATGTTACATCTCCTATCCTTTTCCCCATTCAGACACAGACCGAGTAAGTATACAAGACATGTCTACAAATCAGTGACACTATGTTAAAATGTGACTGAAAATATGAGCACTTATCTTCAAATCTGGATCAGGAAGCTTATGAAATGGTAGCCCAAGAATTCTGCCCTTCATTTATGGAATAAAATATAATTTCTTAAGAGAGCTGCTATTAGATTGACATTAAAAGTCAAAGAAAACAGCTATCATATTTCAATCTACAATCTTAAGGAGCAAGACAAAGTGTTGGGTAACCCAATGGAAAAAAATTACTTAACTTACTATGTAACTAATTTGTTGCCTTTAGGTTGGATGATGTTTAGTTGTTTCCAAAATTAAAATATACACCCTAAGAACAAACACTTCTCATTTAGGATTTGGTGAAGATTAAGTGAAAACTGTTTAGAAAATTGTGAAAGAGGTGCATTCCCAAAATATTTTGACTGATAGACACATCTCTAGAATAGGTGTAAAACTTCCCACAGTGATTATTTTAAACTGGTAAGAACAGATAGTACACTTGATCTTAGCAAAAAGGCCGAGAAGTGATCACAGTGACTATTTCACAGAGGTTTTGATATGGAAATAATTCATGAGGTTTGACATTTTGTCTGTTTAATTTATATTGTTTTCCCCTACAGCTCAGTAAATATTAGTTAAATACATTAATAAATATAGCCATTGAAAAATTGAAATAAACAAATTTCTAGACAGTATTTGCTGGAAGAAAACAACAGGATCTATAAAAAATTGTGATTTGTAAGACATGAGTTATCCAGAAAAAAAGATTTACATTTATTAAATTATCTGAAGATAATGTGTTGGCATAGTAGCAAGTGATATATGGATAAGAGCATGGATTTAGTCTGATAAATTTGGAGTTGTGTCCTAGCACTACAACTTATTAATTGTGTAAAAGCTGATAGTTATGCCTCTCTTAACCTCAGTTCCCACAATAAACTTTGGTTTCTTACTCCTTTTGCTTTTTCCATATAGACAGAAAAGTAAGGAGGATATCCAAGCTTAGAGATACTATCATAGTAAAAACACTCAACATTTTATAAAGAAAAAATATTTAAATAGTGTTAACCATGAATCTCCCCCAAATTATTATGGAAGATAGTATATCTCTTCTATACATTTCTATTCTTTGAACAAAATAATACACAAAGAAAAATCAAAATAAAAGGTAATACCTCTGGCTACTACTGCATGTTTTTTACACACCAAGTGAATAATCCTCACCAGTTTAGATAAGACATCCTTTGGCAAAGTTTACACTTAAAAATTCTGATCAGACTACCTAAAGGTCATATTTTCTGTTTTAAAAAATCAGTATCTAATGTAAACAAATTTTAAATGTAATATTATATCATAAACACTTTGAATATACATATATACTATAGATATTGTATAACAACTCTAGCCAAACTTTATATAATAAAATACTTATTAAAAAGGGAGTTGAAGTGAGTATTTGCAGGCATTAAGAGCTCCTCTTCTAATATGAGCAAAAAAAAAATAATGAATCCTTAACGATATTATAAATAAAATTATTTAAGCTCTCTTTTCTTACTATTTTGTTTACCCTCTCCCACTTCTTGGTCTTTCTAGGGTGGCTGTAGGAAGATAGCGGAAGAATTGTAATTAACAGTAAAGTATTCACAATAACATGTAAGTCTGGGAGAAAATAAGTCATTGCCTTGAGAATGGCATTGTTTATCTTACCCCCATATTATCGGTGTTTAAACTCATCTGTTGAATGAATGAACTGAAAGGTTTAAAGAATAAGATCATATAACTAAACAAGTATTGTGCAGTATTAGATGTTTTCTTTTTTTTTTTTTTTTTTTTTCTCAGATGGAATCTCACTCTGCTGGACTGCAGTGGTGCAATCTCGGCTCACTACAGCCTCTGCCTCCTGGGTTCAAGCAATTCTCTGCCTCAGTCTCCTGAATAGCTGGGATTACAGGCTCCTGTCCCCATGCCCGGCTAATTTTTGTATTTTTAGTAAAGACAAGGTTTCACCATCTTGGCCAGGCCGGTCTTGAACTCCTGACCTCGTGATCCACCCTCCTCAGCCTCCCAAAGTGCTACGATTACAAGGGTGAGCCACCGCACCCAGTTTGTTTGTATTTTTACTCCAAGACCATGCACCCACTGAACATAAGAATTCACTTCTTGGCCGGGCGCGGTGGCTCACGCCTGTAATCCCAGCACTTTGGGAGGCCAAGGTGGGTGGATCACAAGGTCAGGAGATCGAGACCACGGTGAAACCCCGTCTCTACTAAAAATACAAAAAAAAAGCCGGGCGCCGTGGCGGGCGCCTGTAGTCCCAGCTACTCGGGAGGCTGAGGCAGGAGAATGGCGTGAACCCGGGAGGCGGAGCTTGCAGTGAGCAGAGATCGCGCCACTGCACTTCAGCCTGGTGGACAGAGCGAGACTCCGTCTCAAAAAAAAAAAAAAAAAAAAAAGAATTCACTTCTTGTGCACAGGTTTCATACAGCCAAAAGTAAATAAATAAATTTAGTTTCTGAAGAGATTTATTAAAACTAAGTATAGTGACAACAATTTAGAAGCCAGATCAATTTCAAATTTTTAAGAGCAACTTTCTTGAAGGATAACCATTTTTATAAATTCTAAAAGTCCGCCTAAAACCTTAGTCCATAAATGTAGTCTATAAACATAGACAAAAAAGAAAATCATAAGAGAGGTTAGCAATTGTCAAAAATGTGTTATAATTGTTACATCTGGGAATAGAAGAAGAAACGAACAGAATTGTCCAGGAAGAGAGATAGAGTGATAAAGTACAGTGCTTGATAGGTCATATGGACAGTGGTGGAATCAGTATCAAGTAACAGCACAGCCTCTGCCAACTTACAGCATCCATTCTTGTGACAGAGAATCAACTGAGGAACAAATTATCACTCACTGCACTTCCTCTGCACCGAAGTGTTGTAATACTTGTCCTCATCATTATTTGGTAAGGGCCTCCTGTCTACAACTGTACAATAGAGGAAGAGTCAACAAAATATTGCTCATGGGCCAAATAAAACCCACCATCTGTATTTTGTAAAAAAAAGATTGTATTGGCACGTATCCATGCCCATAAAATATTGCTCATGGGCCAAATACAACGCACCATCTGTATTTTGTAAAAAAGATTGTATTGGCACATATCCCTGCCCACAGATTTACATATTGCTATGGCTGATTTTGTGTTACAACAACAGAGTTATTGTTATGGACCGTAAAGCCTAAAATGTTTACTAAGTCTTCACGGAAAACATTTGCCAACCTCTCTTTCAGAGAATAAATCTAAATGAAAAATGTGGAGTTCCCCAGTTCACTCCATTTGTACGGCACTACTTTCCATGTCAAAAAATATTCTAATATAGAACTTTTCTTATTCAAAATGAGTAGTTTCAAATAATGAAAAACATGTGTATGGAAATGGAGAGATATAGGTGATAGTGGACAGAGGAAGAAACATAAGCAAAAGACATATACAGAATATAAATATACACCAGGAACAATGTGCTTCAGAGTTACAAAGAAAACATGTATTTAAAATAAATTTCATGGAAGTGAACTAAAAGATTAACTGAAAGAAGAAGGTAAGTGGATGAACACCAGAAATGGGAGAATTCATCAGGGGGCTAAAAATCACATTAGAAGCAACTGAAGGCCGGGTGTGGTGGCTCATGCCTGTAAACCCAGCACTTTGGGAGCACTAGGTGGGTGGATCACTTGAGGCCAGGAGTTCGAGGCCAGACTGGCCAATATGGTGAAACTCCCTCTCCACTAAAAAAATACAAAAATTAGCTGGGTGTGGTAGCGGGCACCTGTAATCCCAGATACTTAGGAGGCTGGGACAGGAGAATAATTTGAACCAGGGAGGCAGAAGTTGCAGGTAGAGGTTGCCGAGATCACGCCACTGCATTCCAGCCTGGGTGACAGAGCAGGACTGCGTCTCAAAATAAAATAAAATAGAAAAAGAAACAACAGAAACTAGAATAAACAGTACTGAAACTATATCTGAGACATGGAGGACAGATGTAAAGAAAGTTCACAAAAAAGAAATGAAAGGGTACAAATATCTTAAAGTAATTTAGAAGAAAGATAATGGAAACTGAAGTCAGCTAAAAGTAGTCCAACAAACTTCTAATTGGTATAGCCAAACACAATAATACAATTAATAAGACACAAAATACTACAAGAAAAGCAGAGGTTTTGCTTGAAGACTTGTATTTGCAAATAATAGTAACAATATAGAAGAATAAACACTGAGAATTTACTAAGATAAAGAATTCCTAGGGATTTCAAGCAGAATTAGAAAGATGAAATTAAAACACTTCTCATAATATTCATTAATAGATGAAATTAAAACACTTCTCATAATATTCATTAATTTCAATAAAACTAAGAGAAAAATATGTGCTTTCCAATTTTATACCCAATTAATTTGTATTCTGATTATAAAAGCCACAGGCAAATATTCCTATGCATGACAGAAATGATGAGTGCTATGGGATGAAGGAGTGGGGAATGGAGGGAAAGACTAAATAATCATAAAATTTAGCCAAAGAGAGAAAACGAAGTAAAAGATCTTAGTAAAGAGGAGCCACGTTAAAGAATAGAAGTGGGCCGGGCGCGGTGGCTCAAGCCTGTAATCCCAGCACTTTGGGAGGCCGAGACGGGCGGATCACGAGGTCAGGAGATCGAGACCATCCTGGCTAACACGGTGAAACCCCGTCTCTACTAAAAAATACAAAAAACTAGCCGGGCGAGGTGGCAGGCGCCTGTAGTCCCAGCTACTCGGGAGGCTGAGGCAGGAGAATGGCGTGAACCCGGGAGGCGGAGCTTGCAGTGAGCTGAGATCCGGCCACTACACTCCAGCCTGGGCGACAGAGCGAGACTCCGTCTCAAAAAAAAAAAAAAAAAAAAAAAAAGAATAGAAGTGAACATTAATTTAAACAAGGAGATATGGTTTACATTTTATAGAAATTATGTGCAGGGAACAATTATGAATTGTTATAAAAATAAAATCAAAAATTGAAATGAGAGGAGAAAAAGAAATAAAAGTGTGAAAATATGCTCATCTTTCATGTAGGAAGTAATAGATACTGTGTAAATATGACTTGGTTGGGCTCAGTGGCTCACACCTATAATCCCAGCACTGGAAAGCTGAAATGGGCAGATCACTTGATGCCAGGAGTTCGAGACCAGCCTGGCCAACATGGTGAAACCCCATCTCTACCAAAAACTACAAAAAAGCACCTTTAGTCCCAGCTACTTGGTTGGCTGAGGCACAAAAATCACTTGAGCGAGGAGGTGGATGTTGCAGTGAGCCGAGATAGCACCACTTCACTCTAGCCTGGGTGACAAAGTAAGATCTGTCTTAAAAAAACAAAACAAAACAAACAAACAAAAAAAACCTTTATTATGTAAAAGAGGATAATAACCTTAAGCTCTTCATGTTTTCATATAATCTGTCCTATTTAATTGTAATGTGATATTATAAGAATCAATATGTGTTGATGTGAAAAGACATGTATTGTTCCCAAATATTTAAACATAGATTTTAGAAAGAGATTATCTTGAGTGCAAATTGTAACTCTGTCACTTATGGTTTTATGACCCTGGCCAAGTTACTAAACTGTGCTTCAGTTTCTTCATTTATAAAATGAGAACAATAATATACTTATCTACTAAAAAAGTGCATAAACTCAATGTCAGCACACTGAGAGGACTCAATATATTCTCTCTTTTATTACTATGATTATCACAACACGAAGACTATAACTGATTTGTTGTATATGCTTCTGTAATATTAAGGACAATGTTAAGTCCAGAGCCAATGCTACATGTTTTAATTTTCTTCTTAACACAACTTTTTTGTTTGTTTCAGATATCCATTGCTGCACATCAAATATCCTCTCTATTTAGTGGCTTTGAAAAAGTTTAATTCGCTCATGATTCTCTGGATTAGCAGTGTGAACCAGGTTTACACGATCAGTTGTTCTTGAATTCGGTCCTGCACTGCAGTGATCTGTCAGTTCCAAGGAGGTGGTCTAATATGGTCTAACTTACATTCTAGCAAAAGGCAGGCTATCAGGTGGAGCACTTTGGTTTGCTTATAAGTAATCTCTCCAAAATACTAGCTGCAACTTGTTCATGTTGTAGCTCAGATTTCCAACCGTAGCCAAAAAAAAAAAAAAAAAAAAAAAAAAAAAAAAGGTGAGTCCAATGCACAAGTGCTACTGGAGCCTCTCTCTAGTTCACATATGCTAATGCCTCATTGGCCAAAGAAAGTCTCAAACCTAAGTCCACACTGATTCAAGAGTAGAGATAAACCTTACTTTTTGATGGAAGGGGCAACAAAACCCTACTGCAAAAGGCATGCTTAGAGAGGAAAAAAAAATACTGTCACTATCTTTGAAAAAAAATCAGCATCTGCTTAGTTTCCACCTCCCTTGAGTTTTAGTCTTGAGGAGAGGCACAAAGAGATTTCAAAAGTAGGCATGTCATCCAATTCCATCAAAGGCATTATGCCCAGGCTGTAAATACTGCCGTAGTCATGGACTTTGGTTCCTGGTTTTCAGAACTATTTTCATTCTTGTCCTTTTCCATTTCATTGCCAAGCACCCCATTGTTTCTTTGAGCTCCTGTGGCTGCCAATATTACTTTTCTTTTGCCTCTTATCCAGCATAAGTTTCTACAGATTGCAAAAAACCCCAAATGGCACACCAATTATGAATCAAAAACTACTTCTCTATTTCCATTCATCTATCTCTGTATATGAACATAAGTACACAAATATGTTGGGAACTTCACATTATTTAACTCTGAACTTATATTTACCTCTTTCTCAAGCTCTCATTTTTTGTATTGCTTTAGTTATCTTCGTATATTTTTCAAAATAAATCCATTTTGAAGCACTTAAAACTAGATCCAAAATTTTTATAACCATGATAATAAATTTCCATCTCAGTGGTTCTTAACCCCAACCATTTTGCTTTTTGTGTTCTTTCTCAAGATTGTTTCACCTATTCTAGGTTCTTTGATTTCCACATAAATTTTGAAATCAGCTTGACAATTTCCACCGAAAAAAAAAAAAACACACACACACACACACACACACAAAACAAAAACAGCCTACTAGGATTTAAAATTGAATTACGTTGATTTTATTGATCTATTTGGGGAACACTGACATCTAACCAATTGAGTTTTCCAGTCTATAAACTTGGTGGATCTTTTTATTTATTTCATGCCTTTAATTTATCTCAACAGTGCTTCAGAGATTTCATTGTATTGGTCTTGCACAACTTTTGTTAAATTTATCTCTGATTAATGTGTGTTTGGGGTATGATTGCAAATTCTTTTCTTAGTTACAGGTTTCAATTGTATTTTGCTACTATGTGGAATATAACTGATTTTTAATATAGGCTTCTACCCACAAAGATGCTAAATCAAGTTTTGTATCTTTCTAAGATCCCGGAGGACCTCCACTTACATAATCATGTCATCAGTCAATAATGATAATTTAATTTTCATTTGTATAATTGTTTACTTTTATATCTTTCTCTTGACTTATTTTACTGGTTAAGACATCCACCAAAATATTGACTAGATATGCTAAAGGCAAACATCTTCATTTATGTCTCAGTGTTACTTGAAAAATAGTCAGTGTTCCCCTAGTACAATATTAGTTGGGCAATTTTTTCATAGATCCCTTTATTAGTTTAGATATGTTACTTTATATTCCTAGTTCAATGTGGTAGTTATTTTGAATTATTGTGGTAAATTTTGACAAATTACTTTTGCCTTTATTAAGATAACCACATGAGTTCTTCATCTATTGATATGGAGTATCCCATATTCATTGCTTTTGTATCTTAAAACAATCTTTCATTTATGAAACAAACCTCACTTGGTCATGATGAATTACTTTTTAATATATCACTAAAATAAATCTGCCATATTTTGTTATAGATTTTCTTTCAACTGCATTCATGGGAAAGTGGGTATTTTCTATATAAATTTATTTTGTTTCTCTGGTTTTGGTGGTGTCTTAGAAAGCTTTAAAATGATTTCTCTTTTATTTTCTGAGAGTATGTGTGTAGAATTAGTTTTATTTCTTCTTTAAAAGTTTGGCAGCACTCACCAATAACCCAAATCATCTAGTTTTGGGGTTTTCTTTCTGAAAATGTTTTAAATTAAAAATTCAATTTATTTCATTGATATACAGCTACTAAGATTTTCCTTTTCTTGTTTTACTTTTGGTAAGCCATCTTTTTGAGGGATTTGTCCATTTTACGTAAGGTGCCAAATTCATTGCCATAAAGTATTCTATAACATTCCACAGTTTTTAAAACATGCATAGAATTTGCCATCATATCTCATTTTTATTACTGATATCGGTAATAGGTCTTTTTCTTTGTTTTTATCTTGACCAGTCTTGCTATATAATATGTTCACTACAAAATTAACTCAATACTTTCTGCCATTCTTGTTCCATCTTTCAAAACTTTCTACCCCCCAAGCCATTGTTACAATCTCTTTTGAAATTATATTACATTTTAATTAACATTTCCAGGGAAAATATGCAAACACTTGAAGTAGCAGGTAAGTATCTGCATCTGACATAAATGATGGATGACTCAAACAGATATGTCTGCACTGGCTAATTTTTGGCATTTGTCACAAGCTTAATATTCTATAATAAAGCACTAGAACACCAGTAAATTATCTCCCTGACTTTGACAAATCAAAATTTCACTGAAAAAAAAAAGTTTTATTTAAATATGAACTAATCTGAACATGGAATTAATTATTTACAGATTCAAATGCAATTCATTTTTCTATTTTCTAATATAGGACAAAAATAAAGACCATTCAAATCAAATCAAAATTTGGACCATACTGTAATGCTCAAGAAAATTTGTCACCATATGCTGATTAGTTTATAGTTATGGTATAATTACAGAGAAAAAAATTTTCATCAAGAGATTTGGTGAAATACTGAAATAATAATCTTGATGAAAAATATGAATTTTTTTTGCAAATTATATCCCCTTTACATAAAATTTTTGCATTAAGTTATAAAATAAAAAATTACAGAACCAATCAAAAGGAAAGGAAATTTTTTTTTACAAATAGCAATACCAAGTCACGATTTATCCTTCATTAAATATATATATTTTTTTCCCAAAAGGTGGACTATAAATATAACACTTGTCAGAATGGCTAAACTTTGTTTTTTAAAGTAATAACACCAAATATTGGTGAGAACATGTAGAAACTAAATCAATCACATGTTGCTGATAGAAATGTAAAATAGTACAGTCACTCTGAAAAAAAGCTTGGTTACTTTTAACACTAATAAAGACTTCTCATAGTATCCACCAACTATATTTCAGGGATTATCACAGAAAAATAAAAAAAGACTTACAAAACTTGTATACAAATGTCCATAGCAGCTTTACTCATAATAGTCAAAAACTGGAAACTATCCAGTATGCGTTTTAATGGGTGAATGGTTAAATTGTGCTATATTCACACCATGAACCACTAATCAGCATTAAAAAAAACTACTGATACATGCAACAACTTGCATGTTCCTAAAGGAAATGATACTCAGTGAAAACAATATAAAAATGCCAATTTCAAAGAAATACATATATAACAGTTTTTATATAACATTTGTGAAATAACGTAATTATAGAAATGAACAACATATCCATGGTTTGAAGAGTTAGGGACAGAGAAGGTAAGTGGGTGTGCTTATAAAAGAGTAGCAAGGGCCGGGCGCGGTGGCTCAAGCCTGTAATCCCAGCACTTTGGGAGGCCGAGACGGGCGGATCACGAGGTCAGGAGATCGAGACTATCCTGGCTAACATGGTGAAACCCCGTCTCTACTAAAAAATACAAAAAACTAGCTGGGCGAGGTGGCGGGCGCCTGTAGTCCCAGCTACTCCGGAGGCTGAGGCAGGAGAATGGCGTAAACCCAGGAGGCAGAGCTTGCAGTGAGCTGAGATCTGGCCACTGCACTCCAGCCTGGGCGACAGAGCCAGACTCCGTCTCAAAAAAAAAAAAAAAAAAAAAAAAAGAGTAGCAGGTTACTATCTTCATTGTGGTAAGGGATACAAGAAGGTACACATTTTATAAAATTTCATAGAGCTGTAAACATAGACATATTGTGGATTATGCCACATCAATGTGCTGGTTTTGATATAGTACTGTGTCTTATATAAGATGTTAAAGTGGTGGGGAAGTCAAGTAAATCGTGCACAGACCTCCATGTGCACCCTTCTGTGAAATTGTAATTATTTCAAAATTAATTATAATCATAAAGCAATTTTCATAAACTGGAGTATATTTTTGTTGACTTCTGTGAACCAAAGACAGACAATCTTTCAAAATTCTTTTTAAAGATTTCTGAAGTAGAGAAAAAGTTTTTAAAACAAAGTTTTATTAACATATTAAGAACACCTCAGACTTAGGCATTATATTCATTTCATGAAGATTGCTTTAACAAATTACTTCAAATTTAATGTCTCAAACAACAGAAATGTATTCTTTCATACTTCTAGAAACCAAAGAATCCAAAATAAGTTTCAGTCAACCAAAATCAAGGCGTTACCAGGTCGGTATTTTCTCGGGAGGCTCTAGGGGAGGGTGTGAACCTTGCCTTCTCCAGCTTCTGGTGGCTGCTGGCATTCCTCAGTTTGTGGCCTCATTACTGCATTCTCTGTTTCTGTGGTCAGATTGCCTACTTCTTTCTACTTCAGTCTAATATCCTTCTCCATCTTTTTTATAAAGATGCTTGTCATGGCATATAGGGCCCACCTGGATCTTCTGAAATCATATCTTCATCTCAATACTTTATCTGCAAAGCCTTTTCTTCCAAATTAGGTAACATTTACAGATGTCAGGGAGTAGGAACTGGACCAATCTTTAGGAGGCATATACTATTATTTAAACTAATGTATACTATGTTTTCTAAAAATAATAATTTAAAGGCACTGAATATGTTTTATTTGTTCATAAATCCTTATAAAATGTTATTGGATCTTTCATAGTGATTTGCTATAGTAGGCTGTTTTCCCTTCTTTTAAATCTGGGTTAACTTTGAGCTTGCTTTGACCAGAAGGCAGCAGCAGTGAAACTATGCAAGTTCCAAGGCTATAGAAGCTCAGCAGTTTCTGCTTTCCCTCTTTTGGAAGCTAGGCACCATGTAAAACAGTATACTTCTCCTGCTAAAACCCCACATGGAAAGAGGGAGAGAGAGAGAGAGAGTGAGAGAGAGAGAGAGCGAGCGAGAACGAGAAATAGTCTCAAGCAACCATCATCTGAGGTGAAGCTCCAGACATAGGAAAAAAGGTATTGATATTCCAACCCTAGCTGAATTGCCAGCTAACACCAATCAGAACAGATGAACCATCCAAATGAGCCCAACCACCTCACAGAAGAATGATTTTTAAGTCATTATTTTAAGACACTATGTTGTAGAATGGTTTGTTGTGTAGCAATAGATACCTGAAAGGCCGGGCGCGGTGGCTCAAGCCTGTAATCCCAGCACTTTGGGAGGCCGAGACGGGCGGATCACGAGGTCAGCAGTTTGAGACCATCCTGGCTAACACGGTGAAACCCCGTCTCTACTAAAAAAACACAAAAAGCTAGCCGGGCGAGGTGGCGGGCGCCTGTAGTCCCAGCTACTCCGGAGGCTGAGGCAGTAGAATGGCGTAAACCCGGGAGGCGGAGCTTGCAGTGAGCTGAGATCCGGCCACTGCACTTCAGCCCGGTCGACAGAGCAAGACTCCGTCTCAAAAAAAAAAAAAAAGATACCTGAAACATTTTCTATGGATAAGATTAATTATGTATTGGATTTAACTAAAATTAAGCAAACTTTACTGAAATTTAAAATACTGTCCAATAATCTTCACAATGTGGCAAGATCTATGTAGAGGATATGTGGTTTAGGTGTTTAAATACTCACAGTAATTTTATTTTAACCATAAAATAGGTATTAACTTTCCAAGCCACATTTAGTGAATCATATGTAAAGATGCATATAGTCAATTTCATGCTTAAGGCATCTTGGAAATCATAAGTGAAACAGAAATTATCACTGCAAAATCTGCAGACATCAAAATGACCATGAGAGAATACTAACATAAACTCTACACACATACATTTAGCAACTTAGGTGTAACCAATCAGTTCCTTAAAAAACACAAACTACCATAACTTAGCCAATAAGAAATAGATCATTTAATAGCTATATAACTAATAAAGAAGTTGAATGCATAATTTTAAAACTGTCACAAAAGAAATCTCACTGGAAAATTCTACCATACATTTAAAGAAGAATTAACACCAATTCTACACAATCTCTTTAGACAATAGAAGATGATAGAATAATTCGAATTTCATTTTATGAAAGCAGTATTACTCAGATACCAAAACCAGGCAAAGATCATAGGAAAAAATAAAAAACTACAGATCAATATTCCTAATGAATATAGACACAAAATTCCTTTACACAGTGTTAGAAAACAGAATTCAGCAATGTATAAAAAAATTATATTCCATAACCAAGTAGGGTTTATTCTAAGTATTCAAGGTTGGTTCAATATTCAAAAATCAATATGTAATATACAATAATAACAGACTAAAGGAAAAATCACGTGACTATATCTACTGATCCAGAGAAGACAAAAGTCAATATCCATTTATGATCAAAAATGTCAAAAATTAGGAATAGAAGGAAACTTTCTCAACTTGATCAACAGCATCTACAAAAATTTTACAGTTGACATTATATTTACCGGTGAAAAACTAAATGCTTTTCCTTCAGGATAAGAAACAAGACAAAAACGCCTACTCTCACACTCTTATTGAATATAGTATTGGAAGTTCTAAGCAGTGGCATAAGGAAAGGAGAAGGAAATACAGTCACCCCTTAGTGTCCAAGGGGCATTGTTCAAGGACCTCCCACAAATACCAAAATCCTCAGATGCTCAAGTCCCACATTCATCTGTGTGTCCTGCATCCCACAAGTATTAGATTCACATCTGCATTGGTTGAATCTGTGGATGCAGAACCTAAGATATAGAAAGCTAACTGTATAAGTCACATAAATCAAGAAAGGAGAAGAGTCAAGTTACAAATTTATGTGTAAGTCACATAAATCAAGAAAGAAGAACAGCCAAGTTACAAAAGAGTTCCATCACATAAGGATTCCTTGTGTTGGCCTTTTATAACTACAACCACTTTGCTCCAGTCCCCAGGCTCTCCTTAACTCCTGGCAACCTCTAATCTGTTCTCCATGTTTATTTTTTGGTCATTTCAAGGATGTTATATGAATGTTAATAATACAGTATTCAATTTTTTTTGCAGACATTCTGAATGTCTATATTATAAATTCTAATGAATCTACAAAAATACCTTCTAGAGGCCGGGCGCAGTGGCTCACGCCTGTAATCCCAGCACTTTGGGAGGCCGAGGCGGGCGGATCACAAGGTCAGGAGATCAAGACCACGGTGAAACCCCGTCTCTACTAAAAATACAAAAAATTAGCCGGGCGCGGTGGCGGGCGCCTGTAGTCCCAGCTACTAGGGAGGCTGAGGCAGGAGAATGGTTTGAACCCAGGAGGCGGAGCTTGCAGTGAGCCGAGATCGCGCCACTGAACTCCAGCCTGGTGGACAGAGTGAGACTCCGTCTCAACAACAACAACAACAACAACAACAACAACAACAACAACAAAAAAACCTTCTAGAATAATAATCCAAAAAAATCACAGAATACAAGGTAAACATACACAAATCATTTATAGTTCCATATGTTAGCAATAAACAAGTGGACGCAAATTAAAAATGCAATAGCATTTATAATCATTAAACTGACATAATTACACAAAAATGTAACAAAACCTGGATGGTACATTTTTTGCTGAAAACTAGAAAGTGCTGATAAAGTAAATGAAAGAAGATCTAAATGTATGGGAAGACATGCCATGTTCATGGATTAGAAAACTCAACATAGGAAAGATGCCAGATTTCCCTAAATTGATATATGGTTAAATGAATTCCTATCAAAATATCAGTGACATTTTTCTACAAAGAAGATTATTTCAAAATTTATATGAACAGGCAAAAAATTAGAGAAGCTACAACAATTTTAAACAGAAGAATGAAGTGGGAGGAATGATTCTTTCTAATTTCGTGACTTATTATGTAGTTACAGTAATGAAGTCTATGTGAGGTTGGTGAAAGGATAGCCAAAAATGAATGTAACAGAAGAGGCTACCCAGAAAGAAGTGCACACAATATGCCCAACTAATTTTTGATAAAGGTACCAAAGCGATTTCAATGGAGAAAAAAATAGCTCTTTCCACGAATCGTTCTGGAAATAATTGGACAACCCTAGGCAAAAGTATAACCCTGAACCTAACCTCACACCTTATACAAAAATTAATTCAAAATGAATCACAAACTTAGGTGGAAATTATAAAACTTTAAGAAACAAATCATCAGATTAAATCTTTGAGATCTAGGGTTAACCAAAGAACCCTTAGACATGACAAAAGCAGGATTCAGCAACACGAAAACTGGTAAACTGGGCCTCGAAATTTGAAACTTTTGCTCTGTGAAAGAACCTATTAAGAGGATGAAAAAAAAAAAAAAGCTTAAAAATGGGAGAATATATTTGAAGGTCACAAAGGACTGGTGTTTAGGATATATAAAGAACTCTTAAAACCCAACCGTTGCGGGGCGCGACGGCTCACGCCTGTAATCCCAGCACTTTGGGAGGCCGAGGCGGGCGGATCACCTGAGGTCAGTAGTTCGAGACCAGCCTGGCCAACATGGTGAAACCCTTTCTCTAGGAAAAACGCAAAAATTAGCCAGGTGTGGTGGCAGTCGCTGGTAATTCCAGCTACTATACTAGGGAGGCAGAGGCAGGGAAATCTCTTGAACTAGTGAAGCGGAGGTTGCAGTGAGCGGAGATTGTGTCATTGCACTCCAGTCTGGGGCACAAGAGCGAGACTTGGTCGGGGGGGCGGGGAACAAACTCAACCATTGCCAGCCGCGGTCGCTCACACCTGTAATCCCAGCACTTTGGGAGACTGAGGCGGGCGGATCACGAGGTAAGGAGATCGAGACCATCCTGGGTAACAAGGTGAAACCCTGACTCTACTAAAAATACAAAAATTAGCCGGGCGTGGTGGTGGGCACCTGTAGTCCCAGCTACTCGGGAGGCTGAGGCAGGAGCATGGCATGAACCCAGGAGGCAGGGCTTGCAGTGAGCCGAGATGGCGCCACTTACTCCAGCCTGGACGACAGAGCCAGACTCCGTCTCGGGAGGAAAAAAAAAAAACAAAAAACCCACCATTATAAATAAAATAAGAAAATAGGTACAGACATTTCATTGAATATAATATATGAATGACAAATAAGCACATGAAATGAGGCTCGATATTATTAGCCATTAGGTAAATGCAAATTTAAAATACAATGAGATGTTGCTATATACCTATCAGAATGGCCAAAATATAGTGACAACCAAATTCTGGCAAGGATGCAGAGAAAATGGATCATTTATTCATTACTGGTGAGAATGTAAAATTGTACAAACACTCTGGGAAACAGTTTGAGTGTTTATTTAAAAACTAAACGCACAGCTACCATATAACTGAGCAAGTGTTCTCATTTATCCCAGATAAATGAAAATTTATGCTCCAGAAAAGCCTATGCAGGACTGTCCATAGCAGTTTTATTTACAAAAACCCTAAACTAGAAATAATCCAGATGTCATTCAATGGGTAAATAATTATAAATTCTGGCACATCCATACCATTAAGTACTACTCAGCAAAATCTACTGATATACATAACTTAGATGAACCTACAGAAAATTATGCTGAGTGAAACATTAATTCAAATACATTGAATACTGTATGATTACATTTTTATAATATTCTTGTAATGACCAAAAATTAAATATGGAGAACAGATTAGAGGTTGCCAGGAGTTAAGGAGAGCCTGGGGACTGGAGTGAAGTGGTTGTGAAAGGCCAACACAGGGAATCCTTATGTGATGGAGCTCTTTTGTAACTTGACTGTATCAATGTCAATATTCTGATTAGGAAACTTTCATATAGTTATTACAAAATGTTATATTTGCAAAATGTTATATGTATTGTGTAAATGTTATTACACAATGTTATATTGTCAAGCGCTTACAAGAACTCTGTGTTATTTCTTACCAACTACATGGGACTCAACTCCCATCTCAAAATTAAGACTTTTTTTAATACCCTAAAATTATGCCTTTTTTTTTTTCTTTTTTTTTTTTTTTTTTTTTTTTTGAGACGGAGTCTCGCTCTGTAGCTGGGGCTGGAGTGCAGTGCAAGCTCCGCCTCCCGGGTTTACGCCATTCTCCTGCCTCAGCCTCCCGAGTAGCTGGGACTACAGGCGCCCGCCACATCGCCCGGCTAGTTTTTTTGTATTTTTTTAGTAGAGACGGGGTTTCACCGAGTTAGCCAGGATGGTCTCGATCTCCTGACCTCGTGATCCACCCGTCTCGGCCTCCCAAAGTGCTGGGATTACAGGCTTGAGTCACCGCGCCCGGCCGCCTTTTTTTTTGCTAGTATAATTGACTAACTTTATTGAATCAAGTACTAAATATGCTTCTACAATATAATTTTATTACTAAAACTCTGGAAAGAGGAAACTCGCTTGTAAATTCAGAAACAACAAAAATCAGGGAGTAGTCAAAATACTCATTGACTTTTGTACCTTACTAATTCCATGACATGTGATGAATGAATAAAACTCTACCAAAGGTGTTCATTTGCCTCTGTCTTCACTTTAAAATATTTTATGTATTTATATTTTGAATACAGAATACTATAATATGGTATTAAAGGGCACAGAGTAAAGAAATATATATATCTTCCTACCCTTTCTCCCTAGAATATACTGTACCATCTGTACCTCCCAATAAGTAATCAATATCTTCAATAAATATTTTCTGTATATACTAGCATATATAGATGTGTGTGTGTGTGTATACACACTTAAACATTCTCTGTATATTCAAGCTAATATGTGTTTTCTCCCCACCAGTCCCCAATCTGCTTCTTTTTACACAACAATTACGATGTGCATAATTCTACCTCTTAGTTTTTCACTCAAATAAATTCTTTGAAACTTTTGATCTCAATGTAATAGCTTCATTTAGAAAAACTTCTGTATGATATTGCTTGGTATAGGTATACCATATATTTAGATCACTGCTGATAATTTGCTACTACAATGTTCCAACAAATTACTTTGTATATCTTGCATCTCCATATCTATAGAATAAACTTCTAGAACTGGAATAGCTTGATCAAAAGGTATGAGCTCTTATAGTTTTCATAAATATTACCAAATAGCCCTTTATAAAAATTGTGTCCATTTGCACTATCACCAGCAATGCATGAGAGTACCTGCTTTCTTCTGCCCTCTTCTGTATAACAAATAATCTCTTTGATCTTTGCCAATCTGATAGGTGAAGAAGTTCCCAAAGTATGCATTCTATTTAAAAATAAAAATCAATTGATCTTACGTGAAAAGATACCTTACTTAGCACATTAATCACAAGGAAATAAAGTGACCTTCAAGGCTGAACACAACTTACAACTCTGCCCTGTGCCAAGTGATACTACGCATTTAAAATTGCCCTAGGCCGGGCACGGTGGCTCAAGCCTGTAATCTCAGTATTTTGGGAGGCCAGAGACGGGCGGATCACGAGGTCAGGAGATCGAGACCATCCTGGCTAACACGGTGAAACTCCATCTCTACTAAAAAATACAAAAAACTAGCTGGGCAAGGTGGCGGGCGCCTGTAGTCCCAGCTACTCGGGAGGCTGAGGCAGGAGAATGGCATAAACCCAGGAGAGGGAGCTTGCAGTGAGCTGAGATCCGGCCACTGCACTCCAACCTGGGCGACAGAGCGAGACTCCGTCTCAAAATAAATAAATAAATAAAATAAAATAAAATAAAATTGCCCTATAACCCAGTTTATTTTTAGGGCTTGTTGTTCACAGAAAAAGAGATGATAATTACCAAAGTTAATATTTAAGCAGATAAATATATCAAAAATTATTTAGTAAAGACTGCCAGAAGAGTAGTGTTATAAGTAAGGGGGAAATAAATCTAATGATTCCTGCTGTGTAACCTTGAATGTTGTTCATGCATCTAACTATGCCTGTGGATTTTTATTAATATCATCTGCTGAGAAACCATTTCAAAATCTACTCTGCAGAGCTGCATAGGAATATACTAATATATCCTATCATGCATATGTATGTAGTAATAAAGAATTAACATACTCTTCCACAAGGTGAAAGGTCCATTGAGAAATGAAAGAAACGTTTTTAGGAGCTTTTGATAGCCACCAAGTTCTCTTTTTGAGAGAATTGCCATTCTAAGTCAATGATTGAATTGCCTCGATGATATAATCCCAGAGTTAAAAAGAACGCACATATCTTACCTATTCACATACACATTTTATTTTATGACAGGAGAAGCATATTTACAACTTCAACTATGATCACTGGGTAAGGTAATAACTATGAATATGGACTTTAGATTTTAGTAACTAGTCTGACTTATTTTAAATGTTTCAGTGGGTGATAAGGAAGGCATCTCATCTGATTATTGGCATCTCTCATAACTGTTATCCAGTTTTAAGATTCCATATTATTTCATATTTATTGAGTGATAGAGTACTTATCTCCTAGAAACATATAAAAATGCCTTTCTTTATTCCATTAAAATATTATATCTTGAGTTAACTATATTAGAATTATAAAATAATTTTTCAATCAAGTATATAACATGCAATCAGAAAAAAGAAAAGCTTATCAACAGTAAAGTATTATCTTTCTTTAAAAATCCTATTAATTCCTGTCATCCCAAAAAAAAAAAAAAAAAAAAAAAAAAAAAAAAAAAAAAAACACAGACTGAAAATCACCGGATTTTCATGGTCGAATATCTTGAATTTAATATGAAAGAAAAAAATACATACTGTTTATTAGTCCAAACTGCACCATGTTGTAAGCTCCCTGCTGTTTTGCAGACCTTGGTCAAAGCGAAACATTTCACAGGGGTTCGAGCTGTGAGAAACATCCCGTCTAACCAACTGTCCACAAGGGGGACAAAGGCCCAACTAAAGAGACATCCCTATCATATCTTGTTGGACAAAGGTCCAAAGAACACCCTGAACACCAGAACGACATTCCGCCGGAACAAGGGCCAGAACTGCCTCTTCATGGAAGCATCTTATTAATATCCCGCCGGGCACCAAGGCATACTGCTCAGATCCCTTCTGCCCATACCTTTAAATTGACCCAGCCTGTAAGTGGCAGCGGGCTCTGGCATTAGCCGGGTCCCCCACTTCTGTAGATTTTATGCTGGACAGAAAGCCTAAATTTGCTGTTGAGCCGCCTTCTTTCTGTGTGTGTGTGTGTGTGTGTGTGTGTGTGTGTGTGTGTCTTTAACCCTCGCCTTCCCTTCAAAACCTGACACTGTTCAAAAAAAATTTAGTCCATCATTAAGCATTTATTAAGAACGTACAAGTCAAGCCCAGTACTAGGTGCCTAAGACATAAGTAGGTCTGTATTTCAGCACTGTTCTTGCAGAAATGAGACTGGGTAGGTGAGGGGCTTGATGAGGGTTGTGTCTGCAGAGAATAATTCCTCAAAGCAAACACTTTGTTGCTGGTGTAGCGGAAAAGCAATCAGGCATTGACAGGTAGAAAATAGCTTTTACAGGATGGGCTATAAGGAGACCAAAGGCAGCATATAAAGCAAATCCTTCATCTCTCCCATACGTCTTAAGTAGTGAACCGCAAGGATGGTGCAGACTAAGATTGGGTCTACCTTTAAGATCTGGAGGGGGAAATGGCAAGACCAGAAAAACGGTCGCAGACTCATTTGCATAAGCACCCAAACACTGCTTACGTCACTGCGCCGGAGTCCGGACCCCGCCCCGTCTTACTCCAGCCTTTCCCAGCTAGGGAGGAGGATGGAAAGGGAAAGCGGGAGGATGGAAAGGGAGAGCGCGACGCTGTAGAGCGCGAGCCTCGGGGCTTTGCTTTCCTCAAATGTATATCAAATGCTGCTTCTCAGCTCAGGGAAAATAATTCCCGCTCCCGCAGCCTGTGCCACTGGGTGGGTCATGCCTGCCCCCGAACGCCTCGGGCGTCTTGATTCATTCTTATGTATCACGCTGGTGCGCTACGTTAGAGTGCAAGATTTTCCCTGTACTCAATACCGTCTTCCCAGTCACACACAGAGCAGCCTAGTGAAAGAAAGGTAGAAACGATCTGGGTTTCTAACTGATTCCCATCTTCTTACAATCCCAGCAGCACCACCCTCATCGCCACACTCTCAAATTCCAGGTGCGCAGAAACACAGGAGCCGTGATTTCTCCAGCAGCCACGTGCCTTTCTCACGGCGAAAGGCCCCCTTTCGGGCCATTTATCACAGGATACCTCAAGCAAAAGGGAACTGTGGTCACATGAAAACACTCTGTCCTCGGTAGTCGCCTTCTGCCTTTGCAAAAGCGAACGGAAGCGAATGAGGAATAAAGCTCTCTGCTCTCCCCGCCCCATCGCCCACCTGCACGAGGTTTAGCTTCCAATTCACCTCGCGCCTCTCTCTTCCCCGACCCTCCCAACTTTCCTCTTGGACTTCCCCATGTTGGACCCCACCCTTCAACCAACCCCGACTTGACTTGGAAACGAGTAGGTCTCTGGGGATGCTGTGGGTAATTTCCACGACGGGAAGGAAGGATGGCGGCACGTTTCAACCCATGTGCTTCCCCTTACATGTGCAGCCTGTCGCCCCCCACCCTGATTGTGCAGAGGTGCAGAGTTAGAAGGTTGCCCGCCCAGCCCAGCTTCTCCCTCCCAGGGCTTTTGAGCTGCCCTCCCTCCTCCCACCCCAGGACGCAGCGAGTCCTTCCCGGCATCCGTCTGCCAATTCGCTCCCTGTGCTGGTGCCCAGGCTCCTGGGTGGCTAATGGCGAGCCCCACCTCATCCCCAGTTGTGCCCTTAGCCTAGGCGCTTGCCATTACCGTCAGTGTGTCTTGACCAAGCGCCTTTTGCTGCTTCCACGTCCCAGCAGGAGCAGCAGCAGTCGCGAAAGGGTAGGGTCCAGGTGGCTGTGACGGAGGCCGAAGAGGAGCTGTTTTCAGAGAAGCAGCTTCTTGCCTAGGATGGGACCAGGAGCTGGGTTTTGGGAGCTGCTGCCCTGCAGGCTGGCAAGGAGAGACTCGTGAGCGCCTGTGTGTCTGCCAGGGAAACAGCACGGGATACAGGCGCGCGGGTGCGGGTGCGCGTGTGCATGCGTATGTGTGTGCGCGCGCGCGTGTGTGTGTATGTGTGAGGGTGTGACGGAGGCGCCCACGTGCCCGGCCCGCCCGTGTTGCGGGCGCCTACAGGCTGCGGAGGAGAAGGGTAAGCTGTGGGCGGCGGCGGGACGCGGAGGGGTAGCCAGGAGAGCAGGCTGAGCTCGGCACCTCCCCGCCCCAAAACCCACTGATGCAGCGGCCACTGCGGCTGCCCAGCGGCGTCTTCCAGAGCCCGGGGCTGTGCCCGCCCGATGCGGGGTGCAACTGAGGAAGCCCGCTCCAAAGCAAAACAAAACAAATTCCTCCAGCCATCCCGTCTTTCTCCAACCCACTCAAGCGAAAGAATGGACACCAGTTACCCGCCCCTGACTTTTGCCTCAGTGAGAATAATAATAGGCATGGTGCTACCTAGCACCATCTGAATATTCTCTAAGAGTCAGTAATGGGACTAGAAAAAAATGGGTGACCCGAAGAACCCTTTTCCCAACCTATCTCCACAAGCCGGCCATTACCATCTCTTGCGAAAGAAAAAGCCTCTGGGCACTGGCTTCTCCGTCAGGCGGTGGCCTGATAGCGCTCAGTGATTCCCTCCAGGTTATGAAAGGCCGTTTTAGAAAGCTGGTCCTCCCTCACCTACCGTGTGTTGGTGCCTCAGCAGCCGACTCTTTTCCAAGGGGTCTCATTAGAAGATGAAGCCTGACTTACCTCTGCTGACAATCAAAGCATGATCGTAATTATGCCACGTGGAGAATTCCTAAAATATACATCTCTGAACACAAAGCTTAGCCTGCTTTTGAAAATGGCTGAACTGTCCCCTAAACAGTGCATATGCTCTAGGGATGAAATTTTCCGTCCTTGAAACATTCAAAATTTAAAAGAAATGCAAAATGAACCTAGAACGTAGGTAGAAAGGTTCAGTAACTTAGCAAAGTACATTTTTCACTTCCAGATTATTAACATTACTCTTAAAAATACTTTTGTGCACTTTTAGGCCTTTTAACAATCCCTTAGATTTTTACGGTTCATAACCAATTAAGATTGAATTAAGTAAAAAAGGCCATTGCAGACAGGTTTTTCATGCAGTGAAAAATCTCTTGGAAAGAAATCACAAGACCTAAATTTCAGGTCAGAACATTGCTACTAATCCTTAGCTTTTAAAGCAGCCAAGAGAGCTTTTTCTCAGACTCTCTTCCAATCCCAACTTTGAAAAATTAAAAGTTAAGAAATTAAATTAGATTTGATTCCCTGATACCCCTTCCCTGCCATGAGTAAATAAATGCTCTTTGATAGATGCACCACAAGAAAAAATAAACGGTCAAAATAAACCTTTCATAGAAATTGTTTGCTTTTTACTTCACATTTTGGTGACAGGCAAATATTTAATGTTGATATATAAAGAAACTGAAATACAGTACCAATGTTATCAATAACAACTGAGAAAATTTTAAGAAAATAAGGAGAGCTGTGTCCACCATGATCAGGATTAGGATTATCTGTGGGAAACACAGTTATCCGTATGCTGGCAGAAATAGTTCACGGTAGTACCAAGAAGTACTAAAATTATTTCTCTCTCATGCTTTTTCAGTAATGTCTGATACCTAATTCCAATACATATGCATAGGTCACAAAATATTTGTAGAGTGATGCCCTCCATAATGACTGATACTAATTTATGTCTCAATGCCAATGAAGAGAAGTAAGAGAAAGGAACTATTGTTTTAAGCTTCCCACTAAGTACCTGGGGTTTGATAATATCTTATTTAATCCTCTCAACTAATTAATGAGGTGATTTTCCCTAATTTAGAGATTAGAGAGAGGTGATACTCAAACAAATTGCAAAAAGTCAGACAACTTGTTCAATGACAGAATGGAGAAATAAATTCAGATCTGCTGGCCTCAAACTTCATGTGCATTTATACTATTTTGTAACCCTTTAACAAATTTATATATTTTTAACAGGAGGAAGAGTAGAATCTCAACACATGTAGTAGGCAACTTTGAAAACAATAAATAGAGGAAGAATGGAGAGACCCCAAAAGGAGAGTCTGGGAACCCCAGCCAAAGGTAAAATGTATCCATTTTTAAAATTTAACAACAGTGAGTCTTCAGAGATTTAAAATTCAGTTGCTAATATCTTTTAGGGTAATGATCACAGAGTTCTTTCTGTTTCACCATTGGGCAAAACAGCCAACATGGTATTGGTGTGGGAGGAAGAGGCAGCACACAGAAAGGAAAAAAAAAAAAAAAAAAAAAAAAAAACAGAACTTGGAAGAATTAACTACAAGTTAAGGTAGACTAGTGCTTCTAGCCACACTGTATTTAATAATATTAACAGGATTCATTAAATGTTAATTATGTCTTTGCAATGTACAGAATAATTTCAATATTTTATGAATATTTACTTCTTAATTCTTACACCAAGCCTGTGATGTAGGTCTAGTTATTATCAAACATTGTCAAAGAAAAAACTGAAGTTTCGATTGTCCAAGGTCATACAGTCAGAAGGCATCTGTTAGATATTGTAAAAATAAAAACCTGCCCCTATCTAAATCACTTTCTGAAATTGATACCTGCTTTCAAGCAATTAATATTACACTTATTATTTTTAAAATTTGATAAAAGATCACATGAAGGAAAAGATTATTCTCTTTGACTAGAGGAGAGAAGGAATCTGACTCACCAAGCCTTTCTACCTAATTTCTTAAACCAAATCCCTTAGAATAACAATATTATGTAAAAACTTCCAAAGATGTAGCACTAGAGTTCAGAAAATAATTCAAACATTTACTGAGGGATGATTTTAAAACTACAATACTAAAAACAAAAACAAAAACAAAAACATTGAAAACAATTCACATCCTAGCCCGGGCAACAGAGCAAGACTCCGTCTCAAAAAAAAAAAAAAAAAAGAAAAAGAAAACAATTCACATCCTAAGATTACATTGATTCATTTGCTTATATTGCTATATGTGCATTAGAGTATATTGTGAGGATCTTTTTTTGCATTGTAATAAAATTTTTTATTCTAATGTCCTCCATGCCAAATGCTGTTTGAAATATGGTCTCCAAATTTTTATGAAACCAAAGTCTGCACAAGCCCAAAATATCCACTGAATATTCTGTTCTGTTCATACTACTGATAAAGAGCTGAGAGGTAGATGCAAGGAAAGTAGGTTCTCTGATGACTCAATAGGTAGAGGATGGGTTAACTGAATTGATAAATGCCAAAGTAATCAAATCAATTTTTTAACTAATTGATTAAGATAGTAAAGCAATTAAGACAATGTAGAAAATAATTGAATTTTGCTGTTTCTGCACTTTGAAGATAAAGCCTAAATGGCCCTGGCAAGTAAAAATACCAATACAAGCTGTCATTTTTTTGACAGAGAAGTGCACCCCCTACCTCTGTGAACTGATTATAACCACTAAGTTTTTAAGTTACTCTTTTATTATAATGTTTAATATAATAGCAGACTATGTCTCTAAAACATTTTGTGTGTGTCAGGTACTATGCTCAACATTAGTCTATATAGTTACTTAAATATCCAAAACCAAAATATTTAATATTTGTTTTGTATAAAGCATATGAGTTGCCTTTTATTTGCTGCATAGTCTCACTGATATATACAGATTCTATAGGCTCCATGATTTTTATACTTACTTCTAAAATATAATTTGAATACAAAAGTGATACTTGCTCATTGAATACATTTCAATCTATGAACTCGTACATGGTGAAAAGTTAAGGCCCCTGTGTTTATGTTCCCCTGACTTTGAGGAGGGTCCCAGGAAAAGGGTAGAGTTAGATTTTAAATGGAGTGGTCAGGGTAAGTCTCACTGAGATTTTATTGGTGCAAGGACATGAAGGATTTGCAGGAGTTAGCCTTATAGATATTAGGAGATGGGGGTAAGTTCCAGGTAGAGGTCAGTGAAAAGGGTCTTTTCAGTCCATTTAAAAAGATTGTAGGATCAGTGAATAGACTGTAAAACAAGAATTTAACTGGTGTGTTTGAGGAAGAGAAAGGAGACCCAGACATTGCAAAGATGTCTTACTCCGTAAAGACAGCTTATAGTTTTTACAATTTAATTTATTTAATAAAATTCACATTCATAGATTTTCTGTTATTGAACCATGCTTGCATCCCTGGAATAAATCCTACTTGATTATGAGATACTATTCTTGTTTATATAAATTGATGGACCCATTTTTTTCATATTTTTATAGAGTTTTTCATCTATATATGTAAATGTAATTGATACGTGATTTATGTTCTCCTTATAAGGTTATTCTAGAATTGTAAAATGAGATCCAAAGCTTACACTTGTAGTCTCTCGAATACCCTTTTATGAGATAGACATTGTTTCTTACTCACCTGAGAAATCAAGCAAAGGAGGAAAGGGGTAAGATAAAGATATTTTATCTATGCTTTTTTTTTTTTTTTTTTTTTTTTTTTTTTTGAGACAGAATCTGGCTCTGTCATCCAGACTAGAATGCAGTGTTGCAATCACAGCTCACTGCAGCCTCAACCTCCCAGGCTCAAGTGAACCTCCCACCCCAGCTTCCCAGGTAGCTGAGACTACAGGTGCATGCCACCATGCCCAGTTAATTTTTTAATATTTATTTATTTATTTATTTATTTATTTATTTATTTATTTATTATTTTGAGACGGAGTCTCATTCTGTCACCCAGGCTGGAGTGCAGTGGCACAATGTTGGCTCACTGTAACTTCTGCCTCCTGGGTTCACGGGATTCTCCTGCCTCAGCCTTCCGAGTAGCTGGGATTAAACACCACCACGCCTGGCTAACTTTTTGTATTTTTAGTAGAGACGGAGTTTCACTATGTTGGACAGACTGGTCTTGAACTCCTGACCTCGTAATCTGCCTGCCTTGACCTCCCAAAGTGTTGGAATTACAGGCGTGAGCCACTGCACCCACCTTAATTTTTGTAGAGATAGGGTCTCACCATGTTGCCCAGGTTGGTCTTCAACTCCCGTGCTCAAGCAGTCCTTCCACCTTGGCCTCTAAATATGCCAAGATTACAGTTGTGAACCACAGTACCCAGCAATATGTTTTATTATTTATTCAGTTTTTCTGTTAGTCTATTCAAGTTAACTAGTTTTTCTCGAGTACATGAGTAAATGTTGGTGGTTCATTTATTTTAAAATGTTCATTTCACCTAATTTTTAAAAGTGCTTCAATAATTTTTATACTATTTTCTTTTGAATTTTAAATCCTAGATTACATTTATAGATATATGCATTTCTCCATATGATTGGTTTCAACCTTTTCTTCATTTCTCTTTTAATCTGTTAAGTGCTAAATGTTATCTGTTAGTCTTTTCAAAGAAACAGCTATTAATATTACTAGTGTTGTAATTTTTTATTTTCTGTAAATTTCTTTTCTTGTGTTATATCTTTCTTCAACTTTCTTTGAGTTCAGTCTTTTTCTAGCTTTTGAATTTGAACAAGTGCATTATATTTTAATTTCTACATTGCTTCAAGGTTATAATTTATTTTATGAGTATAGCTTTAGCTGCAACCTAAACATTTTGGTTATATAATACTTTAAGTGCTCATTTAAAATAATTTCAGAAGTCTCTCTGAACCTATTCTGGCTTGAGGAGGCTGCCCTGAAAAATAATAATCATAATTTCAATTATTATTTGCTTAATTTATAAGCATATTTTAAACTATTTTACTGTTTATTACTTATAGTTACATTTAAGTCATATAACTTAATCTTTATGATATCAATTCTGTTGAATTTGTTGAGACATTCTTTGTGGCCTAGTACTTGCTCACTTTCATTTACGTTATCTATGTTGGCTTCCAAAGAGTACATATGTTTTACTTGTTAAATCTAGCTTATTAATTGTGGATTTTAAATCTTCAAATATGCAGCATAGACTTTTAAGACACATATGATTGCATAATCCTATTCCAACTAGATTTAGATTTTTATTTGTTTGTTTGTTTTGAGAAGGATTTTTGTTCTTGTTGCCCCAGCTGGAGTGCAATGGCACGATTTCAGCTCACTGCAACCTTTGCCTCAGGGTTTCAAGCAATTCTCCTGTCTCAGTCTCCTGAGTAGCTGGGATTACAGACATGTGCCACCACACCCGGCTAATTTTGTATTTTTAATAGAGAAAGGGTTTCACCATGTGGGTCAGGCTGGTTTCGAACTCCTGATCTCAAGTGATCCACCGACCTCAGCCTCCCAAAGTGCTGGGATTACAGGTATGAGCCACCATGCCTGGCCTAGATTTATTTTTATTTTTTTTCTGTTTCTTTCTTTCTTTCTTTCTTTCTTTCTTTCTTTTTTTAATTATACTCTAACTTCTAGGGTACATGTGCACAATGTGCAGGTTTGTTACATCTGTATACATGTGCCATGTTGGTGTGCTGTACCCATTAACTCATCATTTACTTTAGGTATATCTCCTAATGCTATCCCTCCCTGCTCCTCCCACCCCACGACAGGCCCCAGTGTGTGATGTTCCCCACCCTGTGTCCAAGTGTTCTCATTGTTCAATTCCCACCTATGAGTGCGAACATGCGGTGTTTGATTTTCTCTCCTTGCAATATTTTGCTCAGAATGATAGTTTCCAGCTTCATCCGTGTCCCTACAAAGGACATTAACTCATCCTTTTTTATGGCTGCATAGTATTCTATGGTGTATAGACTTAGTTTTGTTTTTTTTTTTTTTTTTAATTTTAGATTAAAAAAATAAAATGTGGGGGGGGGGGTTGGTTTGTTTTCTTTATGTTTCTTTTTCCTCCTCCTCCCCCTCTTCCTCCTTCTTTCCCTTCTCCTTCCCCTTCCCCTTCCTTCTCCATCTCCTTCTCCTTCTCCTTCTCCTCCTTCTCCTCCTTCTCCTCCTTCTCCTCCTCCTCCTCCTCCTTCTTCTCTTCCTTCTCCTCCTCCTCCTCCTCCTCCTCCTCCTTCTTCTCTTCCTTCTCCTTCTCCTCCTCCTCCTCCTCCTCCTCCTCCTCCTTCTTCTCCTTCTTTAACTTCTATACCTCCCAGGGAAGACTTTGGCTATGTTGGGTCACATTCCTACACCTGAGTCAACCAAGGTGGCTTCAATAATGAAGTTCATTTTTCTGTATGATCAAACAGAGTGGCATAAACTTCTCCCAATGAAAGAAAACACTATTAACAGAAAAAGGGCAAGAGGGGGAAAAAAAAAAAAACATTTTAAACACTCAAAAACATGAACAAATAAAAGATTTCCTACACTTCGTGGTATGAAAATACCTTCTACAGGGAGTATAGCTACATTGGATACTAGGAACTGAAGAGTTTGAGTCATTGAGAAAAAGTTTGATGGTCTAGCATGTAATTAAAGGGTGATGTTTGGGCCTGGCTTTCTCAGCTGATGGTGGAATCATGAGTCAAGAGTACTCGAATGAAGAGCATCATCCCTGAGTAATGGCGAACTCTGACCTCCTATTGTTATTTCTGTATCTCATCCTTGCCCCCCCCACTCCTGACCACAAGCAATATAATAGGGGTGGACTTGCAGGTCACCAGTCTACTAATTTGGAAGCTGGCTTTAGACCTAGAGAATTTGGAATTTTCTAGGTGTACAGGGATTCAGCATATGTAATTTTATGCAAGCAGTAAATATTTACTCACCCACCTCCCAAATCTAAAGTTTACGTATGCTAGAACCTCAGTAGATAAATGCCCTAGGATTATCAGACCACATTCAGCAATACAGTAGTCTCCCTTTATCCTGGGAGAATATGTTCTAAGACTTTCCATGGATGCTTGAAATCATGAACAGTACCAAACTGGATTGCCATCAGTTGGAACATGTTTCTCTTAATGTCTTTTATCCACAAATTTGATGCCTTCTCCATCTTATCTAAGCACTAAATATGCACTGTACCTATAACTTTTGCAGTTTGATGTGCGACAGGAAAACCAGCACAAATCTACTTTTTTCTTCACAATGACACAGATAGAAGAATTATTCTTAATGTAAATCTTAGCAACCTCAGCGTACGATTGTTTCTTCTTTTCATATTGAGAGCTTTCATCTTTTTATTTTTATTTTTAATTATTGAGACAGATTCTCATTCTGTTGCCCAGACTGGAGTGCCTTGGTTCAATTATAGCTCACTGTGGCCTCAAACTCCTGGGCTCAAGCAATCCTTCTGCCTCCGTCTCCTGAGTAGCTGGGACTACAGGCCTGCATCAGTACTCACAGCCTCACATTTTACTTAAAGAAAGCAGTTTACTCCTTTCCTCTGGCATATCGAAATTGCTAGCATCGCTACTCTTACACTTTGGGGCCATTATGAAGTCAAATATGGGTGAATTGAACACAAGCATTGCATATCATGATAGTCTATCTGATAACCGAGGCTGATAAAAAGTGACTAATGAGCAAGTAGTGTCTACAGCATGAAGAATCTGGACAAAGGAATGATTCATGTACTAGGCATGACAGTGTGGTACAGAACAAGATTTCATCACACTACTCAGAAGGGCCTGCAATTTAAAACTGATAAAACTGTGGATAAGGGGGGACACTGTAGTTTATTTCTATAAATTAACTTAATTTCTAACTCTGAACTCACACACAATTTATCTGGCAAAGAAAAAAAAAGTATACTTCATTCATTCTAAGGGCCTCCTTGCAATCTCCAAGCATCCCCCGTGCCCCCATCTCATTCCTACATTTTTATATCAAGGATTTTGGGACTTCATATAGGCCCCAGGCAAAAGAGCTGCTATCATCTGATTACTGGGTTATCTGTCTGCAGAGATAATCACTAAGATGTCCACTGTCTTTGCTCATATTATTCCTTCAGGTTTTATGGGGTACCATGGTTTCCATTCCAAGTTTGGGACACAAGACTCTGCTAAAGCAGAGTCTAAGTCTATGCTTAGAATTCCACCCAACCTACAGTTAAACTTTACTGATTCCCTGTTGCCTCTTTAGCTTAACAGATGCTAATACTAAGCCAGAAGCTATTAGAATTTATTAATTGCAAGGCAGTTTGCTTGCTATCAAATAAATACCCATGCATACTTCTTCACAGACCCACATATGCTACCATGTGGCCCTCCCTACTCAACCTCAGTATTTCTTTACTGGAAAACACATGCCAAACGACGACACCCAGAGAACTGGAAACCCTGGGAAAGATTTTGTGATGCCCCCAACTTTACCTTACAGGGAGGGTACTTAAGTAAAATCGCATTATAGCATCCTCCATAGGGAATTGTCCAATAATTGCAATGACAACATTGTAAATTAATAAAATTGTTATGTTAATCTCTGTTGCATGAGGAACACAAAAATAAACAAAGGCAAAGTTACTCACTGTTAGAGAATAAGAAATAAAGGAGGGAAGCTTGTTGTAGTGAAAAGGGGGCTATGTCATTCATGGGCATCAAAGTAAGGGGCAGAAACAGTTTAAATCAAGATCAAATATCTACATTTGAGTTTCAGATATTCCATTTGTAGCTCTTATAGCTTGAGTTTGGTCCCCCAACTAATACTTCGGTGACACTTCTCATACTGACTCAATTTTACCATTGTTATTTAGTGTCTTTCCTAATACTAAAGAGACTGTCAGAATCTCATTTACTACTGGCAGGGAAATCACTAAAGCCTTTTAATGTAAGCAGATTCTAGAACCACTTTCAGACTCCTTTCCTTAAAGTCAGTTCCCCTAGAACCATTCTTGTATGAACATTTTTATTAGTCCTGGTTTGGTCAGCAAAGCAGAGCCACTATAAATGTTACAGGAATAAGATATTTAACATAGGAAACAGAACTTCAAAAATTTGGCAGGAATTAACGTAGGAGAGTAAAATTCTAGAATGCTACAGCCAGAGAATCAAATATTTACCAACAACTTTAGCTTCAAGCAATGTAAGCTGGTTGTATGACCTCCTGAAAATTGTGGCTTCTATTTATGTCTTCCAAAATACATGAACATTTATCTTATTATCAAGCCCTAAAAACCTACAGGAAAGAGGATTCTTTGAAATGTACTGCCCACTATACTAGAAGAAAGTAATGGTAGCAACAAAGTGACAACATCCAATCCAGTAAAGTATTTCTATCTCTAACAGAAATTTTTTTCTCATGAGTTTGTGTGTGTGTGTGTGTGATATTTTTGTTAGATGTTGTTTTTATGGCAATGCTGATTTTTACAAAATGAATTGGAGATATTTTTTGTTTTACCAAATTGTCAAATAGCATGGATGTATCTTCCTGGAAGTATCTCTTCTTTGCAAGATCGAAATAAATTAGCTTGTAAAGCCATCTGGCCTGGTAGTCCTTAGGAGGTAATTCTTTCACATTTTTTCCAAGATCTTCTTTAAAAATCTGCCTATTTCATTTTTTCTTTCTCTATAGCCATTTTGGAAATTTTTTTTCAGAAATAATTACTTCAAGAATATTATTTTATATTGAAAAATCAACTTTCCTGTAAGCTTGTATTTCAATTAGTTCAGGTTGCTGTAACAAATTATCATAGACTAGGCAGCTTACACAACATTTATTTCTCACAGTTCTGGAGGCTGGGAGTCCAAGAGCAAGACGCTAGTAGGTCTGGTGTCTGGTGAGGGACTGCTTCCTGGTTTGCAGATAGCTGACTTTTTGCTGTGTCCTCATGGCAGAGAGCAAAGAGAAGAAAAACAAACCTTAGAATCCCTTTTATAGGAAGACTAATCCCATTCATGAGGTGTCCACCCTTATGATCTAATTAATTAACTATGGATCAGTCCATGGCAACTTGTCTCAGACAGCCTTACTGCACCACTATTCAGCGAAAAATCTGAGTTCCTTACAACACAACACACATTTATTACTCACTCACATTACATTCCTGCAACTGTAGTTTGCTCAGCTCTGCGGCTCTGCTCCACTTTGCTCCATGTTTCTACTCATTCTGGAACTTTGCCTGAAGGAGCGAACTTTCTCAGGACACACTTATTCTCTTAGGAGATAAGTGGAAAGGGAAGAACAAGAGGACAGATCAAACCACGCAATTACAAATAGAGCTTCTGTTTAGATGTAGTTAGTATGTTTCACATTTTTCAGTTTTCATTTTCCAAAGCAAGTCAAGTACATTTGTGGCTGCTCTTAATCTAGAGACATAGTACGGGGGGAAAGCCAAGTTGTCTAGCCTTCTACTCTTGCCACCAAACCCCACAATACAAATCCAATACTTAATGGCAGAATGGGGACAAGATTAGCTATGATAAGCACTACCTTTTAGAGTATTCATTGGTTCATAGCAATTCTGCAGCCTCACTGAGCTAACTTTGTTGAATGTTCCTACTCTGATCAAGGAAATGTTACTTAGAAGTTATGGTTTTCCTCCCCAGAAGTAGCACACTTGTCTTTTGTTCTCCATGACTCCTGGGTTCCCACTCTTTTTCCATTATTATCTTTGGCCACATCTGAAATGGAGAGTTTTGTGCGTAAAATATCTGTCTCTCTAACTAAACTGATGGTGTTAGGGAAACAGGAGCCTACAAGAGCCAGAATAACGCCATTTTAAAATCAACTCCATTTTGAGACTAGCAAAGCACATTTCTTACCGATCACAACCCATATTCACAGATGCTTATAGCAAAAGAAACAACCTAAGGATACGTGCAAGGACACACTCCTACAACAGCAAAGTCCAGATCTCTCAAAACCAATAACAATATATGTTCTTCAGATAATAACAGTTATGATTTCATGTAGTCACAAGCTAGACTGTCAAGGCTAGTTCTCTTTAAATAAATAGAGAAATAAATTTGTCATAATGCCTGCTCACCCACATGTGGACACAGCTTAGCTTAGTCTTTACATAGACAAGATCCCTATATAAATAATACCTTAAAGCCAGGGCATCCCTCCTCTTGCTTGCTTACCCTACTCTGCACCCAGGCTGGAGCCCAGTGGCCGATCTTGGCTCACTGCAACCTTCACCTCTCAGGTTCAAGCAATTCTTCTGCCTCAGCCTCCTGAGTAGCTGGGATTATAGGTATGCACCACCATGCCTGGCTATTTTTATTTTTATTTTTAGTAGAGATGGGGTTTCGCCATGTTGGCCAGGCTGGTCTCAAACTCCCGGCCTCAAGTGATCCATTCACCTTGGCCTCCCAAAGTACTGAGATTACATTTTTACTTTTACCAGTTAGAGAAGAGAACAATATATTTCCAAATCCTGCAAGTCTTGAATTTCTAAACTGCTTTTCTCTTTCATCTCGTTTTGAAAATGAGCTGATTCTTCCTTGAACTTAACTCTTTCTTGGAAGGTATCTTATCAAGTGCAGCTAATACCAAAAAGCTCATTTAACAACATTCTGTTTAAAAATTCCTTTTCCCAGAGCTACAGTTTCATTACATACAATTATGTGTTTTTTAAATTATTGCAAGTGACATATTTACCAAATATTTTACCATTGCATTATGCCTGTTGCCATTTTTCTCATCTCTAGTAACTGTTTACTGTCTATCTACAGCCTGATCACAAGCCAATATTACATGTGTCAGTTGTTTTGTCGATATTTGCTTATTTGTTATGTGTTATGTCAGGACCCACTTCTTGTATCCATTTCTCTGTTAATCCTCTTTATTGGATAACAAACATGCTTAATGTAGCTTATTCTGGAGCTCTTGCAGCAGATGCCTATGTGTCCAGGCAAAGAGCAGAGGCAAGAATATAAGCAAAACCACGGGATCATATTCATAACTGCTAATACATTCAGAATGTTTTAATTTTGTGAAAGACTCAACTCTTAAACTTATTTATATATTTTATCAATTTTTCTACTTTCCAATTTACTAAATTTGGCTTTAACTCTGTTATGTTCTTCTTCTGCTGTTATTGATTTGTTTTTTTATTTCTGCCTCCTTAAATTAATGCTCAATTCATTTTCCTTTCCTCCTTACCTTCTTTCTCACCTTTTTTTTTGCTTTCTTAATGAGGAAGTGATCTTACCAGTCACAAAGTGATGTTGTATTCAGCCTCTTCCCTAGAGTTGCTGACTCAGTGTCAGGAACTTTCCCCAGATGCCCTTTTATTTCAGCTTTCTCTGAAAGTTACTTTCTGTTGTCTGTTGGCTTATTGACTTATGGTTTGAAGTCCAGCTGCTTTCAAATTTAAACAGTTCCATTGCAGGAAAAAAAAAAAGAGAGAGAGATAAATGGTATCTCTGCCTCATACTTGATTGAAGATTTTACCCCTTGCTCTACAAATCAGAGTGCACTTAAGATGTTCTAAAAGGGTATGTCTTTATTATTTAGAAGTGACACAACATTTTCAAGGAGAATAAGAATCCTCTTTATGCCTTCATTTGCTATATCTAGTTAAAATTCTTCACAGTTATTTTTTAACATCTTTCTTTAGTTTTCAGTTTATATTCAGAAATTTCCTCGTGAAAATTCCCTTTGATCATTGCAGTGAGGAGCCAAGGAGGATTTAATTGCCTGTGTTCATCTTACTCAAAACTTCTCTTTTGAATCATACACATATAATGCAATACAGATTTCAATAATGTCTAAATACACTGAAGTTGTAGGGAGGCAGAGTTTTTACTTGTGGAGAAGAGTGATACAAATGAGCAATGCTGGAAGTCAAAGAATGAAAAAAAATGTAAAGAAGAACCCCCTACTATTGCAGCAGAATTGCAGATATCAGAATAAGTTCATTACTTAAAGGTATAATTTAAGCTTTAAGTGATTAAAAAGAGATGGGAACATTCAAAAGGATACAGGAAATAGCTTGAAAGATTTCCAACCTGATATATATATTTAAATTGTATATTTGAATGGAAATTCAGTAGAATTTTATAATCTTTATACTTGAATATATAACATATATTTAAAAATAAAATGTATTTATAAATCATAATATATGTCAATTTTAAAATAAAATTCATGAAATATTACCAAAAGTGCCTAAAGTCAAAGACACACCTAGCAATGAGTATACTTAGAAGTCAAGTCTTGGCTTCTAGATGTTATTCTCAATTCACAAGAATCAAAGTTTCTGAAAGGAATGGCTGCATCAAGATCTGGGACCAACACAATACAAGATGAGCTTGCAAATATCCTGTGTCAAAAGTGATTAAAATGGGATAGGGACATATCTAAAGGAAACAGAAGTAGCTTGGAAATTAATAATAACAGTGATGTAGTATAATTCAGTAAATAGAGTAAGTCCAGACCATGCTAACAATAAATAAATCAATAATTATGGGGGGATAAAAAAGCTTTTTGTTACAGTAAAATGCCAACTAATAAATGTTGATGGAATGAAAGACTTAGAGAAACAATCATTTTGCATCCAGGAGAGTAATCCTAGATTAGAGTAACAATATGATTTTGAAAGGTAGTGGTTAACATATTTTCCAATACTTACTATGAAAAATCTCAAGCATACAGAAAAGTTTAAGGAATTTTCTAGTAAACACTGATAACCCACCACTTTGATTCTACCATTAACATTTTACTACACATGGTTTATCACACGTTGTGACATAATAAGGATGCATATTTGGTCTCTGCCCCCAAGAGCCCCTAAACTACTTATCATTTCCTGGGTCACAGAAAGATTTTTTTGTTCTAATGAGGGAACTCTTGTTGGGCTCCTGATAGCTTCATAGTTGGGGCTAGTTACCAGAAAGACCAAGCCATAATTAGAATCTTGGAACTTTCAGCCCCACCCTTTATTATCTGGGAAAGGGAGAGGGGCTAGAGATTGAGTTAATAATTGATCAAGCCTATATGAAGAAACCCCTATAAAAACCTCTAAACTATGGAGTTCAGGAGCTTCCAGGTTGGGGATGCATCCATGTGCCTGGTGTGTGGCACACCCCCACTCCATGGGGACAGAAGCTTCTGTGCTGGGAACTCATCTAGATCTTGCCCTTTGTGGACCTCTTCACCTAGCTGTTCATTTGTAACTTTTATAGTATCCTTTACAATGAGCCTGTAAACATTAATAAAACGTTTCCCTGAGTTTTTTCGGCTATTATAGCAAATTCTCAAACATGAGAAGAAGGTGGTAGGAAGCCCAATTTGTAGCCAAGCCAGATAGAAGTGAGTACCCCAGGCACTAAATACTTGTGACTGGTGTCTGAAGTGGGAGCAAGTCTTGTGGGACTTACCCTTTAAACTGTGGGGTCTGCACTAAATTTGGATAGTTAGTGTGAGAATTGAATTAATTGTAGGATACCCAACTAGAGTCCACAGAAAATTGGGGAGTTGGTTGGTATGGAAAACTTACATCTTTGGTGAGTACTGAGTGTAGAGAAACAGTTTCCTATACACATTAGACCATCTTTTCACCATTCTACCTAACAATCAATCCATCATATTTTATTGAAGCATTTCCAAATAAATTTTAAACATCAATGCATTTTCTCTCTGAACACTTCAGCATATATTCACTGGAATTCAATATGTTTGTAGTTCTTTTTTTTTTTTTCTTTGGAGATAGAATTTACATAAGACAAAGTTAACAAGTCTTAAATATATCATTTAGAATCTTGACACAACTGTGTAACCCAACTACTTGTCAAGATACAAAACACTGCCATCACTGGAGAAAATTTATTCTTTTCTCTTCCTAGTCAACACCTATACCATTCACCAGAGACAACTGCTTTTCAGATTTTGATTTTCCAACATATATACATTTTACTTCTCTACAACTTTTAAATAAAATCATAGAGTAGTGTCTTTTATTAATGCTAGTTTCACTGAGTGTAATACTTTTTGATTCATCCATGTTGTTGGAGTTTCTTTTTATTGCTGAGTAGAATTCTTTCAGAGGAACACAAATATACAACGATTATTCATACTCTTACTGATGGGTATCTGCGATATTTTCAGTGTAGAATGTTTAGAATACATTTGCTACAAATATTCTTGCATATTTCTTTTTGTGTACTTTTTTTTCATTTCTTTTAAGTAAATTCCTTGGACTAGAATTCTTATGCCGTATCATAGTTGTATATTTAGCTTTAAAGGGAACTGGTGGAACTTTTAAAAAATAGGTCTAGCTTCCAAGTTTGTATTCTTAATGACTATGTATAGAGTCGAGAGGGACTTTATAGGAAGAAATCGGATTTTTTTTTTTCCAAAGAGGAAATTTAGAGAAAGATATTTCAGATCAAGGGAATAATACCAAAAAAAGTACAGACATGTCAGAGTACATTTCGCCCATGAGAAGAAATTAGGTATGTTTTTGGATATAGTGAGAGACGAGATTGTGAAGGTAATTAAATAGCGTCCTGGAGGTTTGCTTGATCACAGTGCTAAAGATTTGGGACTTAATGCCACAAAAAGCGGGCAATCATAGCAGTTTTGGGGAGAAGGAGTAACCATTTATTCATTCATTCTTAACAGAAAACATTTCTAAACTGCTAAGCATACGTAAGCACTATAGTAGTCTCTCTAGTAGTTTAAGAAGAGATGCAAGGTGTCTGAGACAGTACAATCTTAGGAAAGGAAAGAACATCTCTTGAGAATCACTGAAAAGGTGAAATCTAAGGGATTTTGTGGTTAATTAGCTTCAGCTTTCTGAAAGAAAATAAGGGTCTGTTGTTAGCCCGAATCTGAAAAGTTGGGAAGCTAACATTGCCTTAACCAGAATAGGAAACCTAAAAGATAGTCAAGTTAAAATCAGAAAGCTGAAAGCAGGAAGTGTTTTTGAAGACATACCTCTTAGGAAACACAGCAGTTCTGCTATGATACCAAGTATCTCATAAAAGAGTTTCTAATTGTGAGAGTTTGTGTTCCAGGTTTTACATAACAAAATAAAACTTGTTTAAACTGTTCTGTAATAAATACAGGGCTATTTTAATTCTAAGTTGATATGCCATAGTCCAGTTACAGTTATAAGGATCTGTCAGATAATTTCTTAGAATAGTTTTGTTTGTTGTAGGAAAGAAATACAGCCAAGAAGATCATATTTCCTTTGAAAATAACAATATTCAGTGTTTTAAAATTGGATTTTAAGTCAAGTGCGGTGGCTCACCCCTATAGTCCCAGCACTTTGGGAGGCCAAGATAGGCAGATCACATGAGCCCAGGAGTTCGAGACCAGTCTGAGCAACGTGACAAAACACCAACTCTACTAAATATAAAAATTAGCCAGTCCTGGTGATATGTGCCTGTAGTCTCAGCTATTGGGATGCTTGAGGTGGGAGGATCACTTGAGCCCAGGAGGTGGAGGCTATAGTGAAGTGAGACCATGCCGCTGTACTCCAGCCTGGGCAACAGAGCAAGATTCTCTCTCTAAATAAATTATATATGTATGTGTATGTGTGTGTGTGTGTGTGTGTATATATATATATGGATTTTAGAGCTTTTAAAATGTATTAATGTATTAGTATTAGTGCCTTTTTGGACTCAGGCTAAGCCAATATACAGAACTAAGAGACAGAGGGAGCTATAATAACTTTATATTTCAAGGAAAAGCAGTGTACAATTGTATTTAATATGTCACTTTAATTTTCTGCCTAGAAAGGATTTGGGGATTTGCGTAAAACCTGAGAATTCAGAGAGAGTCAGAAGTGAATCTATAGTCTCATAAAAGCTCTACTAACAATTTTTCTCTTTCATTATTTTAAGATGCCCTACCTTGAGTCTAATTGTCATATCATAATCTGTTGGTTATCTGCACATGCTTTTCTTGTGAGTAATACTTGAGCATTATATTTTCCACCCAGCTAAGTCAATTTTTATATTAAATTATTAAATTAAATTCTGCTTTTTTCGTTGTCTAGAGTCTTCCTCTATTTGAGAATGCTGAGACCACCATTTAATGAACCCTTTTACCTGTGTGCTCAGCTCTGTCAATTTCTGATTAGGAAAGTTATAATAAAAGTCACAATTTTAAATAATATAGCATGTAGGAGGATAAAGGAGGGACTTGGGACATTCAATTGAAAAATAGTGCTAATTCAAGAAAAACAAGTGAGGAGCACTGAGTAAATCAACTGTTGCCACAATAATGCTGCAAAACAAATGATTCCCAAGGCCAAAGTCGTAAAACTATAATTATTATATTTGTCACATATCTATGTGGTTATTGGACAGTACATTTTCTAGACTGGCCTGGATCTATGGCTTCTAAACTTTATTCAGTACTGCTTCACAAGTTCCTCATCCATCTTAAATCGATAGTGTGAAGGCATGCTTTTCTCATGGAAAAGGGCAGGAATGTAAAAAGGGTCAACAAAAACGTGGTAACTCTTAAGGCCAGGATTAGTTCTGGGACACTATTAGAACTGCTGATATTCTACTGGCCAAAGCAAGTCACTTGGCCAAGCCCCACATAGTGAGGTAGGGAAGTAAATTTCTTCTATAATGTTAGGGGAAATAATTGAATATTTGTGAAGAGTAATCTAATACAATACAAGCACTTAGGTAATCTAAACTATTTTCTGCAACCTAGAATTATCGCTCTTGAATTTCATACCTATACATATCCCTGCCTAGATGTTTCCCCAAATACTTCTCTGTCCTTGACAATTCTGATCTTGCCCAGTAGCATCTTTGAAGGAACATTTATTTGTAGGCACAGCCTTCACCTGAGTCATCAATAATAAAATAAAGCAATTTATTAGTCATCCCGTTTCTGTTAAGTCTTGCTGTAGAAAGTAAACATCATTATGCCATAGGTCCTATAGGCTTGCCAGGCATCAGCCCGTGTTTCTAAAAAACTTTTGCAGAGAGATGGGAAGCTTTAAAACTAGGATTCTGAATCACTTTTCCAAAGTGCATGCTAGAATCCTCAATATCATCATGTTAGAAACGGTCTAATCTATCTTTCTAGAGCTTGATCTGCTTCTTATGCCCATAGTGCTTGGACTGAATTCTTTTCCAACCTCCAAAAACGATCCACATGTCTGAAATATTGCTCATGGCAAATATTTCCTGCTTGAAAACCTACTTGGCCAAAATGTTACCTCTGAAAAGAGTTTTGGTTTTTTTGTGTGTATACTACATGCCAGATAAGCCCTTGGATGTTGACTTTATTCTGATTAAGGAAAGGTCCTTAGAGGTCTCAATCAAGTATCAAGAAAAACATTAAAGTTCATGGAGCTACCATCTTTTCACCTTTTTCTATGTACAATCACATACTACATAACAGCATTTCAGTCAAGGATGGGTTATATATATGATGGTGTTCCCATAAGATAATAATGAATCAGAAAATGTATACTACCTGATGACATTATAGCCATCATAAGGTCATAATGCGATGCATTATTCATACATTTTCAGTGATGCTGGCTTAAACAAATCTGTGCTGCCAGTTATATAAAAGTGTACTGTAAGGTCCTTGACCTTCATATTCATTTATTACTCACTCACTAATGCACCCAGAGCAACTTCCTGTCCTACAAACTCCATTCGTGGTAAGTGCCCTATAAAAGTATATATTTTCTTAAAAAAAATCTTTTATACTCTATTTTTACAGCACCTTTCCTATGTTTAGATATGTTTAGGTATACAAACTTACCATTGCGTACACTTACCTGGAGTATTCAGTACAGTAACATGCTGCACAGTTTTGTGGCCTAGGAGCGATAGGCTATACCACATAGATTATGTGTGTGGTATGGTGCATCATCTAGGTTTGTGTAAGTTCACTCTTTGAGGTTCACAGAATGACAAAATCACCTAATGATAAGTTTTTCATAATGTATCCCCATTGTTAAGCAACACATGATTACATAATATATTAGCAAATCTTATCAGCTATTTCATGAAACATTTCTCATAATGATTCATTTCTCATTATTCTTTGTGTTTCTACCATTATCTCAACAAACATTTTACTTACGAAACAGTTCTCGTCACTGAGCTATAATCTCTGTGAGCTATCATTTCTAACTTTGAACCTTCCAAACACAGCTAGACATTTTATTTGGACTTTTGGCTGCTCTCTTCAGTATGTTGGTCTTGCTAACCGTGAATCTACACAATCTTGACAGGCAGACAACACTGCTGAAGACCAAGGACTCAGAAGACTCTTTTATTGGGTTTGAACCTCAGCTCTGCCATGTGCTATCTGTACAGCTTTGGAAGCTCACTTAACATTTTTTGTGTTTCAGCTTTCTCCTCTATAAAATGGAGATAATAGCACCTACCTTACAAGATAGCTATAAGCATTAAAAGTTACGTAAAGCATTTATAAAAGTGGCTAACATCTAAAGAGGTTCTTAAAAGTTCATGGAAAATGTGTATTATGAAAAAACTATGCATGAATTTCAACTTTTTTGCACCAAAATAAACTTTTACTACCTTGTTATAATATGTCTGAACAATACATCATGTCAGACACTAATAAGGATAAAACATCAGTTTGAAAAAAACTGCAGGCCATGCACGGTGGCTCACACCTGTAATCCCAGCAATTTTGGAGGCCAAGGCAGGAGGATCACCTGAGCCCAGGAGTTTGAGACCAATCTGGACAACATGACAAGACCCAGTCTCTACAAAAATTTTAAAAAATATCTGAGTTTGGTAGTGTGTGCCTGTAGTTTCAGACACTTGGGAGGCTGAGGCAGGTGAATCATTTGAGCCCAGGAGGCTGAGGCTGCAGTGAGCCGTGTTTGGGCTACTGCACTCCAGCCTGGGCGACAAAGTGAGACTCTGTCTTGGGGGAAAAAAAAAAATACAAGAAAAGAACACCTTTCAGAGCAATGTGAACTCTGCTAAAGTTGAAGCAAGAACAAACATCAAATTCATGGTGGAACTTGGGTGGGAGAATGATGAAGTCATTGATGCTTTATGAAAAGTTTATGCAGACAATGTCCTAAAGAAATCAGCACTTTACAAATGGAAAACTAATTTTATGAAGTGACAAGAAGATGTTGAAAATGAATCCTATAGTGTCAGACCATCAATAATTTTGAAGGAAAAAAATTGTTCACTGTTTCATGCCCTAATTGAAGAAGATTGAGGATTAATAGCAGAAACAATAGCTAGCACTGCAGACTTCTCCATTGGTTTTGCTTACGTAACTCTGACTCAAAAATTTAAGTTGAACAAACTTTCCACTTGATGAGTGCCATAACCATTATACCCACATGAGCTGCAAATAAGAGCACAGTTTTCCATGAAAAATTTAAACAAATGAAACCAAAGTCCTGAAGCATTTCTTCAAAGCATTATAGCAGAAGATAAAACATGGCTTTACCAGTAGGATCCTCAAGACAAAGCACAGTCAAAGCTATTAGGAACAGGCCCCCCAAAATCTGGCCATAAACTGGCCCCCAAACTGGCCATAAACAAAATCTCTGCAGCACTGTGACATGTTCATGATGGCCATAACGCCCGCTCTAGAAGATTGTGGGTTTACTGGAATGAGGGCAAAGAACACCTGGCCTGCTCAGGGACGAAAACCACTTAAAGGCGTTCTTAAATCACAAACAACATGAGCGATCTGTGCCTTAAGGGCATGTTCCTGCTGCAGATAACTAGCCAGACCCACCCCCTTATTTCCATGCATCCCTTTGTTTCCCATAAGGGATACTTTCAGTTAATCTAATATCTGTAGAAACAATGCTAATGACTGGCTTGCTGTTAATAAATACTTGGGTAAATCTCTGTCCAGGGCTCTCACCTCTGAAGGCTGTGAGACCCCTGATTTCCCACTTCACACCTCTATATTTCTGTGTGTGTGTCTTTAATTCCTCTAGCCCCTCTGGGTTAGGGTCTCCTCGACCAAGCTGGTCTCGGCAAAAGCAATGGCTACCATGCCAGTTAAGAGCAAAAGTCATGGCAATAGCTTTTGGGGATGTTCAAGGCATTTCGCTTGTTGACTTTCTGATGAGCTGGAGAAAAAATAACATCTGCTTTTTATGAAGGTTTTGAGAAAGTTAACCAAAGCTTTAGCAGAAAAACACCTGAGAAAGCTTCATCAGAGAGTCCTTCTCTACCATGACAATGCTCCTGCTCATTCCTTTCATCAAACAAGGACAATTTTGCAAGAATTTTGATGGAAAAATTATTAGGCATCCATCTTTCTGTTTGGATTTGGCTCCTTCTGACTTCTTTTTGTTTCTAATCTTAAAAAATCTATAAAGGGCACCCATTTTGCTTCAGTTAATAATGTGAAAAAAGCTACATTGACATTGTTAGATTCCCAGGATCCTCAGTTCTTTAGGAAATGTATTAAATGGCTGGTATTATGGCTTACAAAAGCATCTTGAACATGATGAAACTTATGCTGAAAAAATTGTTTTTATTTTTATCTTTTAATTTCATTTTTTCACGAACATAATATATACAAGCTCCCTTGTGTATATATTATGAATTTGTTTCACTTTCCTTGTTCAATGCTAGAATTTCACACCTTGTTGGGGAGACCTAAAGAATCCATAATAGAAAAAAGTGAAGTTTCCACTACATAAGAACAAACAAAAATAAATATATAAAGCCAAAGAGACCAAATATAATGTCAAATTCAAAAAAATTAAATGTGAGAAAATATTTACTATGTGCCTTGCTTTTCCTTGCCTTTATATAAGCTATTGCACTTTCTTTCCTTCTCCAACTGACAAAAAGCTATTTGTTTTTTAAAACACAATTTATTTTTTACTGGCATAACATAAAAGTGGGATAAAAGGTAAAGTTATAAAAATTCAAAATATTCAAGGTGAATAGTAAAATAATGGGACACCAATGATAGAAATAAAATTATCAGATAGGGAACCATTTTTGAAGAAAGACATTATAGAGATCCAACTGAAAGTTTCCAGGAAGCTTAGCAATCATATAGAACAAATTCTACATTGTGTTAGAAAAGAACTCTGCAAGCCAGGGAGGTCAAAGAATTTATTGTCAGATGGCTAGTTAAAGAAGAATTAGAAGGCCGGGCGCGGTGGCTCAAGCCTGTAATCCCAGCACTTTGGGAGGCCGAGACGGGCGGATCACGAGGTCAGGAGATCGAGTCCATCCTGGCTAACACGGTGAAACCCCGTCTCTACTAAAAAAAAATACAAAAAACTAGCCGGGCGATATGGCGGGCGCCTGTAGTCCCAGCTACGTGGGAGGCTGAGCCAGGAGAATGGCGTGAACCCAGCAGGCGGAGCTTGCAGTGAGCTGAGATCCGGCCACTGCACTCCAGCCTGGGCGACAGAGCAAGACTCCGTCTCAAAAAAAAAAAAAAAAAAAAAAGAAGAATTAGAAGAAAAACACCCTAAATACGTTTTCACCTACACTATGCTACCTTCTAACAAGTAACATACTTGAGGTCAAAATTAGACCTCCAGTTAGATAGTCCATGAGAGCACTAGATCAAGTGTCACTAGATATGATACTAGATCAAGTGTCAGGCCTAGATATTTAGAGGAACAAAGATTTATATTAAGGACGAGAGAACATAAGTACACAGCAGTGTGCATTCTTTGATATCTTAAGCAATAAGTCATGAAAGGAAGAAAGAACATATAAAAAGGGAAAGAAAAATTCTGAGAGGAAGTAAGCACAGAAAGAGAACAACAAAGGTAATATGAAAGAACTTTGAATAAGTTCATCCTGTTTTTTTGTTTAGTTTTGTTTTGTTTGACAGAGTCTTGCTCTGTTGCCCAGGCTGTAGTGCAGTGGCACGATCTCAGCTCACTGCAACCTCTGTCCCCCAGCTTCAAGTGATTCTCTTGACTCAGCGCGCCATGTAGCTGGGAGTACAGGCAACCACCACCATGCCTGGATAATTTTTGTGTTTTTAGTAGAGGTGGCGTTTCCCCATGTTGGCCAGGCAGGTCTCAAACTCCTGACAACAGGTGATCCACCTGCCACGACCTCCCAAAGTGCTGGGATTACAGGTGTGAACTATCATGCCCAGCCAGAATAACTTCATTCTGATGATCATTTGCCTCTCTTAGGTGTTCTATTTAGTTTCTGTAGTATTAGGAGAAAAAAATAGAGAAAAATAATTAGTAACAGGAAAATATAGTGCCCTAGAAATTTAAGGAGTAATCAGGCAACAGAGTTTTGGTCTAAAAGGAAGTTGCCATAATTTATCTTAAATAATGCATTGTTAGTATAAGAAGAATAAGGAAAGCATTGTCATTCTTATTCATTTATTTAATAAATATGTTTGGGAAAATCTAATTTGTGCTAGGCACTTGTCTAGATGTAGATTTTAGAAATCTGAGAAAGAAACATTTGGACAGGAAGTTGACCTTGAATCTGGGAACAAAAGGAAAAACAAATGATAGGGTCAATAATAAAGTAATTACTTGGTTTTGTTTTCAACTTTAACACATTCTGCTCTGCAGCAAGCTATGTATTACTAGCACATTCCAGTCTACAAAGTGTACATGTAGATTTAAAAAAAATCAGCCAAATTAATGCTGTTTTTTAAAAACTTCATCTTTCAATATTAAGGACTTCTTTCATTGTTTAAATTGATGACAATACAATGTTAATATGCATAATTGAAGTGTCCATGATATTGAATCTTATGTAGGTCTTCTTGATCTTTGAATTTTTAAATTTGAAAATTATTCCTGATTACTATAAAAGTAACTGAATTCAAAGATATGTGGCCAATTGTGACTTAGAAAAAAATATGTTCTTTTTTTTTTTTTTTTTTTTTGAGGGAGTCTTACTCTGTTGCCTAGACTGGAGTGCAGTGGCGTGGTCTCAGCTCACTGCAACCTCTGCCTCCTGGGTTCAAGCAATTCTCCTGCCTCAACCTCCCGAGTAGCCAGGATTACAGGTGTGTACCCCTACGCTTGGCTAATTTTTGTATTTTTAGTAGAGATGGGGTTTTACCATGTTGGCCAGGCTGGTCTTGAACTCCTGACCTCAGGTGATCCATCCACCTTGGCCTCCCAAAGTGCTGGGACTACAGGCATTAACCACTGTGCCCCGCTGAAAAAAAATATACCTATAAGATAAAAAATAAATATAAGAATAAACTTTATTATTTGTTTTGCAATAAAGGTTGAGGCATTTTTCTCTGTATTCTTGTGGATACTACTATATTCCAGGACATAAAATTTGGAAAGTAGGTCTATATACACATAATTACAGTCACAGGACAAAAAAAAATCAGTAATACATATTATACTGTACCCTCAATGGTCATTACATGGAATATAATCAAGTAATTTGTACTCTGTAAATAAATGGATATATTTAACAGTGCTAAGTTTGTGATTTGAAAAAAAAATTGGCCCAATTTAAAGAAATAGTTCACGTCAACATCAAAAATGGCATTTTTATTTTGTCGTACTTTTCTTTATAAAGAAATGATTGATGTGAACATATTGCATTTAAAGTGGTAGTGCAGAACTATGCCAACCTCATTATATTTGAATTACTAAGAATGTATCATTTTGTAAGAACATTAGCTAAAAGAAAATGGAAAATGAACCTTCCAATAAAAAGTTAACACCTTTAAAGTTATAGTTCTATCAGAAAACTTTCTTCTGTTTCATAGAAATAGTTCTTAAAATCAGATACAATAAAATTGGTATCAAGCTAGCTAAATAGATTTGATAATGCCTATTATCTTTATTGAAAAAATTCTTTACTCAAAAATATTTAAAGTTTAAATTTTGTGGTTAAAAATTGATTAGAAAGATTACTAATTTACATAAAAACTGGCTTATTATCATACCAGCTGCTGAAAAATTTGTGAAACAAGTTTCAGGTTGGCAAGCAGAACTACAGGCTGTCATAGATGCAAAAATATCTGCAAGCATGAAAGATGTTTTATGCAATTAGAGAAGAAGTACAAGCCCAAGTTTTGAATTTCTGAGAGTTTGTCTTGTAGACAATTTTTATTCTCAGTGAACACAGGAAGTATCAAGAGAAGTTTACCTGGCAAAGGTGGATACCCTGCAACTAATTTGACCTCTTCTCAGGTAAAAATATTATTATAGACAGAATCATGTAAGCTTAATGAATCAGCATGCGATAAGATATAGATGTACATTAGACATTTTCATAATAAAATTAAATCAATGAGTAGTTCAGATTTTAAGTCTTTCTATCCTTACTTCTGAGAGAGTTCAGAGTTTTAAAATATGTCCATGTAGTTTCACCTATTTTCCACTCAATAGTAAAATAGTCAAAGATTAAAATATCTTTATCTAAAAAAATTTCTCATTTGTTTTTGCATTCAAATTGTTGACAGACCAAAATAAAACAAAAAACAAAAAGAAATTCACAAGAATGTTCTGAAATAGTTTCATGATTTACATAATGTTATCCATTCTGTGGAATCTACTAGAGGTGATTTTTAGAAGAAAAATTATAAAATTATCCAATGAACTCAGTTTTTCAAAGAGCAGATGCTTCCAAAATATTTTTAAACTGAACTCCTTTTGTTACATGAAGTTTTATAAAAACTTATGTCTAATCATTTTATTCAGTGCCCTAAATATCTTCAGTCTGTCATTTATATTTACTAGTTAAAACAAACAAACAAACAAAAAAAAAAAAAAAAAAACTAGAAAAACTCTGGTTTCAATTACATTGAAATATAAATATCAATTTAAAGGTACATGTAAGCATAGTCAATGTAGAAAATGTATAGTTACTATAATAATGCAAACAAGATCCTTTGCTTCTCTATCGACTAGACTTGTTCTCCAATTTATTGGATTAGTTACTTTCACTACTGTTATAGACTTTAGATAAAAATAATTTTAAAATAAAATTAAGCTAAAATAATTAAATTTCCACTTTATATATTCATGTGTCCACTTTTTTTTACTTTAGGACCCTATATATTTTCTCAGATCAAAAATAAAATCCATATTGCCATTTATAGAAGGTAAAAACAGGGTACATTTCCAATTTGTTGTCAGATTTGGGAACTATATTACTTGTTTTTTTCTTACTATATAACTTAAATTAATAGAGGTTATTGGAAATTTCTGTTCATTTCGTGCTAAGTTTAACATAAACTTTACAAACTGTAAGGGCAAATGTAATTATATTTGTTGTACTACTTTTTGTATCTTTATGGAAAGAGCAATACCCAAGAATGCTGTGTTAATTGTTCTCAAGAATATCTTATTGGCTTAAATTCACATTGCCTTCCAAAAAAGACTTGTATTTAAAATAATTTTTCACTCCTTTCTTTTTTCATCCTTTCTCTTTCACTGGTAGTATCTCTTTCTTGATTGCATATTTTTGTTAGGAACACAACTATTACATTCTCTCACCATAGTAATAATATAATTGATGAAAGGATTAAGTGAATTAATCTTTGTAATTATTTTATTAAAATAAACATGAGTATCTGATCTAACATATCATTAGATGTCACATAATATTTTTCATTACAGAGCACACAATAAAATAGCTAAACGTAATTGAAAAAAAATTTTTTTTTTTAATTTCTTTTTTGAGACGGAGTTTCGCTCTGTCGCCGGGGCTGGAGTGCAGTGGCCGGATCTCAGCTCACTGCAAGCTCCGCCTCCCGGGTTTACACCATTCTCCTGCCTCAGCCTCCCGAGTAGCTGGGACTACAGGCGCCCGCCACCTCGCCTGGCTAGTTTTTTGTATTTTTTGGTAGAGACGGGGTTTCACCGTGTTAGCCAGGATGGTCTCGATCTCCTGACCTCGTGATCCACCCGTCTCGGCCTCCCAAAGTGCTGGGATTACAGGCTTGAGCCACCGCGCCCGGCTGAAAAAAATTTTAAAAGCTTTCTCAAATTATTTAATTTAAGAAATTTTACAGCAGTGGTAAGATGGTAGAATAGAACCCTGCATAGTTTGTCCCCAACACTGAAACATCAAATTTTAGCAACTATCTGCACACAGTTAAGTGCTGTCACAAGAACCAAAAATCAGGTGAGCAATCACAGTATCCCATTTTAACATCATATTTCTGAAAAGGGCATTAAGGAGGGCAGGAGAGACAGCCTTGACATATCAACAACACCTCACTCCCATCCTCCAGGCAGTGGCTTTCTGGTGTGGAGAGAAAATCCATGCAGTTTGGGGAGGGAGAGCACAGCAACCAGGAGACCTTGCATTGAACTCAGTGCTGCCCTGTATGTAACAGGAGAAAGAAAAACCATGTTGAGCCCAGTGAGCACCTGTGCATAGAGAGAACATTTAGACCAGACATAGCAAGAGGGGAATTGCCCATCCCAGCAGTCAGAGCTTGAGTTTCTTGGCAAGGCTTGCCAACACAAGCCAAAGTGCTCTAGGGTCCTTGGTAAACATGCAAGGCATGTTTACCTTGTGTCTGAGACACAAGGACTGCAATTTCTAGGCAACTCCTAGTGCTGGGTTGGGCTCAGAGCTAGTGGTCTAGGGTGACATGTGACCTAGGGAGACACCAGCCTGGGTGGTTGAGGGAGTGGTGCTTGTGCCACCACTCCCCCAACACCAGGTAGTGCAGCTCACAGCAACAAAAGTGACTTATTCTTTCTGCTTAGAAAAAGGCGATCAAAGAGTAAAGAGGACTAAATCTTACATCTTGGATACCAGCTCAGCCACAGTAGGATAGGGCACCAGGTTGAGTTGTGAGGTCTCTATTCCAGATCCTAGCTCTGGATGGCATTTCTAGACACATCCTGGGCCAAAAGGGAGCCTGCTGCCTTGAAGAAAAGGACCCATTCATGGCAGGACTTAATCACCTGCTGACTAAAGAGCCCTTGTGCCCTGAATAACCAGTAGCGGATACTGAGGTAGTATGCTGTGTGTCTTGGGCTCTGAGATCTACTGGCTTCAGGTGTAACCCAGCATACTCCTAGCTGTGGAGGCTATGATGAAAGACTCCTTCTGTTTAAGAAAAGCAGAAAGAAAAGTTAAGGGGACTTTGTCTTGCACTTTAGGTACCAGCTCAGCCAAAATGGGTCAGAGCAACAAGCAGGGTCTTGGAGTTCCTGAGCCCAGGCCTAGGCTCTTGGACATCATTTCTGGACCAGCTCTGGGCCAGAAGGGAGCACACTGACCTGAAGTGTGAGTCCCAATCCTGGCAGTACACAACACAAGCTGACTGAAGAGCTCTTGGCCTTTAAGTGAATACCAGTGGTTGCCTGGAAGAACCTCCATGGACTAGTGGTGGTGGTTGCCACAGGGAGAGACTTCTCTGCTTGTGTAAGGAGGAGGGAATAGCAAGAAGATCTTTGTATTGTGGTTTGAGTCTTAGCTTATCCACAGTAGAATAGAAATCAGGGAAACTGCTGAAGTTTTTAACTCCAATTCCTGGCTCCCAGCCAGCATCTCTAAACAAGCCCAGAGACTGGAATAACTTAATGTCCTGAAGAGAAGGACCTTGGGCAAGACTCAGTGGTGTGCTGGCTTCAGGTCTGACCCAGCACAGTCCCAGTGGTGGTGGACATAGGGTTGCTTGCATCACATACTCCCAGTTCCAAGTGGCTTGTTACAGGGAGAGGGAGACTCTGTTTGTTTGTTTGTTTGCTTGCTTGCCTGCGAGAAAGTAAGGGAATAGAACAAGAGTCTCTACTTGGTTATCTAGAGAATTCTTCCAGATCTTATCCAAGAAAACCAAGGTGGCATATCTATGAGTGTGCAAAATCTACAGCGTTATTAGGCTTGGGACCTATGCCCCTTCAAATACTTGTAAAGCCTTCCCAAGAAGGACAGACACAAACAATCCCAGATTGTAAAGATTACAATAAATACCTAACTCTTCAATACCCAGAGAATGACAAACATCTACAAGCATCAGTGTCAACCAGGAAAACAAGACATCACCAAATAAAATAAACAAGGCATCAGGAATGAATCCCAGAGGAACAGAGATATATGATCTTTCAGACAGATAATTCAAAAGAGCTGTTTTGAGGAAACTCAAAGAAATTCAGGATAACACAGAGAAATAATTCAGAATTCTATCAGAAAAATTTAACAAAAAGATTGAAGAATCAAAGAAAATCAAGCAGAAATTTTAGAGCTGAAAAATGCAACTGATATGCTTTTTTTTTAAAAAAAAAAAGTATCTTTAAAAAAAAACAAAAAAACACAGAGCTTTATTATTCTCAACACCAATGGCAGTGGTCTTCGTAGGACAGGAGAGTGAGTTTTGTCCACAGAGAGGTGGCCCCTACTTGCTGGCAATGAGCGAGTTCCACAGGACAACGATGACTGAGTCCCCATGCAGGACTATCTTGGAGATGTAGTGGTCTTTGTTGACTTGCTTGGAATTCTTCTTGCCCTTGCTGCTCTTGGGTACCTCAGTCCACATTTCCTTCAAGTATCTTAATAGCAGAATTGATCAAGTAGAAGAAAGAATTAGTGAGCTTGAAGAAAGGCTATTTGAAAATAGACAGTCAAAGGAGACAAATAAAAAAGGATAAAAAAATGAAGCAAACCTATAATATCTAGAAAATTGCCTCACAAGGACAAATCTAAGAGTTATTGCCCTTAAAGTGGAGATAGAAGAAGAGTTAGGGGAAGAAAGTGTATTCAAATGGATATCAGAGAACCTCTCAAACCTAGAGAAAGATATCAACATTCAAGTTTACAAAAGTTATAGAACACTAAGTAGATTTAACCCAAAGAAGACTTCCTCAAGGCATTTAATAATCAAACTCCCCAAGATCAAGGATGAAAAAAGAATCCTAAAAGCAGCGAGAAAAAATAAACAAATACCATACAAGGGAGCTCCAATATGTCTGAAAGCAGGTTATTTAGTGAAAACTTTATAGGCGTCAGGAGATCGAGACCATCCTGGCTAACACAGTGAAACCCCGTCTCTACTAAAAAAAATACAAAAATCTAGCCGGGCGAGGTGGCGGGCGCCTGTAGTCCCAGCTACTGTGGAGGCTGAGGCAGGAGAATGGCGTAAACCCGGGAGGCAGAGCTTGCAGTGAGCTGAGATCCAGCCACTGCACTCCAGCCCGGGTGACAGAGCGAGACTCCGTCTCAAAAAAAAAAAAAAAAAAAAAAAAAAAACTTTATAGGCCAGGTGATAGTGGTGTGACATATTTAGAGGAAGGAAAAAAAAATTACACTAGATGAGTGTATCTGGTGAAAATATGCTTCAGGCATTAAGGAGAAATAAAGATATTTCCAGACAAGCAAAAACTGACAGAATTCATCAACCCCAGACCTGTCCTATTAGAAATGCTGAAGAAAGTTTTTCAATTAGAAAGAAAAGGGAGTTGGCCAGGTGCAGTGGCTCATGCCTGTAACGCCAGCACTTTGAGAGGCCAAGGTGGGTAGATCACCTGAGGTCAAGAGTTCAACAAAGAAAAGGGAGTTAAGCAAGAGGAGGTCATTTGAGAGTATAAAACTCATTAGTAATAGTAAGTACACAGAAAACACAGAATATTATAATGCTATCTTTGGTGTGTAAACTACTCATATTTTAAATAGAAAGATTAAATGATGAACCATTCAAAAATAATAATTACAACTTTTCAAGACATAGTGTAATAAGATATAAAGAGAAATAACAAAAAGTTAAAAAGCGGGGAGCAAATTTAAATGGTAGAGTTTTTAGTAGTTTTTTTTGTTTGTTTATGCAATCAGTGTTGTCATCAGTTTAAAATAACGGGTTAGATAAGTATTTACAAACCTCAAATCAAAAAAATACAACAAATACACAGAAAATAAAAGGCAAGAAATTAAATCACATCACCAGAGAAAATCACCTTGACTAAAGGGATAACAGTAAGGAAGCTGATAAGGATATGAAGACCACAAACCCACCAGAAAACAAATAACAAGAAGGCAGAAGTAAGCCCTCACTTATCAGTAATAACATTGAATGCAAATGGACTAAACTTTCCAATCAAAAGGCATAGGGTGGCTTAATGAATGAAAAAGCAAGAACAACTTGTCTGTTACCTACAAGAAACACATTTCCTCTACGAAGTTACACATAGACTGAAAGTAAGGGTGGAAAATAATATTCAACACAGTAGAAACCAAAAAAGAGCTGGAGTCTCTATACTTATGTCAGACGAATACATATCAAGACAAAAACTGTAAGAAGATACACAAAAAAAGGTGATTATATAAAGACAAAGGGGTGAATTCAGCAAGAGGATGTAATAATTGTAAACATATATGCACCCAATACCAAAGCACTCAGATACATAAAGCAAATATTATTAGAGCTAAAGAGAGACATAGACTTCAATACAGTAACAGCTGGAGACTTCAAGTTCTCATTTTCCAGATTGGACAGATCTCCCAGACAGAAAATCAACAAAGAAACATCAGAATTAATCTGCACCGCAGACCAAATGGTCCTAATAGATATTTACAGAAAATTTCATGTAACAGGCACAGAATACAAAATAGTCTCCTGAGCACCAGGATCATTCTTGAGGATAGACCAAATGTTAGGTCAAAAAACAAAACTTAAAACATTCAAAAAAATTTGAAAAAATATTAAGCATATTCTCCAACCACAATGAAATGAAACTAAAAATCAGCAAGGGGAATCTTGGAAACAATACAGACGTGTGAAAATTAAACAATATGCTCCTGAATGACCAGTGGGTCAATGAAGAAATTAAGAAGGAAATTGAAAAGCTTCTTAAAACAAGTAATAATGGAAAGACAAAATATCAAATCCTATTGGATACAGTGAAAGCAGTGCTGGGGAAATTTATAGATATGAGTAACCACATCAAAAAAAGAAAGAAAAGCCGGGCGCGGTGGCTCGAGCCTGTAATCCCAGCACTTTGGGAGGCCGAGACGGGCGGATCACAAGGTCAGGATCCGCCTGACCTTGTCTGAAAGCAGGTTATTTAGTGAAAACTTTATAGGCGTCAGGAGATGGAGACCATCCTGGCTAACACGGTGAAACCCCGTCTCTACTAAAAAAAAAAACAAAAATCTAGCCGGGCGAGGTGGTGGGCGCCTGTCGTCCCAGCTACTGCGGAGGCTGAGGCAGGAGAATGGCGTAAACCCGGGAGGCAGAGCTTGCAGTGAGCTGAGATCCGGCCACAGCACTCCAGCCTGGGTGACAGAGCGAGATTCTGTCAAAAAAAAAAAAGAAAGAAAGAAAGAAAGAAAGAGAGAGAGAGAGAGAGAGAGAGAGAGAGAGAGAGAAGGAAGGAAGGAAGGAAGGAAGGAAGGAAGGAAGGAAGGAAGGAAGGAAGGAAGGAAGGAAGGAAGGAAGGAAGGAAGGAAGGAAGGAAGGAAGGAAGGAAGGAAGGAAGGAAAGAAAGAAAAACTTCAAACACATAACCAAACAATGCAACTTAAAAAACTAGAAACCCAAGAGCAAACTCTTATCTAAAACTAGTAGAAGAAAAGAAATAATAAAGATCAGAGCATAAATGAATGCATTTGAAATGATGAGAGCTATACAAAACATTGCCAAAAAAAGGTTGGTTTTTTGAAAAGATTAAAAAAAATTGACAAGTCTTTAGCCAGACTACTGAAGAAAAAAAGGGAGAAAACTCAAATAAACAAAATCAGAGATGAAGAAATAGGCATTGCAACTAATACCACAGAAATTTAAAGGATCGTTAGTGGCTACTATGAGCAGGTAAATGCCAATAAATTAGAAAATCTGTAAGAAATTCCTAAACACATACAACTACATGGTTTAATGTCAATTAAACCATGATGAAATCCAAAACCCAAACATAGCAATAACAAGTAATGAAATTGAAGTTGGAACGAAAAGTCACCCAAAACCAAAGCCAGGGACCTGATTACTTCACTACTGAATTCTACCAAATAGTTAATGAAGAACTAATACCAATTTTATGCAAGTGATTTCAAAAAAAAAAAAAATAGAAGAGGGAATACTTCCAAACTTATTCTATAAGGCCAATATGACAATGGTACAAAAATCAGACAAAGGCATAACAAAAAAGGAAAATGACTGGCTAATATCATTGATTAATATTGATGCAAAATCCTCAACCAAATACTAGATAATGTAATTAATAATACATTAAAATATTGTTTATTATGACCAGTGGATTTGCCCAAGAGATGTAAGGATAGTTCAACATATGGAAAGCAATCAATGTAATACATCATATCAACAGAATAAAAGACAAAAAGCATTTGATCATTTTAATTGATTCTGTTAAAGCATTTGACAAATTTCAACATCCCTTCGTCATAAAAACCATCAAAAATTGTGTACAGAAGGAACATACCTCAACATAATAAAAGCTGTATATGGCTTTTATTGAAAAGGCCTGCAACTAGTATCATATTGAATGGGGGGAAACTGAAAGCCTATCCCCTAAGATCTGGAACATAATAGGGATGCCCTCTGTCATCACTGTTATTCAACTTATTACTGGAAGTCCTAGCTAGAACAATCAGACAAGAAAAAGAAATAAAAGGCATCTGATTTGGAAAAGAAGAAGTCAAATTATCCTTGTTTGCAGATGCTATGATCTTATATTTGGAAAAACCTGGAGGCTCTGAAAAAAAATCAGTAGGACTGATAAATGCAGTAAATTTGCAGGATACAAAATCAACATACAAAAATTAGTTTCATTTCCATGTATCAACAGTGAACAATTTGGAAATGAAGTCAAAAAAGTAATCTCATTTACAATAGCTACATATAAAATAAAATACCTTGGAATTAACATAACCCAAAGAGTGAAAGCTTTCTTTAATAAAAAGTTTAATATAAAACACAGATGAAAGAAATTGAAGTGGCACAAAAAAATGGAAAAATATTCCACGTTCATAGATTAGAATAATCGATATTGTTAAAATGTCCACACTACCCAAAGCAATCTACAGATTCAATGCCATCTCTGTCAAAATAGCAATGACATTTTTCACAGAAATAAAAATAACAATCCAAAAGTTTATATGGAACCACAGAAGACACACAATGGACAAAGTTATCCTGAGCAAAATGAACAAAACTGGAGGAATCATATTACCTGACTTCATATTATACTACAGAGTTATGGTAACCAAAACAGCATGGTATTGGCATAAAAATAGACACGTGGAGCAATGGGACAGAATGGAGAACAGTTTGGAGATTACTCAAAAAATCTAAAAATTGAGCTACCATACGATCCAGCAATCCTACTGCTGGGTATGTACCCGAAAGAAAGAAAATCAGTATATTGAAGAGATATACACACTCCCTTAGATGTTACAACACTGTTCACAACAGCCAAGATTTGGAAGCAACATAAGTGTCCATCAACAGACAAATGGATAAAAAAAATGTGATGCTTCACTTGAACCCAGGAGGTGGAGGTTGCAGTGAGCTGAGATCGCACCACTGCGTTCCAGTCTGGGCAACAGAAGGAGACTGTGTCTCAAAAAAAAGAAGAAAAAGGAAAAGGAAAAGGAAAAGGAAAGGGATGGGAAGGGAAGGGAAGCAGGGGAAGGAGGGAAGGGAAGGAAGGAAAAAAAGAGGGAGGGAGAGAAGGAGGGAAGGAGGGAGGGAGGAAGGGAGGAAGGAAGGAAGGAAGGAAGGAAGGAAAGAAGGAAGGAAGGAAATGTGGTCCTTATACGAATGGAGCACTATTCAGCCATAAAACAAATGAGATTCTGTCATTGCAACAACATGGATGAAACCTCATTATATTCAGTGAAGTAAGTCAGGCACAGAAAGACAATCATTGCATGTTCTCGCTTATCAGTAGGTTATAAAAATCAAAGCAATTGAACTAATGGAGATGGAGATTAGATGGGTGGTTACCAGAGGCTTAGAAGGGTCGTGGGAGGCTGAGGGATAGGTAGGGATGCTTAATGGGTACCAAAAAAAGTAGTTAGAAAGAATGAGTTAAAACGTAATATTCAATAGCACAACTGGATGACTATGTCAATAATAATTTAATTGTACATTTTAAAATAACTAAAAGAGTATAACTGGATTGTTTGTACCACAAAGGATAAGTGCTTGAGGAGATGGATACCTAATTTTCCATGATGTGATTATTACACATTGCATACCTGTACCGAAATATCTCATGTATCCCATAAATATATACTCCTACTATGTACCCATAAAAATTTAAAACATTTAAAAAAGAATCTTTAATGCTAAAATATTTACTGAGTATCTTGGAAAGTTAAGGCAAAGTGATAAATATATACATCCTGTCCTCAAGCAATTCACTCACCATTCACATGAGAGACAATAAAAATATACTTAAAAGGAAGAATGGGTGCAACATTTTGAGGAAGTTAGTTGGCATTATATGGCCATTTTAAGAATGTAATCTGTAGCTGAATTAATATAAGAACACATTAAACTTTTTTTTATTTTTTTTTTATTTTTGAGATGGGGTCTCCCTCTGTCACCCAGGCTGGAGTGCGAGTGCAGTGGCGCAATCTCGGCTCACTGCAAGCTCTGCCTCCCTGGTTCACGCCATTCTCCTGCCTTAGCCTCCCGAGTAGCTGGGACTACAGGCGCCCACCACCACGCTCCGCTAATTTTTGTATTTTTAGTAGAGACGGGGTTTCACCATGTTAGCCAGGATGGTCTTGATCTCCTGACCTTGTGATCCACCCACCTCTGCCTCCCAAAGTGCTGGGATTACAGGCATGAGCCACCGCGCCCGGCCAGAACACATTAAACATTTTAAATGAAACTTGAAAATTGGTAAACTTCAAAACGCATTCAGATAGTAATTACTTCTCATTCCTTCTCCATCTATCATCCCTATATGAACCACCATCTTATCTTTTATCTACGTTATTCTCATAGCCTTCTCACTGACCTGATTCTGCCATGTCTCTCTACACTTCATTTGCAATAGCACATGCAATGAAACTATACTTTAAAACACGGAAGTTATATTCTGTCTCTTCCATGCTTAAAAAGCTGCAATGACTCCCCATTTCATTCAGAGTAAAGTCAAATTTTATCAAATGATCTATCAGATCTTCCGTGATCCCCCCTCCTTTCCTTATCACACCACCCAGGCTTATTATGTGCGATTCTCCCTTGCTCATCTTTGCTCAGTTAGCTGCTGCCACATTGGCTTCCTTTCTATTCTTGAACACTCCACGCATGCTGTACCCTTAGTAGGGCCTTTGCAGTGGCTATTTCCTCTACCTGCAATATTCTTGCTCCAAAGTCAAATGTTATCACCTTCAAATTTGCTCAAGTATCCTGGACCATGTTTTTTTGTTTGGTGCTTGTTTTCTTTGTTTGTTTTCTCCCCAAAATGGAGCCTCACTCTGTTGCCCAGGCTAGAGTGCAGTGGCATAATCTTGGCTCACTACAGTCTCCGCCTCCCGGGTTCAAGCAATTCTTCTGCTTCAGCCTCCCAAGCAGCTGAAACTACAGGCATGTGCCACCATGCCTGGATAATTGTTGTATTTTTAGTAATGATGGTGTTTCACCACATTGGCCAGGCTGGTCTCAAACTCCTGACCTTGGGATCCGCCTGCCTCGACCTCCCAAAGCGCTGGGATTACAGGCGTGAGCCACTGCGCCTGGCCTAATTTTTGTATTTTTAATAGAGACAGGGTTTTACCATGTTTGTCAGCCTGGTCTCGAACTCCTGACTTCCAGTGATCTACCCACCTCAGCCTCTGAAAGTGTTGGGATTACATGCCTGAGCCACTGTGCCCAGCCAACCATCTTATTTTAAATCGCATACTACTCCTTAGCCTGGCGTTCTCAATTCTCCTTAACCTTCTCTATTTACTGTTTTTCCATTGCACTTTTTACATTCTAATGAACTATAATTATTTAGTTATTTGTTATGCTCAGTGTTTACTTTTTCTCCTTAACTCCATGAGGCTAAGGGTCTTTGGATTGCTTGCTGATATATTTCAAATCAGTAGAGTAATGCGGAACTCACAGAGGGAACTTAATAAAAATGTGTTAGGTAAATTAACAAAAGATTATATGAATGTATAGGAAATTCTAGTTTGATTTTTATAAAAGGTCAACTTTTACGATAATGAAAGTTACCTATACTGTGTTTGGATTTTAATGTATTTTTCTTCTTTATTTCTAATTATGAGCTTTTGTTAGAAAAAAACTAAAACAACACCACTGTGTATGTAGTAGAAACAAAAAATAATAAAAGAAAAATTATCAGTGCGCCTGTTATTTTTAATTAAATATAAAATTTCAAAGTTAAAGACTAATTATTTTCTTATTTGCTATTCAAAAGGGAATATCTCTTGTGATGCTACATTAGATAAATTATTAATCTGATCTTCCAACAGGCAGATCAAAGCCTGGGCTTTGGACCACTTTCTGAGAGGGGCACCTTATGTAGGTTTGTGGAAGGATGAGACTGAATAGCTTTTCCCCCTTGATGAGAACAGACCTCTGCACACCTGTTTTGTTCCCACTCTCTCTTCTTTGGTGCTGGCACTTTTTTTCCCTTCCAGGACATAAGCCATGGACACATACTTAAGGGTATAAATAGAGCTATGTCAAATTATTTCCTATTTTAACTATGGCTCTTCCTCTTTCTCATCTACAATAATAATAAGCATATCAGAATGCCAGTAACATTAGTAATTTTATATGTAATCCAAATGGTTTCGTGAAAATATTTTAAAATTTATAAAAGTTAGCTTTTATTGCCTGCAAATATAAGGTAGGACTATAGATGACAAAGCAGCAAAAGATTTTGACACTGAGTGAAGAAACACTAGCTGATCAATTTCTGAGCATGCATTTGAGAGAAAAACGGGAAGTGAGAGTTTCCACTGCTACATACTGACAGCTGACTATAGAACATTTATTGATTCATTGATTCATTAATTATTCAATGGATATTGAATCTTTCATCTCAGAAAATATATTATTATAACAGGGTGCAAATATAAGACGTTGTCTTTAAAAGAAAGAAAGTATGAACTGGTAGGAGAAGGAGAGATAAAAAGACAATTAGAGTGCAATATGCTAATTTCGCTAGGTGCAAAATATAAGCAAAAATTCCATAGAAAAAAATAAAATAAAACTTTATCCTCTCTGAAACTAAATAGTCAATATTCACTAAAATTTAGCTCAAGCAGCTCCCTATTTTGAGCATCCTATGATTTGGACTGTGGAATAAATTCTTTGACTTAAAGTTACACAAAAATATGCATGTATAAACTAAATCTCTCATGGTGATATTAACATGGAATGGACATCTAATTATTTCTTTCTGTGGTTAAAGCATTTCAGTGTGCTCTTTTTTTGTCAGTGACTACATGACTTTTTATAACTTGAGCCTCAACCTTTACTTCTCATGTTTTGCCTCCACATCTTGCTTTTCTAAAGTCAAATTTCTCCCCTTTCCAAAAACTGCTTCTTTTTGATTTAACAAGGCAGAACCACATATAGCTTCCTCAAAACAAACTACGCTTTTTCATGCTTCTGAATTTTTGTTCATGCTGTTTGCTATTTTCTATTCCTATAATACCATTGCAACTTTCCCCCAATAAAATTCTGCGTATTCTTTAAAACTTTTTACATCCAAATTCCATGAATCTTTCCCTGAGGTCACAGTCACCCACTCGTACTTAGCACTCTTGAAATTGCATTTAAACGTTTTTATTTTGCATTTGTATATCACATTTTAAATGTACTCCTATTTCTGTCTGTTTCTAGTTGGCTAAAATATTCTGAGAATAAGAGATACAACATTCATTTATGCTTCCATTATCTCTCATAGTATTGGTATATAATGGCTGATCAGTAAATATTAATCAAAATAAGCTTAATTTGAACATCATATAAGTTTTTGTTATTTTTTGTTTATGTCATGGGAAATTTTTGAAAGCATCACATTTGCCATTTACTTCTCAGCAAATATTTAGTTTGCCTTATTCTCCTAGCCTAAATGAATTCAGCACTTTATGTTAAACTCATAGACAGCTAATATTTTTTCATTCTATCTTTGCCCAGAACCACATTTTAAAACTACCAACATTTATGTAATTTTCATTCACAACTCCAAATCAGGAAACTATGTATCTTTGTTTCTAGTTGAAGTACCTTCTAACTACTTCATGAAACACATGTATTTTTCAAATGATAGGTTACTCAATTTGGCAAAGACAATCTGTTACTCTAGAAGATACATATTCATTTTTCTATTCATAAGAAAATAATATTGATAACCTAAATTACTAAGATTCTTATTGTTTCAGGCAAGAAGGAAAATATAAAGAACCCAGTCATATTATAATAAGAGCTGATTCTAGTGCTTTCTGTATATTGACTTATTTCAGTGTGTCACACTTCCGTTATTTCACTGAGTCAACACGTTGGTGCAGGTTTACGAATCCTGACCTCTTGAGGAATGGTCCTATACTGACTAGCTGACAATATTTGAAACATTTGTGAAAAACAGAATAATTTGTCCATCACTGAGAAACATTTTTATATTTATCAGGTCATATGAGTGAAATCACAGAATCAAATTAGCATATTTATTTCTAAGCCAAAAGGTTTCCTTAGTCATTATAGTGATTTGTTTGGGATGGGAGTGGGGAGGACACATTTTAAAGAAAAATTCTTTAATGCACCCATATTTTAAAATTTGCAAAAAAAAAGTAACCTTCCTAAATCTTAGGCTAATTTTAATACAAATAATCAAGTTAGTTTAGAATATGAGGTAAATAATCTACAAAGTCAATAGCTAGATAATAATACCAACCAGCACCAGAACATAAAGACTTGGGAGTTCACTCTAGAATAAATGTTGAGTTGGTTTACTCTACCCTGATTTATCCAGGAAATTTTAATAAGATTTGCTGCAATTATGACTTCCAACACAGTTTTAAAAGGCAAAATATTTATATGATCTGAAGAGTAACCAGAGTTTAACCTAGTTTTAATCCACAGAGGAGGTACGTGGATTTATGATAAAGGAACACCAGACATTCACACATATTTTTACCAATGAAAGTAGTCAGCTTGATTCTTGAAAACAGTACTGTTTTATGATTGTGGAGATGTGGCAAGAAATGAAAAGAGGACTGTGTTTTCAGTCAGTTTCAGCTAGTTTCATTGAGCGATGTAATAGTACCAAACATCATCTGAATTCTGTGATTTTTGTTTCCTATGCTGTATTAATATCACAATCTCTAAAGTCTCCAACATTTGCAACTCTCATCACCCATCAACCCATTTCAATAGGAATCTTTGCATAATCTATATTTCTAACCTTGTGTTCTAGACCTAGATGCTAAAGTAATTGGTATTATGGAATCCAACCTTGTTACCATCCTTTAGGTGCATATAAGAAAATGTATTGATCTTCTTATATACCCAACAGCATTCTCCACATACACTGCTGCAAATACATAGATTCCACTCTGTTAGGAAAATGTATTGTTCGTTAAAAACAAAACTGTTGATGATGTTTGGTGAAAACAAATCTGGTGACTGACAATTGCCAGGGGTAGAAGAGAGTGAGAAAATTGCTACAAACATGTTACTAAGTCCAGTATACATGAAAAAAATGTATTTATTAACAATGCCACCTAGCTAGTATCTTTAGCCAAAAATTTGGTAAATGACTCACTGCTGTCACCTTAAGACAGTGCTGCAGGTTTTCAGCACTCAAATGCATTGTGTCTAGAAACAGAAGCTGATGATAGCCCTAGGCATTGGAAACACTGTAAAAGAATAATATTCTTTTTTATGTAATCTCAAGATTGACAACTGAAATTGTTATTTTTATTTTGAAACTTAAACTTCTCTTGAATAATTTAAGAGTTCATTGTTAAGGATGTTAGTGTTTACAGAATGTTTTGTAAAGTCAAAAAATGCAAACTGATCAGGCAACTACATATAAAACCAAATTAGATAATACTATCCATACAATATTTTTCTTTGTTTATGTTATTCATGTTGTGAATTAATATTTGAAATGATTGGCCACTTTAGGAGGTGAAAAAAAACACTGCAGTAAATTTAATGTAAACTTATGGAGCCATATTGTGTCTGTCAGATTGTGCTTAATACTTTTTTGTTCACTTTATAATCTCTCTTTTTAAAAATTTTTAATTAAGCTATAATCCAACCCAACAAACCTGCCACACATTTCCTTTAATATATAAATCATGCTTCCAGGAAAATTTTTACAAGTTCAATCAAATGTTGGAATGTATTAAGAAAGCCGGCCGGTCGCGGTGGCTCAAGCCTGTAATCCCAGCACTTTGGGAGGCCGAGACGGGTGGATCACCAGGTCAGGAGATCCAGACCATCCCGGCTAACACAGTGAAACCCCGTCTCTACTAAAAAAATACAAAAAAAAAAAAAAAACTAGCCGGGCGAAGTGGCCGGCGCCTGTAGTCCCAGCTACTTGGGAGGCTGAGGCAGGAGAATGGTGTGAACCCAGGAGGCGGAGATTGCAGTGAGCTGAGATCCGGCCACTGCACTCCAGCCTGGGCGACAGAGCGAGACTCCGTCTCAACAACAACAACAAAAAAAAAAAAAAAAGAAAGCCATAGTTGGGTAAAATGAATTTAATATCAATAACCTATCATAAGGCACTTACACAAAACAAAATGAAGATTTCTAAATAAATTGAAATGTTCAGACCTTCTCATGGTATGACTTACATTATGCTAAAACATGCCCCCCTTTTCAGCTTGGTGTGTGCTTGATATTACAAAATAATCATTTATAGTAACAGAAAAGTATTCATTTATTTATCCATCTATTTGGTTGATATTTATTCATTGACTTATATATGGCCTACACTGTTTCTAAGGAATGAAATGTATAGTTTGTATCTGATATGTATTTTCTCTTTATCCAACATCAGTTCCTTTAAGAGTAATTCTCCGCTTTTTTTTTTTTTTTTTTTTTTTTTTTTTTGAGATAGAGTCTCACTCTGTCGCCTAGCCTGGAGTGCAGTGGCACAGTCTAGGCTCACTGCAGCCTCTGCCTCCCGGGTTCAAGTGATTTGCCTGCCTCAGCCTCCCAAGTAACTGAGATTACAGGCGGACGCCACCATTCACAGCTAATATTTGGTTTTTGTTTTTTGTTTCTTTTTTTTTGAGAAGGAGTCTGGCTCTGTCACCCAGGCTGGAGTGCAGTGGCCGGATCTCAGCTCACTGCAAGCTCCGCTTCCCGGGTTCACGCCCTTCTCCTGCCTCAGCCTCCCGAGTAGCTGGGACTACAGGTGCCCGCCACCTCGCCAGGCTAGTTTTTTGTATTTTTTAGTAGAGTCGGGGTTTCACCATATTAGCCAGGATGGTCTCTATCTGCTGACCTACTGATCCACCCATCTCGGCCTCCCAAAGTGCTGAGATTACAGGCTTGAGCCACCGCACCCGGCATATTGGTATTTTTAGTAGAGACAGGGTTTTGTCATTTTGGCCAGGCTGGTCTTGAACTCCTGACCTCAAGTGATCCACCTGCCTTGGTCTCCCAAAGTGTTGGGATTACAGACATGAGCCACCATGCCCAGCCACCCTTTTTTATACCACGTGTTTCCGATAGAGTTGAGTTTTTGTTGTTTTGTTTTTTCTGATGGAGTCTTGCTCTGTCACCCAGACTGGAGTGCAGTGGTGTGATCTCGGCTCACTGCAACCTCTGCCTCCCAGGTTCAAGCAATTCTCCTGCCTCAGCCTCCCGAGTAGCTGGGATTACAGGAGCCTGCCACCATAATGAGCCCTAACTAACCCACCACAGAGGTGAGCACATAGTCCAGGCTAACCAAAAACAAAAACAAAAACAAAACAAAACAATAAGTGAGAGAGAGAATAGAAAAGAAAACAAGCAAACAAACAAATCATTCCACTGTACATGAACAACTGTTCCATGATTGGGCACATAATAACTTGCAATCACTGTTTGCCTATGAGTGACATCTACACAGAAGTAAACTCAGATTACTTGAGAGTGAAATCTACACAGAACTAAGATTGCCTGAGCGTTACATCTACCAAGAAGTAAACTCAGGGAAGAAATGATTTCCTATGCAGTGAATGGTACTGGCATAACTGGCTAACCACATGCAGAAGATTGACATGGGACCCCTTCCTTTCACCATATACAAAAATCAACTCAATATGGACTAAAGACTTAAATGTAAAACCTAATACTATTAAAAACTCTAGAAGAAAATCTAGGAAATACCATAGGCACTGGCAATGATTTCATGATGAAGATGCAAAAAGCAATGGCAACAAAAATAAAAATTGACAAATGGGACCTAATTGAACTAAAGAGCTTCTGCACAGCCAAAATAAAAAATAAAATAAAGAAACTATCAACAGAGTAAAAAGACAACTTACCCAATGGGATAAAATATTTGCAAACTACGCATTTAACAAAGGTCTAACATCCAGGATCTATAAAGAACTTAAATCAACAAGCAAAAACCAAACAACCTCATTAAAAAATAGTCAAAGGACATGAACAGACAGTTCTCAAAAAGAAAAAAAAAAGACATACATGCAGCCAACATACATATAAAAAATCAGCATCACTAATCATTAGAGAAATAGAAATCAAAATTGCAGTGAGATACCATCTCACATCAGTCAGAATAGCTATCATTAAGTCAAAAAATAACAGATGCTGGTGGGGTTGCAGAGAGAGGGGAACACTTATACACTGTGAGTGGGAATGTGAACTAGTTCAGCCACTGTCTGGAGTTCATAGCTGTCTGGAGATCTCTCAAAGAAGTTAGAACTACCATTTGACCTAGCAATCCCATGATTGTGTGTATACTCAAAGGAATATAAATAATTCTGTCATAAACACCCATACATGTGTATGTTCAGCGCAACATTATTCACAATAACAAAGGCATGGAATCAACCTAAATGGCCATAATGGTGAACTGGATAAAGAAAATGTGGTACATATGGATCCTGGAATACTACACAGCCATGAAAGACTATCCCTTGAAGATCATGTCCTTTGGAGTAACATAGATAGAGCTGGAAGTCATTTCCTAAGCGAATTAACACAGGAACAGGAAGCCAAATCTTGTGTGTTCTGACTTATAAGTAGTCCGCAAACATTAAGAACACATGGACATAGGAACAATAGATACCGGGGCCTATTTGAGGGTGGAGAGTGGGAGGAGGGTGAGGATGGAAAAACTAACTATGGGATACTATGCTTATTTACGTGGGTAATGAAATAATCTGTATACCAAACCCCACAAGATGCAATTTACCTATATAACAAACTTGCACATGTACCCCTGAACCTAAAATAAAAGTTCGAAGAAAAAAAAAAAGAAAATATTACAGAAACTGTCTAAAGAAATTGTCTCTCAGACATGAGATGCAGGATATGCATTAAACTTACCTTTCATAATAAAAAGAAAAGAAAAGGAAAAGCAGTCACATCAACTTGAGAATGATAAGAAGAATCAAAAAATTAGTCAGATTTAAAACTGATCTTGAGGAATGCAGGGAATTCCGGCAAGTACATGAGTGCAAATGCTATTGCAGGCCTGGGCAGCATGAGCACATGTGGAGTATCTGCCTGTTTGCCTTCCTTCTTTCCTCCCTCCCTTCCTCTCTTCCTTTTCTCCCTCCCTCCCTTCCTATCTTCCTTCTCTTTTCCCTTCCTTCCTCTCTTCCTTCTTTCTTCCCTCCCTTCCTCTCTTCTACCCTTTCTTCCCTCCTTCTCTCTTATTCTCTCTTCTTCCTTTCCTTTGTCCATCCTCTCCCTTTCTCCTTTCCTTGCTTCGCACCTTAAGCGTTTTGGGGGCAGTAACTAAAAACCATAATGGATGCTAAGGTTAAAAATGAAAATAAAGAGTTCCTGTCTTCTAGACCATGAAGTAAGAATGCAATATCCATATATTTTTGATGGAATTTTAAATGATCCATACAAAGCAACTTTTTTTCTATTCCTCTTAGAATTCAGATATTACAGCATTTCTATAAGTAGAAATGTATAAAAAGTATGTTTTGTGGAAGTTGTATTTAAATCTTTGATACATGCCAAGTGATCAAAAATTATATATTGCTCCGAGTCTATTTAGAATATGAAATATTGGATATGAAGTAGAAAATAATTTGAATTTTACATGAAATATATAAATTTATTTGAAACTATAAAATACAATTAGTAAATATTTTCTCTCTGACTGTTGTTATGCTATGTGATATGCATCTTTAAAAGAATGGTTTTAGCACTTTTTAGAAAACTGTGTGACTGATGACTTTTCACATGGCTTAAATAATTATCAGATTAAATTTGTGCATATAAAGCCAAATGGAAAAACATTTTGTTTCCAACAGATGAATAACTTGATGAAGAAAGAATAGAGGGATAATGTAAAGGTAAATTAAAAAGTACACACACACACGGTGGAAATGCTCTCATAAGAGGACAATTTTACCTTAATGTAATAAAAATTAAATGTCAATTAATTTAATGATTCTAAGAAAATAATTATATTATTTAGACTTCTTCAAAACCGTAGAATCTTCTATTTTTTTTTATATTGGCAACTATGAAATTCCTTTCTTTTTGTAGCCAGAAAGCACAGATGACAGATAAAAAAATTGTTAATTTCATAACTCTTAAAGACTAAATGGAGACTGGCATTAAGATTTGAGATATTCAATGCTATTTCTGTACAATATGTTTAGTTTGTTGTTTTCCCAATTTGATGTTGGGATATGGCCCAGAGTTTTTCTTCCTATTATAACTGTGCTCTTAAGATATGCATTTCATAATTTTTTCTCTATTACAATTGAAAAAAAAATGTCTGCATAAATTACTCTAATTACATAAATTACCTAAATTAACTGAAGACAGTAAAAGGAAAACTTTGCATTTATCCATTTCACTTAACATAGAATTTGCACAATATTATTTTAACAGATGTCTGCTTTATATTTTGTTTAGACACAACTGTAAAGCACTTTTTTTTGAGATTCCAACAGGGGAATTTTCTACGAAGATGTAAAATAAAAAAGATGTTTGATTACAATAAAATAAACTTTATTCAATTATTCTATGAGGTGCACATAATAAGACATTATAAGTAGTTCCAAAAGTATAAACATAGTTTTTTTCTAAAATTTTACTTACGAGAAAAAATTTTTTCAAGAAAGGGAAAATTAATGGCTTTTCTATAGAATCTCATAAAAGTTTATTTTATCCACTAATAATCTGTCTTACAGCAAATTAAAGCTCTGTTAATAAGTGCCTGTGTATAAGGCTACCCAGAGAACATAAAATTTTTTTATAAGACTAATACAATTAAGCAAAAGTTAATAGAAATTATTAATGAGAAAGAAATGGGACAAAATATTTTATGTTGATTTTTTTCAAACTTTTATCTGGGTAAACTCGTAAAATAAAGAATTGTTTTAAGCAATGTTACTATATTGGACATTTCGGTTTTCTCCGTTATCTATGACTTTCCAATATATTAGCCCATTGGTTTGTAGGATTCATCTCAGCTCAGTTAGGTGCTGTGAGTAATCTAAGCTTCTTGTTCTCAACACTAACAGCACGTTAGAATGAGCAGGAGAGCTTTTTTTAAAAACAATCTAATGATGTTAGGGCCTCACTTCATAACCTCTGACCAGTATTTTTTATTTCTTGGGTCATTCTAAAGTGCAGCCATTACTGAGAATTATTGGTGGCAACTAATTATAATATTGCATTTATCTATCCAATGAATATTTTAGAAACCAGGTTTGATTCAAGCCTGGGAATGTAGAATTGTAGATCCTGGTCAGGCAGTGGCATCTGGTGTCTCCTGGCAACATCAGAGAATGCATACCCACAGACAGATGAAACCTATAAGGCACTGCTCATGAGTGATATCTAGTGACTAGTTTGTAATGTGTCCAAGACATATAAAGATAGTCCTCATTGCATTTTAAGAAAATATATGTAAATTTCACATTTTAGATCCAGGTGACATGGGTTGTTAGAATCAATTATGGTAACACTTTAAGTGTATTAGAGCTTCAGGGTAATACGCTAAGGTAGGTCCCTTGGTAAGCCCACTCTTAGGACTTGTCATAATCTAGAAGAACACGTAGAATACTATTGCCAACATGACCAGAAAAACTGGAAAATGTCAGTTTTAGACATCCCAGTTGTCTCAGTGCTTTCTCAGTACCCTCTGCTGAAAATATATTGTCTGCATTTATCACAGCAAAATATAACTTCTATAGAATTTGTCAGTGTTTATTTTTATTATGTCTCTAACCCATTCGCTTATGGAATTACCACAGCATATGATGTAATTCTGTCTACTGACACATGAATGAAAGTTCATTGGGATTTCTAGAATACATTTTCACTGGGACTTCTACAATAAATTTTCACACGCCTCTTCTAGATGTTGTAATGTGGCTTTGAACCTTACAAAATGTTGTGTCCTTTCATTTGTATCAAATGAAGATGAAACTGGTGAAAGGAAGATGGTGAATTGCAGAGAAGCATATTGGAGATACGTAGGGCAACTCTGCAGCCTGATCTACTTCTGGATTTCTAGTTACATGAAGCAATAACTGCTGCCAAGAGCATGCTTGCCATAAGAGCTAGTACATGTCTACCCAGAAAACAGAGTATGTTCAGGCCCACCGTTTTTATCTAAAATGCTTGGGATCAGAAGTATTTCATAAGCATTTGTATTATTTTAGAAAGACAGTATATATGTTACATACTCTGAAACAACCTTAGCAGAGCCTAGGACAGTACTACATTATCAAGAAAAAAAATCTCCGGAATGAAAAGAGTGTGTGGATGGATGGTTGGCTAGACAGATGGAAATAGATATACTGATATACAGGTATATACAGGTATCTGTGTACAGTTATATACACACACATTCACACTATGTATCATAAAGACTCTAAATAGTGTCACTTCAGTTCACTTCAGGTTTTGTTTCAATTAGTCATAAGCCACCTTCAGTTTTTGGATTTCAGATTTGTGGACAAGCATTGTGGACCTTTTATATTTATATGACTCTTCTCTTCCTCTCATTCTATTTCCTCTTTACCCTTTTATGTTAATCTTAGATTATGGCACCAGAGATAAGAAGATAATGTGAACATCAAATATAATTACAATCAGTCCTGTATGACTGATTTTTAAGATTATTTTGTTAATTTTTGAAACTCAATTTCTTCTAATTATATTTGGCAATGATAGGCCATATTAAATCATAATTTGAGCAATTTGAAAAAATTCAGTTTAATGCTTATTCATGAAAATGTTCAAGAATAATTATTAAATTATAAGACATAAATTCACATATTAAGACTGTAAAACTAATGGTCATCTAATTCTCTTAAATAATTAGGTTATATACAAACATAGTCCAGAAATTTCATCTAACTAAGCGTGCTTGAAGTAATCATCAGAAGTTCATAAAAGACTTTCCTTAATCATCTTCCTTTTCTTCCTGGTCATATTTCTCACTTTTCATTGCTTCACAAATTAATAATCATTCCAAGCTATTCAAATTCAGAGAGCAAGAAACTCAGAAGTAGCATAGCCTTAACAAGGGATGAATATGATAACACATTAAACGTATTTCAAAATTTTATTTCCAGGTTTTGCATACTGTGATTTTATATGTTTAGTGTTACAGAAAGGTTTAAAATATCTTAATCACAATTTAAATGCACCATGATACTTGGATATATGTTTTTACATTTCAATCTCTACATTTTTTTTCCCACTGTAATGTAACTGCACATGAGTCATTTGAACTAGTTTATTTATAAACATGTAGCTCTGGCTGAGGAGACCTAAATGATTCCTTTAGTTTTAGACTCATCCCCATTTCTTACTCATCGCCTGAATAAGGATATCCTGCAGATACTTCCAATTCAAGAAGGTCAAAACTGACAGCAAGTTCCTAAGAAAGCAAGCTCTCGTTTTTAAATTCTCCTTTTCATTAGATGCCATTCCATTTGCATTCAGTCAGGAACAGAGATACTTGGGGGTCATCCCCAACTCCTCTTCATCACCAGTTTCCACATTCAGTCTACTTGCAATGTTTGACAACATACTTCATAACTATCCATTATCAGTTTTCTTCTTTGTCACCCATATTAACAATGATTAAGATCAGCTACTTAGTGTCTCTTACAGTGGCTGTACAGTCATGTGGTTTCCCTGATGCCAGTCGTGTACCCTTCATATTCGTCTGTTCTAAATTGGCCAGAGTGATATTTTGAAAATGTAAATATGGCCATGTCATTCCTATTCAAAATTCTGCAAGAATTTATGGCAAATAATGTTCTATATGATGTGCCACTGCCTAACTCTCCAAATTGATTATCCAATAAATTCTGTTTCAAATGTTATCTTTCAATGTGTGTTTTTACCTACATAAACAATAATATGTTACCTGTTAGGGTCAAGCACTGGGGATACAAAATAAATAATATATGGTCCCAACTGCTAAAAAGGTCACAGGCACGTAAACAAAAACTTACAAAGTTTTTGTAATAGTAGAGATATCCACCATATTTGGTGACAACACAGGATGGGCTGAGGATAGCTGAATATACTTATTTATTTCCCATTTATACCCCAACTAGTGCACTTTGATTTTCTCTCCTTACCACTTTGCAGCAGGCGCATCTTTCACAGTCATGAACATTGTTACTTTCTTATTGAACAATAATATTTGACATACCCAAAAGATAATCTCTTTTAAACTTTATAATCCTTTGGTGTACGTTAGAAAATTAGACTCGGCCGGGCGCAGTGGCTCAAGCCTGTAATCCCAGCACTTTGGGAGGCCGAGACGGGCGGATCACGAGGTCAGGAGATCGAGACCATCCTGGCTAACACGGTGAAACCCCGTCTCTACTAAAAATACAAAAACTAGCCGGGCGAGGTGGCGGGCGCCTGTAGTCCAGCTACTCGGGAGGCTGAGGCAGGAGAATGGCGTGATCCCGGGAGGCGGAGCTTGCAGTGAGCTGAGATCCGGCCACTGCACTCCAGCCTGGGCGACAGAGCGAGACTCCGTCTCAAAAAAAAAAAAATAAGAAAAGAAAATTAGACTCTAGAATTCTTTTTTCTCCTTAATAACTCTTTATTTTGTTTTCTCTTAGAGCCATCTAGCTCTGTTTCCACTTTCATACATATCAGCTACTTACTTTATATTGTAATGTTTCAGAGATGTCTGTCTCTAGGCTTGACCATCCTTTTGAGATTTGGATTCCTACATCTGACTACTTAACAGGTATATATCCTCTAGATACTCCTGAAACAAGGTCTGTATGCCCCATGCTATGAAGCAGCATCAAACATTCCAATTCCCAAATGTATCATCATATTGTTCTGATTGTATATGTTATCTTTCTTTTGTATTAAGTAGTTTTTAGAATACAAGTATTGTATTCATTCTTTTGTAATTATTTCTAAATATTTTATTCTTTTTGATGCAATATTCAATGGAATTATTTTATTCATTTCATTATCAGAATTTTAATTATATCTATTTGATCACAATTGATATTTTTCTGTAAAGACTGCAACTTTTTTGTGTGTGTGTGTGTGTGGAGACTACTATTTGATATATTGCCCAGGCTAGAGTGCAGTGCCTATTCACAGGCATGATTGTAGCACACTACAGACTCAAACTCCTGGACTCAACTCATTCCCCTACTTCAGCCTCCCAAGTAGCTGGGACTATAGGCTTTGAAGGCAATTGATTTTTGTATATTGATCTTGCATCCCTCCACTTTGATAAACTCACTTACTAGTTCTAATAGCATTTGGGGGATTTCTGAGGGCTTTCTATATAGAAGATCACGTTATCCACAAATAGTGTTTTTTAAATTTATTTATTTATTTTATTTTATTTATTTTATTTTTTGAGACAGAATCTCACTCTATTGCCAGGATGGAGTGCAGTGACGTGATCTTGGCTCACTGCAACCTCTGCCTCCTGAGTTCAAGCGATTCTTCTGCCTCAGCCTCCTGAGTACTTGGGATTACAGGCATGGGCCACCATGTCCAGCTAATTTTTGTATTTTTAATAGAGACAGGGTTTCACCATGCTGTCCAGGATGGTCTCAATCTTTTGACCTTGTGATCCACCCACCTCGGCCTCCCAAAGTGCTGGGATTACAGTCATGAGCCACCCAGCCCAGCTTATTTATTTATTTATTTTTAAAATTTGCATGTATTTTATTTATTTTTCTTCCTCTTTACCCTAGATACCAGTACAATGTGAAATGGAAGTGTGAATGTGATTTTTTTTTTCCTTAGAGGAAGCATTTCTTCTTTTTTCACCACTAAGTATGATATCAGCTGTATATTAATCATAGATGCCCTTTATCAGGTTTGAGGTTGAGGTTGAAGTTTGTCAGGTTGAAGACAGTCCCTTCTGTTCCTAGTTTGTTGAGTCTTCTTCTCAGGAAAGGATTTGAGATTTTGTCAAATGCTTTTCCTACATATATTGAGATGACCATGTGTTTTTTGTCTTTTATTTTTATTAGTAGGGTATATTACACTGATTAATTTTCAGATGTTAATTCAAGCTTACATTTCTGGGATAAATCCTACTTGACCATGGTACATAGTCCTTTTTATATGTTGCAACATTTGGTTTGCTAGTATTTTGTTGAGGATGTTTGAAAGATGTGTTTATCAGATTTTGGTATCAAGATAATGCTAGCCTAATAAAATGAATTGGAACGTGTTTCCTCCTCTTTCATAATTTGGAAGAGTTTGTGAAGGACAAATATTATTCTTTGAATGTTTGGTAGAATTTGCCAGTGAAGCTCTCTGAGACTGGGCTTTACATTGTAGGTAGCTTTTAAAATATTAGTTCAATTCCTTCATTTGTTAAAGGACTATTCCAATGTTTTACTTCTTTAATTAGTTTTGTTCATTTGTTTCTTTCTAGAACATTGTCTATTTTATTCAGGTTATCAGACTTGTTGGCATATAGTTGTTGATAATATTAACTAATAATCCATGTATTTCTATAAGATCAGTAATAATGCCTCTTCTTTTATTCCTGATTTACTAATTTGAGCCTTTTATGGTTTCATTTATGTCAGGCTAGTTAAACTTTGTCATTTTGTTGATTTGTTTAACAAACCAGCTTTTAGTTTGGTTGATTTCCTCTATTGTTTTTCCAATCTCAATTTCATTCATTTTCATTCTAATCTTTAATCCTCCTCTCCTGCTTCCTTTGTATCTTTTTTTTTTTTTTTTTTTTTTTAGTAAAAGGCGAAAGATTTATTCGTTATGAAGAAAAACCAGAGCATCCTTTGTATTTTATTTGTTTTTCTTTTCCCAGTTTTTCAGATGAAAGTTTGTATTATTTGAAATTTGAGATTTTTTTAAATGTAGGCATTTACAACTATAAATTTCTCTCTAATCATCGCTTTACCTGCATCCTGTAGATTTACATATGTTGTGGCTTTGTTTTCATTTATCTCATGGTATTTTCTAATTTATTTTGCTATTTCTTCTTTGAAGTTATTTAGGAATGTGTTTTTAAATTTCTACTTGTTTTGAATTTCCCAAGTTTTCTTTCATTATTGATTTCTAATTTCATTCCATTGTGGTCAGAAAACATACTATGTATGATTTTATTCCTTTTACATATATTGAGGTTTGTTTTATGGAGTAACATATGGTCTATCCTGGAGAATTGCCATATGCACTTGAGAATCTGTTCTAGAGATATCTATTAGTTATCATTGATTTATAGCGTTGATCAAGTCTTCCATTTCCATGTTGATTTCTACCTAGTTTTTCTATCCATTACTGAAAGTGAGCTAATAATATCTCTCACTATTACTTATTATTGAATTGTCAATTTCCCCCTTCAATTCTGTAAATTTTAAAAAAATATGGGGCTGTCTTTAGGCCCATATATGTTCATAATTGTTTTCTTGGTTACGAACTGATACCTTTTCTTTTAAATGTTCTTCTTTGTCTCTAGTAACAATTTTTGCCTTAACATTTGTTGGCATATAGTGTTGATAATATTATCTTATAATTCATGTATTTCTATAAGATCAATAATAATGGGCCAGGTGCAGTCGCTCACGCCTGTAATCCCTGCACTTTGGAAAGCCAAGGCGGGTGGATCACCTGAGGTCAGGAGTTCTAGGCCAACCTGACCAACATGGTGAAACCCCATCTCTACTAAAAATACAAAAATTAGCCAAGCGTGGTGGCAGGTGCCTGTAATCCCAGCTACTCGGGGGGCTGAGACATGAGAATAGCTTGAATACTGGAGGCAGAGGTTGCAGTGAGCCGAGATTTTGCCATTGCACTCCAGCCTGGGCAAGACTCTGTCTCAAAAAAAAAAAAATTTAAAAAGTCAGTAATAATGTCTCTTCTTTCATTCTTTTATTCTATGATAATATCTTGTCTGATATTAGTATAGCCACTCCAGCTCTATTTTGTTTACTATTTGCATGGTATGTTTTTTTTCTTCCTTATACTTTCAACTTACATGTGTGTTTAAATTTAACATGTATCTCTGGTAGACAGAATATGTTTGGATCATGTAGTTTTACCAAAAATTCATTCAACTAACTTCTGCCTTTTGATAGGAGAGTTAAATTCATTTATATTTATTATAATTGCCAATATAGTAGGATTTACAGCTGCCATTTTATTATTTGTTTCTATATGTGTTATGTCTTTTTCTTTGTCTATTCTTTCATTACTATTTTCTTTTGTACTAAATTAATAATTTCTCATGTGCTATTTAAAACCCCTGTTGCTTTTGCCATGTTTTAAGATTTTTCTTAGTGCCCTGAGCATTACAATTAAAATATTAACTTAAATATTTAGTTCAGATTAAGACCAAATTGATTTCAATAATAGTATATGAAAGTTTATTTTAATAGAATTCCATTTCCTCATCCCTTCTTTATGTTCTTATTTTTATACTTATAAGCCCATTGATACAGTTTTATGTTAATACTTTAGCCATTATTTTTAAATCCGGTAAGAGAAGAAAAGAATTATAAACAAAAATATATTTATATTTTCATTTATATTGACCTATGTAGTTACCTTACTGCTTCCATTTACTTTTTAATATGAATTCAAGTAAAATTTTAGTGCTTTAAATTCTGATTGAAAGATTTTCTTTAGTAGTTCTTTTAAGGTATGTCTGCTAGCAATGAATTCTCTCAATTTTCATTTATATGAAAATCTCTGTACTTCCCCTTCATTTTTGAAGGACAGTTTTACTTGATCTAGAATTATTGGTTGACCGATATTTTCCTTTAGAACTTTGAACAATGTCATTGTACTGTATTCTGGTCTACATGACTTTTTTAATGAGAAGCCAGCTATTAATATTATTGAGGATTCATTGTATGTGATAAGTTTTTCTTGGCCGGGCATGGCGGCTCACACCTGTAATCCCAGCACTTTGGGAGGCTGAGGTAGGTGGATCAAGAGGTCAGGAGATCAAGACCATCCTGGCTAACACGGTGAAACCCCGTCTCTATAAAAATACAAAAAATTAGCCAGGCATGGTGGCGGGCGACTGTAGTCCCAGCTACTCAGGAGGCTGAGGCAGGAGAATGGCGTGAACCCAGGAGGCGGAGCTTGTAGTGAGCCGAGATCGTGCCACTGCACTCTAGCACTCCAGCCTGGGAGACGAACCAGACTCCGTCTCAAAAAAAAAAAAAAGAAAAAAAGAAAAAAAATTTTTTTTCCTCTTTCATTGTTTTTAATAATATCTTATGTCTTTGGCTTTCAACAGTTTGAATATTTTCTGTCTAGATGCAGTTCTCTGACTTTATCTCACTCGAAGTTCATCAAACTTTTTGGATATAGAGATTAAATGTTTTTTCATCAAATTTTAGAGTTCTAGCCTTGAAAATATAGTAAGACTACATCTCTGCTAAAATTTTTAAAAATAGCAAATTAGCCAGGCATGGTGATGTATGCCTGTAGTCTCAGTTGCTTGGGAGCCTGAGGCAAAAGGATCACTTGGGCCCAGGAGTTCAAGGTTGAAGTGAGCTGTAATTGCCATTGTTCTCTAGCCTGGGAAACAGAATGAAATTTTATCTAAAAATAAATTTTTGAGAAGTTTTTGCAATTTTTTTCAAATATTCTTCCCATTTCTCTCCCTCTCTCTTTCTAGGATTTCCATTATGTGTATATTTTAACACTTGTTGATGTTCTACAGATGTCTGAGGCTCTGTTCAATTTTTCTTTATTCTATTTCCTTTTCATTATTCAGACTGAATAAACGCAATTACCAGTTTTCAAGTACACTGATTATTTCTTCTGTCAGTTCAAATTTTCTGTTAATTCCATCAAGTGATTTTTTTTTTAATTTCATTTATTGGACTTACATATACTACAATATTTCTTTCTTTCTTTTTATAATTTCACTTTATGGATAAGCTCTATTATGTGAGATATTGTTCTCACACTTTTCTTTCACTCTTTAGAAAAGGTTTTTTTCCTTTGTTTCTTTAATATACTTATAATAGCTTGTATGAATTCTTTGCCTAGTTAAGTTCACATCTGAACTTCCTCAGGGATAATTTATTTTGACTTTTTTTCTATGTAGGGGCCACCCTTTCCTATGTCTTTGTATGTCTCATAATTTTTAAATAAAAACTGGAAATTTTAACTCACATAATGTGGCAAATTTGTAAATCAAATCCATAGCTGGTTGTTATTGCTGTTTCGATGTGGCTAATGCAGCTGGTCTTTAGTGGTTTACCTGGACTTATTCTGTAAAAGCTGTATTTTCTGTCATGTACAGCTTTTGAAGTCTCTGCTCAAAGGACTATTTTATTGGTTATCTCAGGACTAGACAGTCATCTTTAGATGACTTAATCCAGTAAGTTTTCCACCCCTTGCCAAATGATTCTGTGCTTTTGTTGGAACATGGAATCAATGCTTTGGCAGTTTACAACTCTGCCTTCTTGTCTTTCCTTACTGGTAATTCAGAGTCTCATAGACAGCTGGCGTTAAAAGATTAGTAATTCTGCATGACTTTCCTGAGCATGTACACATTTTTACACATGTATGTGAATCAGATCATCAGAAAGATCTCAGTGTTTTTCAAGGTTCTTATAGTTACCTGATTTCCAGATCTCCCTTTTCAGATTTTTTGGCCAGCCTTTCATTTGTCCCATTGCTATCACTGCCTCACATAGATTAGATGCTAAATAATTGCTGCTGATTGTCTTTGAAAAATTACCTAGGAATGTTTTTTTTTTTTTTTTTTTCCTATTTTTATTTTCATCGAATGAGCTCTGGGTCCATTCAAATAAAGACAATTCGTGTAAATGGGACTTTTCCAGCGAACTACCAGACAGGTCAAATACTGACAATTCTCTAGATATAAGGAATTTTTGAGGTGCTGTAAACTTGGTCTATGTTCACTATGTTCAGTGATTGCTAGACTGTTGGTTTCAGTAGCTGTCATCGTAGTGAACCTGTTGGTTTTCAAGGCTGCTATGGAGCTGAGAGAGGATAAATTAAGACATTGTAAAGTTCACAGCTTTTGCCAAGATTCTGCTGTTTTTCATGAATAAATATGCAGACAGTTGCAAGCCTTTGGTTAATTTCCATAGTTCCAAAATGATTTTAATAATTATTGACTGTTTTCTCATTGTACTTACAGAGGAATAGATTTTTGATGTCCTTACTATGCCATTCTGGAAATACTGCATTCCACCTATTTTGAAGGACTATCTTCTATTCTTCTTATCTGTTTTTTCCCTAGCAGACATTTTATGTAAACGCACCTGCTATCCCATTACTCCAAATGCCTTTCCTTTGGTCATAAGTGAGACAATATGAAAAACCTTTGATTAACTACTGGGATTGGTTACAAAGAACAATTCAGTAATCACGACATTAAATCTGTTAGAATAGATGTTTAGATAGCATTGGCATAGAATAATAATTAATTGCTTCTCTTGATGTTTTGAGGGAGAAAGGAGCTGAGATAAATAGGGATGCAATTTTTCAGAGCACTTATATAAACTGAGACTTCTAAATGACAGTATGCTGATCTCTAGAGATAGAGTAAAATAAAACCCTATATGATGTCACCAGAGTTTCATTTCTTCCTGGAGATGATGAGCATGGAAATGTGTGGGGAGAGGAAGCCACTCTGTATCATCTAGAATAGATGGTCAGAGTCTACATATTGACTAACAAAAATGAGATAAAGATATCATACAGCAGTAGCAACATCAAGAGTAAGAAGGCAGTTATAACAAGAATGAATATAATTTTTCCCCAGGGAAAGCCTGAGATTTGGATTAAAATGAGTGATAATATGTCAGCCAAAACAATTAATGCCAGCTACTGCAACAAAATTTTAGGGACTTACAACCAAATATTTTTTTCTTCTCACTCACATAACATCCAAAGTGGCTTAGGTGCTACTCCTACAAGAAATCTGTTCCTAATAATAATGAAGACACCCATATTATTTCCATCTTGCAGATCCACCTTCTTGGAATTGTTTTTAGCTGCACAGAGGAGCAAAAAGAAAGAATGAAGTGAAAAGACCCACACATCCTTGGCTGCCTCAAAGCAGAGGTGACCCAGCACTTTACTTCTGCTCCTAATACATTGATGTTAAATAACTACCTACCTGTACCCAGCTAGACATTTTGTAGGTGTCTATGAAATACAGGGAAAACGTGGATAATTGATAAGCACTAGCTATCTCTGCCGTACCCTCACAATCTAACAAACCAAACAATAACCAACCACAAAAAGAAAATATTCTATTGCCTTTCTGAATTTGATGGCTTCACACTTCACCTAGTAATTTCTATAAGTCAGAATTAAATTCCACTGTGTAAAACTTGTTAACATTAGTTTCAATGATAAGAAATCTGAAAAATTATGACTTTAAAATACAGACAGTTTGGCATTTTTGTATGAAGATATACTTACCATATGACCATCAATTCTTAGATATTACCCAAGGATAGCAAAAACTTATGTTCATGCAAAAATGTGAATGGGAATATTATGGTGGCAAGAATGGTTAATTTTGTCAACTGAGCTTGGCTATGGTGCCCAGTTGTTTGGCAAATATCCGTCTAGATATTTCAGTGAAGTTTTTTTTTTATATTTTTATTTTTATTTCTTATTATTGTCTTTTTGAGACGTAGTCTTGCTCTGTCACCCAGGCTGGAGTGCAGTGGCACGATCTCAGCTCACTGCAAGCTCTGCCTCTCCCGGGTTTACGTCATTCTCCTGCCTCAGACTCCTGAGTAGCTGGGACTACAGGCGCCCGCCACCACGCCTGGCAAATTTTTTGTATTTTTTAGTAGAGACAGAGTTTCACGGTGTTTGCCAGGATGGTCTCGATCTCCTGACCTCGTGATCCGCCCACCTCGCCCTCTCAAAGTGCTGGGATTACAGGCGTGAGCCACCGCACCCGGCCGAAGATTTTTTTACATGTAATTAACATTAAAATCAGTACACATTGAATAAAGATTAACATCAAAATCAGTAGATTTTTTGGTAAAGCAGATTACCCCCTATAATGTGGTAGGCATTATCCAATCAGTTGGAGGTCCTAGGAGCGAAGACTGAGATTTCCAACTGGAAAGGAATCCTGTCTCTAGACTGCCATCAGACTCAAGATTGCAACACTGACTACTGGCAGAATTGTCAGTCTGCCAAACTTGCCATCCCCTACAATCACGTGAGATGATTCTTTAAAATAAATCTCCTGTTTTTTTCTTCCTCTTTCCTTCTCTCACTGCCTTTCTCTCTCTCCCTCTCTCTCCATATACATACACACCCCCTATTAGCTCTGTGTCCCTGAAGAACCCTGATTGAGCATAAATTGCCTAGAAGAAGAAATGGCCAGATATGCAATTGCGTATCAACTCATGAGTTGGGACCAATGACTTGACTGAACGGTCAGGGACTTGGAAGAAACATTACTGGAAAACTGATAACGGGGAAGTCTGGAGAAGAGGTATATGGATAGACTTCTATGAATGGGCCAAAAATGTCAAAAAATAAAGTGAAGATATTTATGTCCCTTGTGAATGTTCACTAAACAGTGATCTCAGTATAGGAAAATTTTAATCATTAAATGGACAAGATAACACATTGTGTAATAGCAGACAGCCTCTTTCCCCACCAACTTTCACTGTATTCTATTCTTTTTCAAGGGAGTCACTAGGTCTAACCCACAGACTCAATGGAGGAGATCACATAAGGGTGTAACTACCAGGCAGGGGGATGGAGATCATAAGAGGCTGTCTAATACGTAGGGCCTATCTTCCTTGATTAGACACCTGAGAGAAGGAGTTTCTTATCAGCACTGCTCACAGTATTTGGATAATAGTTTTGAAATAATAAATGACTTCTTTATCTTTGTATTCCCCTCCTTCAGTATCCAGTGCAGGTTTAGCATGTAGGAGAATTTCAATTAATATTCTTTGAACTGAGCTGAACTGAAATTCCATTTGTGAATCCTTCATTCAAACCAACCCTGAAAAACCACTATCTCCTGAACACACCATAGACTTTTTCTTTCCCATGTTTTTATTAATTCTATTACCTACTGAGAATGGCTTTCTCTAAACTCTAGTCTAAATCCATTTCAAATTCTATTTCTAATAAATTTTTATAGAATTCTAGTGAAAATCAATAATGCTCATATTTATATATACTACATCCTTGTTTTAATATTATTTAGATCTTCTGCTGCCTTTTAGCTTTTCATACTTTCCTATCTTCTCTCCCCAGCTAAATTGTAAATGTGCTGAGAACAGAAATGCTCTTGTGAAATTCTTTACATCACTCAAAAAGACGTATGGTGTAGCATGTGATTTTATGTTTTCATGGTAATGGATTATAAGGCATTTTTAATATTAGGCAGTGTTATGAAAACTTAATGTACTTATTTTTCCTTATGGCTATTATAATCCTTTTAAAATGACATGGCATTATTCAATAGCATTTTTCCCTTTAGGGTAATATATATTAAGCCACTAAAAATAATGAAGTCTTATTGTGCTGGAAAGTTAATAGTAAATTTCAAGGGTCAAAATATTCATATATACACAGAAGAACATTACTGACTCAACTCTTGTCAAATTTTGCCCAAAACTAAAAATTTCACCAAAACAGTCAAATACGTCTTCAACTTACAGTATTCATAAAAATACAGATACTTGTATATTTGCTATATAAATGATGACCACTTTTTAAGCCAAATTTGTAATGTGATAAAACTAACATTTTATTTTATATTTTTATTCATTTTTTGACTTTTTTTATTATTATACTTTAAGTTCTAGGATACATGTGCAGGCAGAACGTGCAGGTTTGTTACATAGGTATATATATGCCGTGGTGGTTTGCTGCACCCATCAACCCTTCAGCTAGGTTTTAAGCCCCACATGCATTAGGTATTTGTCCTAACACTATCCCTCCCCTTGTCCCCACCCTCTGACAGGCCCTGGTATGTGATGTTCCCCTCCCCATGTCCATGTATTCTCATTGTTCAACTTCCACTTATGAGTGAGAATATGCAGTGTTTGGTTTTCTGTTCCTGTGTTAGTTTGTTGAGAATGATGGTTTCCAGCAAAGGACATGTATTCATTCTTCACTCTTTTTTATGCATAGTATTCCATGGTGTATATGTGCCACATTTTCTTTATCCAGTCTAACATTGATGGGCATTTGGGTTCGTTCCAAGTCTTTGCTATTGTAAATAGTACTGCAGTAAACATATGTGTGCATGTGTCTTTATAGTAGGATGATTTATAGTCCTTTGGATATATACCCAGTAATGGAATGACTGAGTCAAATGGTATATCTGGTTCTAGATCCTTGAGGAATCACTTCAGTGTCTTCCATAATGGCTGAACTAATTTACACTCCCACCAACAGTGTAAAAACATTCTTATTTCTCCATGTCGTCTCCAGCACCTGTTGTTTCCTGACTTTTTAATGATCGCCATTCTAATTGGCATGAGGTGCTATCTCTTTGTGGTTTTGATTTGCATTTCTCTAATGACCAGTGACGATGAGCTTTTTTTCGTGTTTGTTGGCCACATAAATGTCTTCTTTAGAGAAGTGCCTGTTCATATCCTTTGCCCGCTTTTTGATGGGGTTGTTTGTTTTTTTCTTGTAAATTAGTTTAAGTTCTTTGTAGATTCTGGATATTAGACTTTTGTCAGATAGATAGATTGTGAAACTTTTCCCCTATTCTATAGGTTGCCTTTTCACTCTGATGATAGTTTATTTTGCTGAGCAGAAGTTCTTTAGTTTAGTTAGATCTCATTTGTCAATTTTGGTTTTTGTTGCAATTGCTTCTGGTGTTTTAGTCATGAAGTCTTTGCCCATGTCTATGTCTTGAATGGGATTACCTAGGTTTTCTTCTAGAGTTTTTATAGTTTTAGGGCTTATGTTTAAGTCTTTAATCCATCTTGAGTTAATTTTTGTATAAGGTGTGAGGAAGGGGTCCAGTTTCAGTTTTCTGCATATGGCTAACCAAAACTTAACATTTTAAAGTGAGACTCTTACACAATGTGAATGTCACCATTGATGTAAGCCATCAGCAAACACTTAATCCTTCCTTTGGCCAAAATTCTACATTCATTAAAATGTCCAGGACTATTCAATACCACCAGTGAAATCTATTTCCACTAGTGCGTTGGTTCACATCAAAAACAAAACAAAAATGGATGATCAGGCTTTCTCTTCTCAGTCACTAACTACTGAAACTTTGAAAATATTTATTTCATACAGTTTGAATTTTTGTCTATGTAATTCATCGAAATGAACATATTTATGTTTCCAATTTTACTCTATAAGAAGTTACAGAAAATTACATATCACTTTATGGAAAATCTGAAAATAAAATAACATTCTAGACATTTTTTCATGCCACTTATAATACTGTAAGTTTTTATTGTACTATTAATTTCTATTTGATTAAAATCCACAACTACCCACATATATTTTACTCTTTCTTACTCTCCTAATCTTATAGAGTAATTTATATTCAGATAAATTCATGCCACATTCACTGAAAGTCAGGCTAATTCAGAAGATGCTTTTCTTCATAAAATGCTTCAGTAATAAGTAACTTCAGTAGACATTGGCTATGCTGAACAGCTGCTGGAGACTCCAATGAGTCTCAACTTTATGGCTACAGTAAGAAATGTTTGACTTCAGCTTAATGTTGTTATTGTTGCAAATCTGGACTATAGTCTTAAAAAAGCAAAGGTCATATCTCTGTCCCTCACTTTAATGTTTCTTACATCTAACATACCACCGGGCATGCAAAATTCATTCTGTAAATACTCACTGAATAAATTAGTTTATGCTAAATTAATTAGGAATACCATAATCATCTCTCTACACTACTTGTAAGTAATTCCCACTCTTTATCCCATTAATTAGCTTAATGTACATTTTTTCTTTTTCTACCAAATTTTCTTCACTTTTTCCCTTTATCTAACCTTGGTATCCGTCTCATAATGTCATGATCATGAGCCACAAATGGTTCTGTGTAATAGAATAGTGACTCATATGCACATCAAGATTCTATGTGCAGACACTGAACTTGATATGCATTAACTCACTTAATGCTCCATATATTTGTGTTGGTGTTTTTATTTTTTAACTTGTCACTGACTTGAAGCTCATGTGAAGTTGGGATTGTTAATATATCTATTTCACAGATAATGAAACTGAGGCGCCTAGAAACTGGTAATGTGCTTAAGGTCATACAGCTAGTGACACTAGGATTTTAATTTAGCCTGTTAGACTCCAGAATGTGTATTCTAACGTAACATTCTAGCCATTACAATCTTATGCTGCAATCTCGCCACTATGGTGTGATTTAAATTATGAGTCACTTTTATAATCAACTTAGCTCTCATTGTATAAGAGCCTCTCCTTAAATAAGTTCTTATAAATATAAATAATTGATGCTTATATCTCAAATATGTTGCTTAAAAGTTAATGTTTATATTTTAAAATTATATTTTTCATCTACAAAATTTGTGATCAGGCCCAGATTCAAATTTTATATTTGCCTCATATTAACTCTGCCACTCTAAGTATGTTACTTATCTTTACCACTTTTAGTACAATTGTTTAATCTGTGACATAGCTAATACAACTGCTCTGAAGTTAAATAAGATGAAAAAAAAATTTTAAGTATTTAAAACAGTGCCCAAAATATAATAGCCTTTCAATAAATATAAATAGTAATAATACATTTTGTAAGGATGCTAAGATAATTACTGTATTTGCAATATTTGTGCCAAATTTCCTCTCATATTTAGTTAAGGTTTATGGTTCAGCATCCTGGGTAGTACGTTGTTAAATCTCATGATTAAACATATAGCTTAGAAAGATTACCTATTGCTTTATTATTTAATTGCAATGATACACATATTTCATGGGAGATGAATAAAAGGCCTCTAAGTAAGTTTGTCTTTAAACATAAAATATTTCCATGAACTCAAATGTTGAGTGTACTAGATCACTCTATTGGCACTTTGAAAGTATATATGCATCAACTATGCCCTTCAAGTTTTATCTCTATTGATAATCTTATTTAAAATCAGATCTATTCATATCTTTAAATTAAGAAACAGAATATAAAAGGACCTTAATTTCAGTTTGTTTTCAAAAGAAAAAAATAAATCAATAAAAAGCTGTGTTGTACAGGAAATAATACATGTTTAACTAATAAATGCCACAGGATTTATTTCAAAATTGTAGACTAATGTTCAGTTATGAATGTACACTTTGAGGATTAGCCTGTGGGTACAGGAAACAACATGTTCAAGAGATCACCTTTTCAGAACAATGAAATACCCTAGAGCATTATGAGGCTTAATGAATAAAATTTCAACATATACACCCATTTATAAGCCTACAACTCTTGACAAGTTCAAACTTCATCAAGAATTCAACATCAATAAAAATTAATATCTACCAGCCATGATGCGTGAAACCCTAATCCAGACAGGATGATATTACTAACATCTATATTCTTTCTCCAAGACACAGTTGCCTCTAAGCTAATTGTAAAATGTGTTTCTCTTTTTTCCATTTCCCTTGAAGAGAGTATCATAAACAAATGACGTCCCATTCTGATATTAGTTTTTAAAGTACAGGACTTTAAAATTTTATTTTCCTCCAAAGGAAGTAATCCATCACTGTAAAGCATTTACATATGTAGCTACAAAATATTCCTAGCCCTTCATAAATTAACAGTAGGATTATAAGAATAAATGTATTAGCAGTATTAAAATTATTATTCATTTATACAAATTTAGGAACTACTCAAATTCTTCTTCAACAAATCAGGGCTTTCGACTATTGTTAAATATCAGTTGTGTGCCTACTAGGTGAAATATGTATACATTTCTTATTAATCAAGAATAAGGATAGTGCAGACTAAAGCAGAATGTAGTGAGTATGTTGTAGATAGTGATTTCATAGATTAGGGTCTTAAAGACTAAGAAATTTTGCTAAATTATATGATTAATTCCAAAAAGTAATAACTATCTTATGTTGGATAATTATGAACAAAAACTAATGGGGTCAGTAGAGTCTTAGTAAGTGCATACTGTGTCACTCAGATTATTCATAAGACAGGTGATTCTAAATATATTCAGTTGTTTGTTCCTAAGTGTTTTCCACCCTTCTATTATGTTTTGATTACATATTCAGTCTAAGAAGATACATGCTGAAAGAATAGAGTTATTGTGACTTTACTTGTCTTACTTGTCAGATGATTTGAAATGGACTTTAGATCAACAGCATTTAAAATTTCTATTGAATAGGGAACAGCTGAAGGAATTTTCCGGGAGAATGAAAAGGAATGAATAGACTTTTCTTAGATCCTAACAGAATAAACAAGCTGTGAAAAATTCCCTTTGTCTTCCTCATACCATTTTCTCTTTTTCATTACTTCAAAATCTACTAAGAAATACAACCCTTGCTCTGTTTCTTTGGCTTTTAGAAATAAGTTTGTTAGACTGTTTAACAAGTCATTTAACTGTTCAGTGCTTCCGTCTTCTCATCTGCAATATAAGGTGACAGGATTAGAACATGCGGCCCACAGACTTTAGGTGTGTATAAGAATCAACATGGAAAACTTGTTAAAATACAGCTTCCCAACGCCAGCTTCAGAAATCCTCATTTAGTAGGATTGGAGTAACTCTCTGAATCTGCTTTTTTAAAAAAAATATGCCCCTAAATATTTTTGAAGCTGATAGTCTACGTATCTTATTTTGAAGCCCTGAAAATATGATAAATTCTCTCCAAGTCTCCTTCCAGCTCTCATAAATCGCCAGGTCAGTATTTCCCTTAGAGTCCATAAAATGAATGAAAACAGATTTTCTGGCTCCCAAAGGTAAAGTAGAGAGAATTTTGATATTATCAATGTGTTCCAATTCATCCATTCAGTTTTTTAACATCTATGTAGAGGCCGCTCTAAAAGTCAACGGAGTATTGCAAGAGAAAATGTACCTTCCTAGTGGTTATATTGTAGTTCATGGAGCATTTTATTAAATATTAAAAGACTATACAGATATTCTATTATGATATCAGAACAAATACTCTTGTTTGAAAGTGTTGGCCTCTTACAGATTCAAGGTGATAACAGAAATAAAATGAATATGTACCTTGTCTTTTCATTTCAGTTTGTAATGGAGCATCAAGAAGAATCAAAATTACAAAGTTTTAGAGGTTGTATATTATAAATATTTCTATTCCATCTAAAGTGTTATCTGCTCCCTGATACCAACCATCCAAATGTCTTTCTGTTTGTATTCTGGTAGCACAGTTCTTCATTCACTGTAGACATTCAAAAAAGAACACTGAATGAATGAGAATAAATAAATGGAAGAGAATGCATTCCGTCATTGAAGTACTGACAGAGACTCAGTGAAGTACTGGACTCATTTGTTAAAAGGCAGACCTATTTTTAGGGCATGGTCACATATCTTCTTTCCTAACAGAGGCTTTTAAACATTTGTGTTGTGCTTCTTTGTATAATTAGCTTTTATGTCTCTAAAAATGTGTTAAGGGCTGCCTTTCCTCTTGTCTCATCTCCACTACCGCCATAGGCAACATAGCTTGAAATGCTCAAGGAAGTGACATTTTATTCAAAAAATTTTACTACTTAGAACCTGTATGATTGAAAATCTTAATAATTCCAGATTACTTTTTTTGAAGTTAATTAGTCTTTCTGTGTACTACTTAATGTATACCTATCATATGGCAGTAATGTAACAGGTTACAAACAATAGCCAGTAACATCTGAAATCATGTGATTCTTGTTTCATTTTTATTTGTGAGAATTACATCATAAAATGAGGCTTAATGTTTTATATCACATTAGCTCAAATTTGCAAGATTTAAATCTTCACAAAATGCAAAACACACATTCTCACCATTTTAATTCTGGTGCACAAGTCTCAAAAAAACTGGGCTAAGGCTATCTTGGCAATCTCTTGTCAGTCTACTTATTTTCTACATGGCCTTGCTTGATAGCAACATGTGTAACTGGAGTGAATATTTAGTTATTTAATTTAATCACTTGCTCCCAAAGAAAGCGGATACTGTCATCTAGCTTTTCTCAGTGTACAGGGAATGAGATTTTTCATGTGATTTGCTTTACACAGGTAAGATGCCATATGTATAAGGCAAAAAATTAGGAGTCAATTCAAGGACATAATCAATACTTAATGTTTTAGCAGAGGTAGATTTATTCACTGAAAAAAGAAACTAAAATTTAATACACTTGAGAAGAGGCGAGAGTATTCCTGTTGTTTCAGTTATCTATGGTCATCTAACAAACCACCCCAAAATACAGTTGCTTAAAACAACAACCATTTTGTGGTATCTCAGCTTCTGTGATACTCAGATTTCTGTTTACTACTTAATACTTCTGTTTAGCACTTTCTCTGCTGGTCTTGCTTTCAGTCTTCACAGTGTTACAGTTGAATGGTAGCTGTGACTGACATCTGGCTCATTGTTCCTCCCCTTGACCTCTCTTCCTCCAGCAGATCTGTCTAAACTTCATTAATGTGGGAATTAGTGTTCTAAGAGGGAGAAAGGGGAAGTTGCAAGGCAGACTTTTACATCCCTAGACTCACAAGTCTCAGAGCATTTCTTCTTTCACATTATGTTGGTCAAAGCAGGGGCAAGCCCAGCCTAGATTAAATGGGAAGGGACATAACTGGCACCTCTTAATGTGAGGAACAGCATTCAGGACAAGAGATGAGTGGAATTGTTTGGAAATTCATTACCACATTTATGGATCTTCTAGGGAAATATTGATATACCCAGATTACAGATTATTGTGATCTGTGAGGGCAGTTGTTGGATGCTTTCTGAAAGTATTTCTGTGAATTTTTTCTGAAACCTTATATGGTCAAACTATACCATCCAGTATTATCTATGTACTTTTACAAAAAGGCAGAATAGCATTCATTGACTGTGTGGCGCAGACGAAGAAAAGCTGGAAATCCTCTTATCACTCACACATCAACTCCTCGACCCTTGCTGGTATCACAGTCCCACAATGAAAGATTCTTGTGGGTACAGGCATTCTTTCTCTCTGAACTGACATCCCTAACAAACATGTGATGTGAAAAGAATGCTTACTTACCCAGATTATGACCTTTGCCATTCTAGGGAGAGTTACAGGAATAGTGTAGGGTTTAAGATATTATCCTAGACAGGTGGAAGACCAACCAGAGCAGCCCTAGTTTTGCATGAAGTGGATTCTACATTTTAAGGTCCTTCCCTATTCTTGTAACAGTTTTTTTTTTTTTTTTTTTTTTTTTTAAGTCAGATCAAGATTGCTTTAAAGGGTCTTCTTTTCTCAAGACTGCCATCAGAAACTAAAGAGATGTGTCTGTTATAGACTTACTTCTTCCTGAGACTGATTTGGAGGTATGAGATAGATTTTATATTGTCTCAACTGCTACTTCCTGCTATTTCTATTTCTATATTTCTAATAATACAAAGTAATCATAGATAAAAAACCTAAATGCTCTGACTTAACAATTGCTTTATGATTTTTAAAAACCCCAATAACCAAGAATACCTAATCCAAAAATCACTTAAGAAATTTCTGAGGTGAGCCAGGGTGTCAGTCCACATATGCCTGAATATAATCCTCTTTGAATCACAGAAGAGGAGAAGAAAATAGCAAACTTATAATTCTATAGTAGAATGGTACAAAAAAAAAAAAAAAAATCCTAACCTTCTCTGAAAACCGGGTACCATGATAGAGCTTCACCACATGACCAGGATAAAAGACTGTGTCATGGCCTCAGTAATCCCTAGATTCAAGAGATTCTTCCTATAACCAGTGTGTATTGAACAAATGGCTGTCATGAAATGTAACCATAAAACATATTTGATTTTGCATCTGTGGAGAAATTGTTATTGGTGAAAACATGGGAAGTTCCATGATTTTACACCTTGTTTTTAGACAATTAAAATTTCCTTGGTGTCTCTAAGTCATAACACAATGTCAATTTAATATTTAAGATTATCTAGTCCTGTGTACTAGTCAAAACTTTTCATTTCATTCAAGATAATAGCATTTTTGTTTGTTGGTTTGCCTGAAGCTTCTAACTCTTCTGTCCCATCTTTTAACTGTAACTCTGATTTCTCAGAGTTGAAATAAAGGGAGGCAGAAGAGTAAGGGGAGAAAAATAAGTCATGCTTGGCTGGTATTCTTGTATCCTGGCTACATTATTGATGAGTTTTCCAAGTTTTTAAAGCAGACAAAGTCCCTAGTGGCTGTCTTCACACATTCCTCAGAAGTCCCACATTCACATTCAGTTTCCTCAGTCTGCATGAATGATCCTCTGATGTGACATTTTGCTTAATCTTGCAACCCCAAAAATATATTAGTTTCTAGCACTTAATGCTGAGGTTCTCTTGCTCCTCAAAATTGATCGTACTGGTAAGGTGCAGGACTATCTGCATGCTGCCCTTTTACATGTGCCCCATATGTGGCCTTCAGGAAACACTCACACAACTTTGTTTCTATAGTTAGTGAGAGGAAATGCTGATCCTAGCTAAGTGGCAAAACCTTTTAACTCTTGCCTTTGGAGTAGTTGTCCAGGCCATCTCTGCTCTTTACCACTCACAGATGAGGGTCAGGAACAAATCTACTATGCTTCCCCAAGCTCAAAAGTGGAGGTCAAGTTTTCTGAGCAACCCATTGACGTGTCTGTCAAACTCTCATTCTTGCTCTCACTCTAAATTTGAAAGGAAGAGGGAGAACTCCACTTCACTCTTATGGGGAAGGTTATAGTCAAGATCTGGTCTTTCAGCTCTTTTATGTGCCTGAGGTGAGCCAGGGTGTTCAAGATTCAAATAAGTGGTTTTGATTATAGCTCCTTGGAAATCCTTCAGCACAGTCTGCATTACTTTGGTATTTGAGAAGCAGAATAACGTAGTCATCAAAAGGACAGCCCTGGAGCTAGGTTTCCCAGCTTCAAATTCCAACATACTTAACTTTGCTAGTGTTCAGTTTCCTCTTCAATAAAATGGTGTCACTTAGCTGGTATAAATAGTGCCTGCTTATGTTCTTTGTGATGATTAAATAGGATATGAAAAGAGTGGCCCAGAAGTCAACACAAGAAGAATCTTGTGACTAACAACACCCTGTTAACACTATCATTATTCCCAGAAATGTCAATCAAAAACTGGAATGTCAAATATGTTAGAGAAGTTCCCTCCATAAGAGGAAGGAAGGTGAATGTCTAAGGATACTTCAACTTTAAAACTCAGATTCAATTATCCAGGCAACCTGAGAAGAGGTTCAATACTGCTACTAAGTAACAATGTGATCTAAGGAAGACTATTTAATAACTTGTATTGCTTAGGTTTCTTATTTATATATAAGTTTCATAGTTTTTGCCACTTTAGGACATGGAACTGATGGCAACAGGAGGCAGACAAATCCCAGACAGACAGAGCCAGGTCCCTGGTGAAACCAGACCTTCAAGCTGATGACAGTTTAAAGCCTAACTACAAGTCCAAGGTAAATCCTTGGACTGGATTGAGAGCCTCTTTTCCCACTTGGAGTGCTTTCCTCTAACTGATCCCCACCATCCACCTATTTTACATATACCTCCCTTTCCCTAATTTGTTTTCTACACTGTCTTGGCCATCTTTGAGTGATATCTTTGTTTTAACCTTTTTTGCATACTCACAAACCAATCTGAGCCCATAAAACCCTTGGACCCAGCTGTACTGGGAGAGTGACCACCTGGCTTTGGGTGGGAAACCACCCTCGCATTCCCTTTCTGCTGAGAGCTGTTTTGTCACTCAATAAAATTCTTCTCCACCCTCCTGACCCTTCAATTGTCAGTGTAACCTCATTCTTTTTTTTTTTTTTTTTTTTTTTTTTTTTTTTTGAGACGGAGTCTCACTCTGCCGCCCAGGCTGGAGTGCAGTGGCCCGATCTCAGCTCACTGCAAGCTCCGCCTCCCGGGTTCACGCCATTCTCCTGCCTCAGCCTCCCAAGTAGCTGGGACTACAGGCGCCCGCCACGTCGCCCGGCTAGTTTTTTGTATTTTTAGTAGAGACGGGGTTTCACCATGTTAGCCAGGATGGTCTCGATCTCCTGACCTCGTGATCCGCCCGCCTCGGCCTCCCAAAGTGCTGGGATTACAGGCTTGAGCCACCGCGCCCGGCCCCAGTGTAACCTCATTCTTCTTGGATGTGGTGCAAGAACTCAGTTCACATTGAACACAGGTGCAAAGAAGGCTGTAACACCGTGACCCTCTGCCCTCTGCCAGTAGAGGCAGCCACCCCCCACAACAGGAAGCAGTGGCAAGGCCGAGCCAGACTTGGAACCATGGGACAGAGTGAGGCAACAGGGTTGGCAGAACTGTTAATGGACTGCCGTCTGTCAGGCTGCAGACAGCAGGACTAAAAGAGCAAATTAGCATGTTGTAACACTCCCTCTGGGGTTTTGCAGTCACAGACACCCACCACATTTCCATCATCTGGGTGCCAGAGTCCACCACAGGAGTGACTTGCTACATGCCTGGTCCAGTCACAAACCCCGCAAGGAGCCCACTCCTGTGCCAATGCTTGGAATGACTAACCGGACCCCATACTCCCCTCCCAATGAGGGTTGATCACGCAGTCATGGCAGCTGCAGGATCTGCGCTGGACTGTAGGCCTGGCACAGCCCAGTGGGCCAAGTGGATGGGGTGTCTCCTGTGGTGAGCCCAGGCCCCATCAAGTCCTGGGCAGGGGCGTCACCAGCCAGAGGTCTCTGGCTGGCAAAATGACTGAGAAAAATCCTGCATCAAAACTTCTATGTCAATAGACATTTATTCAATAGGTATCTGTTGAATAAAAGGTATTTATTCAATAAAATACTTATTAAACAAATACTATGTGCCAGGTTCTCTAGGCTCTGAGGATACAGCAGTGAACAAAAACAGAAAAAAAAATCTCTGCCATTAGGGATATTATACACTGCTGACAGGACCCAGAAAACAAATAAAATATGTGTTATGACTTACAGTTGTTTCACTGTTTATAGAACCACATGGGAACTGACTTCAGGAGAGGATTCATGGTCTGTGTGTCCGCACCTCCTTGTTGTGACAGAAGAAGTCCCATGTTTAAGACATAAAATGATTTCCAATCATCTCAGGCACAGAGTGGTTATGGGACTGTGAATAGTATTCAGGAAAGGAAAGAATGAGGCTTTCACTGGGAGCATGCAGAGTTCTGGTGCCATCTCTTTTGCTGAAAAATGATGATGTTGAGACCAGCAAGGAGTAGCCTTACTTGAAGAACACAGATCTTCTGGATTTCCACTTAACTCCTGGTGGAGTCTTTAGACGCTGAGGAGAGGTAGTCTTACATGGCGCTTTTTATCCCATGATCCTTTCTGATTCTTAAAGCAAGAAATCTTTGAGACTTGTTCCAGTGTCCTGCAGATGTGGGGACAAAGGAAGAGAAAAACATAATCAGCTTTAAAGGCTTGTATGTGTTTTTAGATTTTTTCTAACTAGAATTAAATACCGTTTTGTGATCTGTAAAAGAACAACCTAGAAACACTAGTGTCATTTTAAACTTCTTGTTGGATTTATATTTAACAGAATGGCTAACACTGAAAAGACTAACAACACCAAATGTGAGTAAGACTGTAGGCCAGCCTGAGATCTCACACATTACTGGTGTGAGTGGAAAGTGGTACAACTACTTTGAAAAAAAAATCTGGCAATTTTTGTAAAATTAAGTATACACTTACTCTGTGGACCAAAATTCATTCAGAAGAAAAGAAAACACATGTTCACACATATATAAGAAAATACAATAATGTTCATAACAGCTTATTCATAACAGTTCAAAACAAGAAACAGCCCATCAATTGGAGAATAGATAGACTGTCGCTTATTCATACAACAAGACACCAGTCAGCAACGAAAAGGAATGAAACAACACAGAGGAATCTTGGCACATAGAGCTGAGTGAAAGAAATACTAACAAAAGAGTATATACTATATGATCTATACGAAGTTCTGGAACAGAAAAAAAAACTAATCTCTAGAAAAAAAGGTAAGAGTAGTGGTTGTCTCTGGGATGGTAGGAGCAAGGATTGACAGGATAGGAACATGAAGGAACTTTCTGTGGTTACAGTAGTCTTCCTTATTTTGATAGGGATTATGGGTTGCACAGGTGTATGTCCTGTGAGCAGTTCCTGAATGGACTGAATGGTAGGTACACTTCGTAAGTAGGTACACTTACGAATTTTGCAATTCATTATATGTAAATTTTACCTCAGCTCTAGTTAATGAAATGCAACATTTCCCAAATGAATATTTGGGAAATGTATTGCTGTCTGCACGTTTTTTGGGAAAGCATCAAAAAGTAAGATGAATTGATAGATGGATAGTGGGATTAATAATTATATGATCAAACAAATATATAAAGGGTTAAAAATAGAATCTGGATAATGGGTACACGTTTATTTACTATATAATTCTTTTATTTTCTGTGACCATGATAATTTTCAAAATAAAATTTTAAGAAAATAATTTTGGTTTTAAAATAGCTGGGCATATGATATCTTATTATTGTATTTTCATATTTTCAAAATTCAAACAATATAAATATCATAGTTTTATTATAAAAGATGCATTTATTAACTAAATAATTATGTAGTAAGTAACTGTCAATCTTCAGTGAGAACAGGCACAATAGTTCATTCCTGCCCTTATATTCTAATGGAAGAAGAAAAGGAACTTATTTTACAATTATTTCACAAATAAACAATATACCATTTATATTTAAAATGATGTTTTAAAAATAATTTTCTTGTAAAATTCCCAATATTGCTTGAGTATTTTACTTATATTTGATTTGAAATATTTGTAATTAAAAATAATGAACTGTTATGAAAATATGTTGTAGAAATAGGTTTTCTGGTGCTTTCTATATTGAACCAATAGCTAGCAATTTGTCTTCTATTAATATTCTTCATGTCTTTCATGTGAAGCACATTAATAAGATATTAGCTTATGAAATAAATGTACCCAAAAAGTAACCAGCAGAATAAGTAATCATTAAAAAGTACAAACTAGAACATTTTTAAGAAAATCAAAAAGAAAATCTTTTTGAAACACAGCCGCAACATCACAAGATTTATCCTTAATACCTACATAATATAAATTATATCTGGCATGTCTCCTCAGTAAAGTCACAGTGTCCAGACAAACTAAATAGCTTTAAGCAAGTTAATTTGTAATCGCGTCCAGTGAGTGTATATGCAGCTGTCAAAAAACATTAGTCTTCTAGTTACTGATTGAAATACAAATCCTATTATCTCTATTATTGAAATGCTAATACCAAGCTTTTGATCGGTAAAATGTTAGGTCCAGTTCTTGGTCTTACTCCATTCTTTTTCTTTGTTCTTTTCTTTTGTGAATTTACCTAACTGGTCCTTTCCCTAAGCTCCAGTCTTATTTTGCCTAAATAATATTATGTATTTTTCTTTAAGTATTTCCAACACTAAACTTTTCATCTTTCTCCCAAAAAGGTCATGCAATTTTATTTCTTAACTGTAGCTCTACTATTTTCTCATCACCCAGAAATTAAATTCAGTTCATTCTTCTGTTAATCTAGTACATTAAGCCACTGAATTGCATTAGATTGTTTTCTCTAAAGTTTCTCATTCCTCTTTTTTTTTCTTTTTATATTCATTGTCTCTAATCTAGTTTAATGATCTTGCACTGAACTATTGCAATGGCTTTTAAAAGTAGAATTTATTGTTTTTTTCTGACTATTAAAAACAAATAGAAATAATAGAAATTTTTAACACATAGCTATTTAAAGCATAGTTTTTGGTATTGCTATGTTCTTAAAAGAACTGTTTTTTTTTTATTTTTTTGAGACGGAGTCTCGCTCTGTTGCCCAGGCTGGAGCGCAGTGGCCGGATCTCAGCTCACTGCAAGCTCCGCCTCCCGGGTTTACGCCATTCTCCTGCCTCAGCCTCCCGAGTAGCTGGGACTACAGGCGTCTGCCACCTCGCCCGGCTAGTTTTTTGTATTTTTTAGTAGAGACGGGGTTTCACCGTGTTAGCCAGGATGGTCTCGATCTCCTGACCTCGTGATCCTCCCGTCTCGGCCTCCCAAAGTTCTGGGATTACAGGCTTGAGCCACCGCGCCCGGCCAAAAGAACTGTTAATATGTTATTGCATATGATTCTAGTTCCTTCTCCCTTTTCTTCAAAACAGTTTTTAAGTATGTATATTACTTTTTCATAAATACATTATATATATTTAAATCTACATTTTTATATTTATTTTATTACCAATTTTGTCTCATTATAAGTAACATCGATATAGACATCTGTGTGTGTATATACAAACCTCTGATTACTTCCTAAAGATAATACAAAGAGGTGGAAATAGTGACTTAAATGGTATGAATTATTGAAACATAAAGTGATCTTGTCAAATTTCCTTTCAATCCTACTTCCAATGGTGTATGAGTATCTATTTTGTCATCCTTGAAAAAAAATTAACACTTATAAGCAATACTTATCAATTGTGTAGCTTAAAATGGTATCTTGTTATACGGATCAGCCCTATTTGCTTAGTGATAAAATTACTCCCTTATTCATAAGTTTTACAGATCACTTATACTTCTTTGTTGTGAATTACCAATTCATAAATTTTCTTATGGGAGGGGCTGGTCTTTGCTTATTTGTTTGCCATAGCTTTATAATCAGTATGTTTGTCTACAGTTCTTTCAATTCTAATTTATCCTGTGTTTCATTTCAAGAGAAATATTGCCAATACACTATTTGCTTGTCCAAATTGTAAATGTTTCTGTATTGCCCTGCAGAATCAAGACTTTAACATTCAAGCATTCTTTTTTTTTTTTTTTTTTTTTTTTTTTTTTGAGACAGAGTCTCGCTCTGTCGCCCAGGCTGGAGTGCAGTGGCCAGATCTCAGCTCACTGCAAGCTCCGCCTCCCAGGTTTACGCCATTCTCCTGCCTCAGCCTCCCGAGTAGCTGGGACTACAGGCGCCCGCCACCTCGCCCGGCTAGTTTTTTGTATTTTTTAGTAGAGACGGGGTTTCACCGTGTTAGCCAGGACGGTCTCGATCTCCTGACCTCGTGATCCGCCCGTCTCAGCCTCCCAAAGTGCTGGGATTACAGGCTTGAGCCACCGCGCCCGGCAACATTCAAGCATTCTAATTCCCTGTCTACCTACCTATGTATTAGTCCATTTTGAATTGCTATAAAGGAATATCTGAGCCTGAGTAATTTGTAAAGAAAAGAAGTTTATTTGGCTCACAGTTCTGCAAGCTGTACAAAAAGCATGGTGCTGACATATGCTTCTGATGAGAACCTCAGGAGGCTTCCAATCATGGCAGAGGTGAAGGGGGAGCAGACATGTAACATGGCGAGAAAGGAAGGGAGAGAGAAGAGGTTTTACACTCTCTTTTGGGAAACCAGCTCTCCTGTGAATGAATAGGAGACTCACTAACTCATAAACACAGGATGGCCCCAAGCCATTCATAAGGGATCTGCCCCCATGACCCAGATACCTCATATTGGGCCCCAACTGTAACACTGAAGATCACATTTCAATGAGCTTTGGAAGGGACAAATATCCAAACTCTATCAGCCTGTCAGTAAGTATCACCATCCTGAACACCAATGATATATTTACATTTCCCAAGTATGTGCAAAAAGACCCTTCCTTAAAGTCTCCTCTTTCTCTTCTCCATATAAACCCTACCTATCCTTCTGACTCATGCCCTGCATGAACCTTACATGTTACTGAAGTTCATCTGAATCTTCCCAAATACTCTTTTTTGTTTGTTTGTTTTTTTGGAGACGGAGCCTCGCTCTGTTGCCCAGGCTGGAGTGCAGTGGCGCGATCTCTGCTCACTGCAAGCTCCACCTCCCGGGTTCATGCTATTCTCCTGCCTCAACCTCCCAAGTAGCTGGGACTACAGGCGCCCGCCACCACGCCCGGCTAATTTTTATATTTTTAGTAGAGACGGGGTTTCACCATGTTAGCCAGGATGGTCTCGATCTCCTGACCTCATGATCCGTCCGCCTCGGCCTCCCAAATTGCTGGGATTACAGGCGTGAGCCACCACGCCAGGCCGCCAAATACTCTTAATTCTACTTCATAAATACACTTTTAAGTCTCTTATTTATCTCTATCAACCCTGCCACTTATCCAGACCAAGTCTTAATCCTGTGCTACCCAGGCTATGAATAATACCTGCTACTGTGCATAATTCTTTCCCTTTTAGTAGCCTTAGTGACATTTTTAAAGAGTAAATTTGATTATAGTACTTATTCTCTTGCTTAAAACTTTGTCAAACTTTGGTACATTTAGGACAGAATATAAAATTCCTTATATGTCCTAAGATATCCTGTAAGATTTGGCCACTCTTCATCAGTCATCTCTCACTAGTTCCAACACCATCACCTTTGTTCACTGTTATCCTCAAATGTCCCAAACTTCTTTCCTAATCAGCACTATCCTATTTCCTTCTTCCTCTGTGTTATTCTGGTATTTTCTCTATACCCACATTATATTCTTCTTGCAGTTATTCCTGTAAATGTAACTTCCTCTAGGTACTCCTAGGTTTGTTTTCTTTATTACTAAGGCTTACAGTATCTGATATTTTTCTCTGCAGTGCTTAGGACAATTTTAATCACTGCCCTCATTCTTGCTTTTATTTGTTTAATATTTGTTGCCTTCTACAAGGTCAAATACTATGTCTCTATTTCTCATTACTGTATCCCAAGTACCAAGCAGAAAGCCTGGCAAAAGCAGGAAACTCAAAAACATATTGTGGCCTGTAAAAAAAAAAAAAAGAAAGAAAGCCCAATTTATTCTATGCGTAGAGTTTTACTTGTTGTTCTTCGAATTATTCCTGTGGTATAATTTAATTTTCTTAAACACATTTCATTTCTTTCAAGTCAAAGATCGTGTTCTATACTTCTCTAAAATCCATATAGCATACAACAGTTCTGAAACACAGTAGGCATAAAAAAAATACCAGTTGAGGTAAACGTGCAGTTGAAGAGTCGCAATTCTGATCGTTTAGAAAAAAAAGGACAGAGAGTCAAAACAAAATTTTGTACTGAGGGAAAAAGAAGAGAGGATAAAAATATCACCACTGATGGTTGACTAATAATCAGATTATTTTTATTTTATCTATTTTTATTTTTAGTTTTAGAGATATGTCTTGCTCAGTCCACAAACTGGAGTGCAATGATGCAATCAGAGCTTGCTGCAGCCTCAAACTCCTGGCCTCCGGTGATTCTCTTGCTTCAGCCTCCCAAGTACCTAGGACTACAGGCACACATCAGCACACCACATATCAACTGTTTGTAGAAACAGGGTCACACTAGGTTGCCCAGGCTGGTCTGGAACTCCTAACTTCAAGCAATCCTCTGTCCTCAGCCTTCCAAATTCTGGAATTACAGAAATGAGCCATTGTACCTGGCCTCTTGAATTATGAATATTGAAAATGTTCTCAGTTTTCTAACTGCTTTGTGCTTATTTTGCTCATAACTGACATGAGAAAATCAGGCAATACATAAAAAATAATTTGTTTAAATGAAATTTAAACAAGAAATTGAATTTTTTTAAAATTGCCATTGTCTCTTACATAATGATAAGTATTATTAGTAGTTTTTATTTTATTTTCGTATCAACTGATCTTTTCAAAGATCAAGTCAATCAAGTAAATAGCCTTTTGGCGTTCGGTAGTAAGGTCGAGAAAAATCAAAAATCAAATTTGAAAACAAAAATATAATTAAGCCTGAATTTAGTGGAATTTAATCTAGTTAGCTATAGGCTAAATCCAATACCTGGGCATCTCCATAATTAGGCATAAACAGCAGGCAACTTGTACTGGTAACAAACAGTTCACAACCCAGATTGAGGAGACAATCTGGGTTTCCTTTGGGGTTGGAAGGGAGCTTTGGGGTTGGAAGGGAGACATGATTAGTGAGAGGAATTTTAAACTGGTAGAGCCCAGAGCCTTAGCTTCATCTAAAACAGAAACTCCAGGGGCTACACTCCTTACCGCAAACCTTAACAGAGCCTGGAACCCGAATTAGTTAACCACTGCCAAATTCTTCAGTACCTCTGTTTTGTTTTGTTTGTTGAGTTTATTGTTGTTGTTGTTGTTGTGTGTGTATGTTAAGTAGAGTTTCAGTGCCAAATTCTTCTTTTAAAACAGAATAGTTATGTACTGGGGATATTAGGTACTGAGCTCTTTGTGGGTTTTGAATTGCAAATTTGAGTTCAGGGGCCAAAAGAAAAAAAACTTACCCATCAAAACCAAAGAAGTGTTAGGCACTCTAGGAGGGAAATTTAGGAGGAAAGGCTAGGGGCCAGGCCAGGAGTTGGAAGGGAACAGTAGGGGGCAGGGCATGAGAGATTGCAATCTGCTACAGCAATGACTCTTCCCAAATCTCCAGTTGAGTACACGAAAGTCCATTAAATATTTGGTCCAAGTGGACTGCTTGTGCGAACCACTCAAGGGGCTAAGATTCACCTCTGTGTTGATCTGAGATAAAACATGGAACACAAAAGAGACAGTATCACTGGCAGAAGCAGAGATGTCTAAAGACTCCCAAAAAAATGTGGTAAGATTTTTTTAATCTCCACAGTTTACACTATGTTTAGGTGGCTGCACAGGGGTCAGGGCCTAAAACTAGCATCCCCAACTTATCTTCTTTTGAGAAAAAATAAAACCATCTCTTAAGGAAAACAAAGGGTGAAATTCAGTGACTGTTAGTAAAATAGTCGAAATAAAAAAGGGTCTAAGTAAGAGGAAGGAGTTTGGCTTGAATCATCTAAATTATTTTTATAACTTCATTAACAATTTTTACAAATTACAAAAATATGAATTATAATCCTATTTCATTTAAGGTTTTATCTTAAGCCAAATCATTTCACAATCTTGTTCAGATTGTTTCATTTATAGCATGTAATTGATAATGTTTGCAGCATGTGACAGAGCTGATCTCCTAAGACCATTAGATCTCACAGATTTATGGTTCTTTGCCTGCATAACCAAATCAAATATTTGAATATATATATATATATAAATATATATTTTCCCCTTGATTTTCAATTCAATTAGCTAAAAGAAGCATATAAGGTGATTAGTAAAATGGATGCCATTAAATAGTTCAATTTTCTTAATTTTAGTGAAGGGCTCTTATGGAAAATTATATCTGAGTAGGCAAAGTAAAATAAAAGCATATTTTCTAAGATAGTACCAAATGACATTATTATTCCCTATAATAAATAATTGAAAAATATTTGTCTATCCTTATTTTATTTTATTTTTTCAGATAGGGTCTCAGATAGATGTCGCTTAAGCTGGACCATCTAGGCTTACCGCAACCTCTGCCTCCTGAGCTCAGGTGTTCCTCCCACCTTCAGCCTCCAGAGTAGCTGGGACTATAGGTGTGCACCATCATGACCAGCTAATATCCTTATTTTAAATGCCTTCACTTATTATATTTGGACTACATCATTCAACTACATATAGAAATAAATGTGCACATTTATCAGTTTGATAACATTTCAAAATATTCTATTAGACAATAATTTCAAAATTCAGATTGTGTTTGGATGTTAGTTTGTGTTTGTTTCTCTGTTTTTGTTTTTCACTTTGGCCTGATCTCTGTCTCTCTTTTTGTTTTTCGGTGTAAATGCTAAATCTAGCAAAGTCCTAAAACAGTAAGTCAGTACCTAATAATGACACAACACAAATATATTTACATGAAAATGTTCTAATCGCATGTTATTTTCTATTTTACATATGAAGAAACTGAGACTCAGAGAGGTTAAGCAAGGTCCAATACCAGATCCCATTACCTCTACGAGGGGGAATGGGAGCAGGGTACACCAACACTGGTATGGCGATAAGCTACCCCACAATGGTGTGGTGGATGACGTGAGGGGTTGCTACATACAGCAGCTGTGTGTAGTACGTGCCTTTCTCTGTTGCCACCACAATCAAGAACAAGATTAAGAATTCAATTAACTATTACCAGGCTTGTTTTTAAAAAGCTAGAGAAATGAATTTTCAGAGGAGATTCTTTTTCTGTAGTTTATACAACAGATAAAAATGAATAGAAGTATTCATTTTAAGATCATATACATGAAATAACATCTATGCCTAAATCAAAACTAAGATTTTAAAAATTATATATATTTGTGTATTTATATATGTATATAGTGTATATATATTTAAATATAATACAAATATAAATATACATATTTATATAATAATAGCCCAACACATATTTATGTGAAAATATATAACATATTTATAAATATATAACATAAATGATATATATCATATATAAATATATCATATGTATTTTTAAAAGCTATTTTTAAAATATTTACATTTATATGTTCTAATCCCACAAGATGTTCTGTTTTACATATGAAGAAACTGAGACTCAGAGAGGTTAAGTGGGGTCAAATATCATATTGCCAGGTAGTGAAGGAGGAGAAATTCAAATCCTAATTTGTGATTTAAATCTATTTTCCTTCGACATCACCAAAAACTGAAGAACATGGAGGTAATATAGATATAGACAAATGACACCTAGAAACCAAATTCCCTTTTTGTGCCATCAAATACTTAAAAGTTTCCAATGATTTGATTATTTAAACAGCATTGCTAATTTATATATTCTATAGCAATGTGAGAATTGAGTAATACCTCAGTGAGTTAGGTTAGTTAATATGCTCAATCCTCTCTCACTTTAATTAGCTGAAAGATTGCTTCAACTTTTCAATTATCTTTGTCCATGGAGACTTAACTTGAGATTCAACTTTCACTATGTGAAAATCACATTCTGTTTTTTTCTCGGATAACCTCTTCAACTTTGTTCACCAAAATGATTGACAACTGTCCAGAATGAACAAAATTCAGATAAAACTTTACTAAGAATTACTGATCCATGAAAGAATGGTTTCTTTACACTGAAAGAAAAAAACAAAACAAAACAAAACAAAACAAGATCATAGTTGGATTTAGAATTTTAAAATATTTTATATCATTTTATATACTTATATGTATTTATATGATAACTGTCATCTACTTAAATGTATTTATGCTTTTATATATCTATATGTGCAACTTTTTTTTTTTTTTTTGAGACGGAGTCTGGCTCTGTCGCCCAAACTGGAGTGCAGTGGCCAGATCTCAGCTCACTGCAAGCTCCGCCTTTCAGGTTCACGCCATTCTCCTGCCTCAGCCTCCCGAGTAGCTGGGACTACAGGCGCCGGCCACCTCGCCTGGCTAGTTTTTTGTATTTTTTTAGTAGAGACGGGGTTTCACCGTGTTAGCCAGGATGGTCTCGATCTCCTGACCTTGTGATCCGCCCGTCTCTGCCTCCCAAAGTGCTGGGATTACAGGCTTGAGCCACCGCGCCCGGCTATATGTGCATCTTAAGTAGTAATTTTTTTAAAAAGATTATGTGAGATCCCCAAGACTGAAACACCTTTACTTGAAGTACAATCACAGGAAAAACAGCATATACAATGAACTATGCAGAGATATGAAAATTACAATTGAAAGTTTACTATTGACTGGACCATATCCTTTTCTACATAGGACCTTGTATTTTACATATTTTATGTGTTTTCTATTGTCTTTGAAATGAAGTTGAGTACAAGTTGCTATCTAAAATCAACAGAAACAGCAACTGAAGAATCAAGGAATTTATACAGTCTAGTCTCATTATTCAGGCAAATGTCTTAGTTTGTTATGAATCCCGTTTTGACTCTTCATTTAGTCTAGTCATAGAGGCAATGAATTGATGACATATTAACACAGAAAGGAAATAAACTTTACTTAACTGAATTTAGAACCGTATTTTAAAGGCCACATGATTACATGGCATATAAAATCATAAAACTTAAAGGCGAACTGCCTTTGAAATGTTTAAGCTGTTTCCAACCATCATGTGTTTGCGTGTGTAACGTGACGTGCAATAGCCAGTTTTTGCCATCTGTAGTGTTGCCCTTAGCAACAAAAAAGCATGTGACAGTGCTTATGTGACTCTGCTGGCCTGCAACAGTGTGTAGAAGGATTTAAGCAAAATGAAACAGAAATATTGATCCAGACAACTGGAATTTTCAACTGTATTGCAATGATAATGCTGACTGGAAACGAAAGAGAAGAAGGTAGCAAAGAAAAGCCAAGAAAACTATTTGGAGTGAGAGACTATGGCAATATAAAAAGTATATTTTCTAGAAGTTATTATAAAGTTTAATTTAAATTATGTACATGTATAACAGATATATATAATTTTCTTCTTTTACACCATTGTGTTATAATTTGCATTTACTAAATAAAGTTAAACCCTACTGTGTTGCTTGATATGAAAGGGGGTAGTTCTATGTTACACACACCTTTCTCTATTGCCATCACAGTTAACAGCATGATTAAGAATTCTATTAACTATTACCATGTTCGTTTTCAAAAAGCTAGAGAAATGAATTTTCAGACGAGATTATGTCTGTAGTTCATACAACAGATTAAAATGTATAGAATTATTCATTTTAAAATCATATATATGGGATAATATATAATCATGCCTAATGCAAAACCATAAGATATCTCACATATATACACACATATATGCACACATGTATGTACACACATATATATACATATACATACACACATATGTATACACATATATATTTATATATAGTTTAGGGAGCTTCAATAAAGTAGAGAAAGAGAAAATTCTGTAGTGTACATTTGTACATTTGTAAACAAACCTAACTTATTCACCCTGTTTTTAAGAAACTCTGGGGCCGGGCGCGGTGGCTCAAGCCTGTAATCCCAGCATTTTGGGAGGCCGAGACGGGCGGATCACGAGGTCAGGAGATCGAGACCATCCTGGCTAACACAGTGAAACCCCGTCTCTACTGAAAGATACAAAAAAACTAGCCGGGCGAGGTGGCGGGCGCCTGTAGCCCCAGCTACTCGGGAGGCTGAGGCAGGAGAATGGCGTAAATCCGGGAGGCGGAGCTTGCAGTGAGCTGAGATGCGGGCCCACTGCACTCCACCCTGGGCGACAGAGCGAGACTCCGTCTCAAAAAAAAAAAAAAAAGAAAAAAAAGAAACTCTGGCTATGTATCTTCAACCAGAAAGAAAAAAATGCAGATGTGACAACATAAGGATAAGTGCTAGATAAAGATCATGTAAAGAAATATGCTTCTGGGTAATTTAATTATTCAAAGTTTCAGTGCATCTAGTAGTCTACTGTGAAGAGAACTATGGTGGAGAAAACAAATCTCAAAAGGGAAAATACCTTCACTTTTACTATTGTATATTTACTATTGTAAAGAAGAAAATCGGTAGATGAACTTTACACTTCCTAATAGTTCAATTGTTAGGAGATCACAAAATACTGAGCATTTGTGATACATAAGTCCTTTATATTGCTTCATTGTGAAATTATGCCCATCTTAGAGATGAGAAATTTGGAGTGTTTATAACAGAGTATGTTAATTTCCCATTGCTTCTACTCAGTAATTAAGTCTGTATTTTCACCCAAGCTTTGTCCCCTACTCTTGCTCTCCACTAATCCACTTGGATAGAAGGAAGTGTGTATGCATGCTCGTTCAATATCGTAGTGTCTCCTAAAACTGCAAGCGATAAGTAGTCCATCTGAACTCTGAGCTTCCAAAAAGTCAAATCAATAAGTCATGACGAATTTTAGTTCTCTAATTTTTCCAAAAAATATTAATTTAGTTCTGTTTCTATGTCAGACATTGTGTTAGTCACTAGAAAGAGAATACAGGTATAACAGGCGTGGTTCCTGCCTTATGAGTTCCAGCCTTGCCTCATGTATTTGTGGCTTCATGGAATTACCATGGTCTTTCCTCTTAGTCCTCATCAAAATGGTAAAATACAACATTAATCGAGTGTTATGTTTAGTTTTGTTTTCTAATAAGAATGATAAGAAGTTATCTTATGTTCACTGCTATAACCTAGAACTGTGTCTGATTCCATAATTATGCTCCAAAGAATTATTAAAGAAATTAGACCTAAATATGTAATTAAAACTATGGAAGCAGGCATACTGGTTTTATAAGGGGCAGGAGAAAATACCAGATAGCTTCAGAAATGAAGAAGAGATATGAAAACGGAGACAGTAATTGGAAAGAACACTTAAGAGGTTTGGCTACCAATGGGAGGAACAAGATAAGATAGCTTGAAAGAAAAGAAGAGATAATAAAACGTTTTAAAGTTTTTGGTTTAACTTTGTTTTTTTTTGTTTGTTTGTTTGTTTTTTTCTTAAGATAGAAGAAATTTCAATAAGCTTAACTGTTGATTAGAAGTATGGCAGATGCTACTTGTCCTCCAAAAGTTAGTCTCTTTTTCTATAAAAAGTGTTAGCTTGGCACATGGCCGCTGAGTTAGAGACTAAATTTCTGAATTTCCCTTGCAGCTAAGTGTGGCCATAAAATCTAGTCAGTGGTATACGAGTGAAAGTGATCTTTGCAACCTCCACAAGGCTTAGTTAAAAGCAAACTTTGTGCTCTCCACTTCTTCCCTTTCCCTCTTTCACAGGCTATAATGTGGTAAAGTCATAGGGACTTACTTCCATCATATGGAGAGTTACTGAATGTATCAGAGACAGCCTACAGTTCATCTCCACAATAATTAGGTAAGAGAAAAATAAGCATTTATGTTATTACTAGTGTCTTTATTTTAGAGTCTCTTTTCCCCCACGCTTCTTTAGCTTACATTTTTAGTATAGGAAGGATCCAGTGGAGGGAGAAGTTAGAGGCACCATAGTTAAAAGAAATAAATAAGGTTCATAAGAAACTGTAAAAATAAAGAATCACACCATATATTGCTTATATGAAAATAAGATATGTATAGCAGTCTTTACTGGCTCTGACACATGAGAGAAATTTCTTTAGAGATCCTCATATCTTCAAGATATATTCAAGAACATTTTAAAATACATATATTGTATTTTATACAACTGCTTATTTTATCATTCCTCAGTGCCTATATATGAACTCATGTCAAACCTTACTTAATAAATATGGCTCCGTGAATCTAAATTTATATAGATACAGCTCTATTAATTGGTAAGAATACAGACTTCATGGATTTTTATGTAATAAAATTGGGCAATATACAGGAGTAAGTTTAGTACTAGAAGAATGAGGATGTTATTAAGGGTAAAGATATTTTAAGTACATATTGTGAGTCCTGCACAATATTGGTCAATTTAACTATATTAGTTTATTTAATAGTGATAATGATCCCCAGAGATAAATTTTGTTGAATTAGGGTTTTAGAAATGTAGAAACAGAGAGGCCGTGTATTTGTCCATTGTCTCACAGCTATTAAGTGGTTTATATAGAGTTCAAAGATTAAATGTCCAATTCCTAATTCTCTGCACATTTCACTACTCTCCTGATAACAACATTCTTATTTGAATTCTAATTCAAATGTCTATCATCTTAAAAATAAAATACTAATCCAACTCAAATATCTAATAAACCATCAATAAGTAGTTTAAGGGACTACAATTAATGGAATACTAGCTTATAAAAAATTGCTTATTCCATTTCATGCCTGTGACTTAGGGGAATTATAATTAAATGTGATCCTGCTTCAAGTCTACATACTAAGTCTGATTACTTTCATCTGTAGTTTGTCCTAGCCACCAGCCATTACTTTGTTAAAATCAGGACTTCCTCTTTTTACAGACTTCTCTAACTTGCAAACTTTCAAGGCCGGGAGTGATGGCTCATACCTGTAATCCTAGAACTTTGGGAGGACTAGGTGGGTCGATTGCCTGAGGTCAGGAGTTCTAGACCAGCCTGGGCAACACAGTGAAACCCAGTCTCTACTAAAAACTAAAAAATTAGCTCGGTGTGGCGGCGTGTGCCTGTAATCCCAGCTACTCGGGGGCTGAGGCAGGAAAATCAATTGAATCCAGGAGACGGAGGTTACAGTGAGCTGAGATAGCGCCACTGCCTTCCAGTCTGGGCAACAGAGCAAGACTCCATCTCAAAAAAACACAAAGCAAACAAATAAAAAAAGTAACTTCATAGATTTGAAGCTACTTGTCAGAACAAAAGTATGTCACCTCTGCTTGTTCCCAATAAAGGGAGTGCAGTACCGCTATGTCATTATAAACAAATGAATTTATAAACAACGTTTTATAAGTTACTGTTTTCATAGAAAAAGGAGCTTTTGAACACTTTTGCTCCAGTGTTTCTCAAATCTTAGCCGTCAGTAAATCCTATGACTGGTGCTTAGCCAGTAACAACCTTCAGAGAATAGAAGTTGAAAAGCTTACTCTATAATCAGATTGCTTGTTCAAATCTCAGATCTTTTCACGTCCTAAAAGCAGGTTATTGTGCAAGTTACTTCATGCCTCTCGGCCTCAGTTTCCTTATCTGTGGAAAAGGTTGTTGTGAAGGGTAAATGAAATAATTTATGTAATTACAGTTAAAGAATATTAAGATTGCCTCTCGGCCTCAGTTTCCTTATCTGTGGAAAAGGTTGTTGTGAAGGGTAAATGAAATAATTTATGTAATTACAGTTAAAGAATATTTAAGATTGGCCGGGCGCGGTGGCTCAAGCCTGTAATCCCAGCACTTTGGGAGGCCGAGGCGGGCGGATCACGAAGTCAGAAGATCGAGACCATCCTGGCTAACACTGTGAAACCCCGTCTCTACTAAAAATACAAAAAAAAAAAAAAAAAAAAAAAAAAAAAACAAGAAATTAGCCGGGCGTGGTGGCGGCTACTCTGCACCTGAGGCAGGAGAATGGCGTGAACCCGGGAGGCGGAGCTTGCAATGCTCCGCCTCCCGGGTTCACGCCATTCTCCTGCCTCAGCCTCCCAGATAACTGGGACTACAGGCGCCCGACAGCGTGCCTGGCTAATTTTTTGTATTTTTTGTAGAGACAGGGTTTCACCGTGGTGTCGATATCCTGACCTCGTGATCCTCCCGTCTCGGCCTCCCAAAGTGCTGGGATTACAGGCATAAGCCACTGCGCCCAGCCCACTTTTGCATTTTATTTACACATATTCAGCCATTATTCAACCCAGACTTTGTTTTTACTTAAGAAAAAGTATTAACTTACTCAAACTACACAGTTATTTAGAAAATTTAAAAATTATAAACCACTGTTAAAAACAATTTTGAAAACATAAGATACACTTCTTAAATCTTAAGAGGATATTTTTAAATATCTAGAAAGCTGAAAGCTTACATATAAAATGACGTTTCTTTACTAAACTCTAGTACTATACTTATCTTTGTCATAGCTTCAGTTTTTTTTTTTTTTTTTTTTTTTTTTTTTTTTTTTTTTTTTTTTTTTGAGACGGAGTCTCGCTCTGTCGCCCAGGCTGGAGTGCAGTGGCCGGATCTCAGCTCACTGCAAGCTCTGCCTCCCGGGTTTATGCCATTCTCCTGCCTCAGCCTCCCGAGTAGCTGGGACTACAGGCGCCCGCCCCCTCGCCCAGCTAGTTTTTTGTATTTTTTAGTAGAGACGGGGTTTCACCATGTTAGCAGGATGGTCTCGATCTCCCGACCTCGTGATCCGCCCGTCTCGGCCTCCCAAAGTGCCGGGATTACAGGCTTGAGCCACGGCGCCCGGCCAACAAGACCCTATTTCTTAAAAAAAAGAAAAAAAAAATGGCCAGGTATGGTGGCACACACCTATAGTTCTAGCTACTTTGGAGACTCGGGTGGGAGGATTGCTTGAGCCCAGGAGGTTCAAGGTTGCAGTGAGCTGTGAGGCACCACTACACTCTAGCCTATGCAACAGAGTGAGACCCTATCTCAAAAAAGAAAAAAAGAAAGAAAAAAAGATAAAAAGATAAACTCTATAAGAAGAAACTAAAAATAGAGTAACTTAAAAGAGGTTTCTCTTTTAATTGGTAGTCTGGTCCCACATTCCTGGGCTGGCATACCATCTTCACTATCAGAGACTTCACTATTAGAGACTCAGATATTTTACATCTTATTGCTCTGTCGCCCCTAAAATAGGGTCCTCATCCACATAGCAAAAGGTAGTTTACTACCACATCCACATTTCAGCCTTGGGAAGGGTAAGGGCGATATGGTACAAACTTTTATTTTTATGGGCATAACCCAGTAGTTGAAAACATAACTTCCAATTGTATTTATTTACCAGAAAATGATTACATCCACCACCTTAGCAGAAAGAGAAACTAGGAATTGTAGCCTAAGCTGAGTAGGCGTAAGTCTAGCTAAGACTTAAATAGAAGAAATGGAGAAAAGGAAGCAGAAACATCCGTCTCTAACATAGTATAGCAAAGCCCAATCCATTTGAATCCACAGATTCAAAAGTTGCTGACAATCTTGTTTGCCAACCTCTTTTACTTATTCTGAAAAATTTAGGTTTAGGTGCAGAACAATAAATGATGACTCTGAGAAAAATATTTTGCAATTTATTCTTGAATACATTGTTTAATGTCATCTGAGCTTTCATTTTGAATGGAGAGTAAAGCATAAATAAAGCTCAGTCTAGGGGTTCAGCCTGGGAAAGGCCCCTGGGTAGGGGAAGCAAAATGTTACTGTGGACTTAAGGAAAAGGAAGTTGGAAATAATTTTCAATTTTCAGTATTGAAAATAGTCTACAAAGAATATGCTGTGCCTGACATCCTGCTTTCTTTTCTCTACTAAGGGCAATATACAAAGAGAAACAGAAAAAAAAAGAATTACAGATTTAAAAAAGCAAGAGAAAATAAACAAAAATACGTTCAACTGGAATTTGTGTTGGGATTGTATTAAATGGTTGAACTAATTTGTGAAGAATTGATATCATTGCGTCCAAGAGCATGGAACTGCTATTTTTCCTATCGTCTTCTATGTTTCTTTTTTAAAAGTTTTAAGTTTTCTCTGTAGAGTTTTTTGCATTCTGGATGATTTTAATTGAAACATACTATATAAATATTGTTACTCTTATAAATGGTGCCTCTTATTAGATTTTATAATTCATTATGATCAGTAAAGCAAATAGGATAGATTTTAAACCTAGAAAACTGCTTCAATTACCTCATTACTTCAAAAAATATTGCCATTGGTTCTATTGTTTTTTTAAAAAATACATGATAATATCTTTTGCACATTGTGAAATTTTATCTCAACACTTTCAATCACTGCATCTCTGTTTGACACCAATGAACACTTTCAAAGTGAAATATTTTGCTCTCTTTATTTTTCTCCTTTTGGTTTTTGGGGCCTCTTTACTTTCTGAATTTGTCACTTCTTCATTTATCTTCCATACCTCTTGGCTTTTCTTTTGTGTAGTATACTTTAGCTTCATTCTGGGAGAGTTTTTCATTCTGAACTTTTCTATTTACTAGTTTATTCTCCATCAGTATGTATGCTAATTTTTCTTCCATTAACTATTTTTCCCAAACACTTATTTTTCATACTTTGTATATTTTCACTTGGAATTTTGGGAGAATATTTTGTTCTAGTTTCAAATTGGGCCTATATTTTTTGTCTCCTTGAGTACATTTATCAGGCTTATTTTAAATTCTTGATTTATGTGTTATAATAATGCTGCCTCAGATGGTATACGCTGTTCAAGTTTTCTTTCCTTTTTCCACTCTAGTAGTTGTAGTCCTCTGGCTGCTGATTATTTTTGTCTCTAAAGTTATGTTATGTTATTGTGACAGATGTGAGAAAGGCCCCAAAACCAGGTTTTACCCTATGTCTGCTCTAATGAGTTAATGTGATTACTGTGGATGATCTTCAGAATAGAATACAATAAGCAATTGTTGTTTATTACAAGTTTCAAGATTATAACTGTGAAATCTACTGTGCTTCCTAATTTAGCACCTGTGACAATCTATGGTCTAGGCTATTGCTTCCAACTTTTAAAATTTAAGGGAAGACACTGATTGTCCCAAGGAAATGTGTTCAGAGGAAAGAACAGAGCTAATACTCAAAATAAGAAATACTCAAAATAAGTTAATGTGAAAAATAATAGTATAGAAGCAACTCAAGAAGGAAATGATGAGTTGCAAGGTCAGATTGAAGAACTGTTCCAGAAGGCAGCAATAAACAATAAGCTAAAATTTTAAAAATTAATAATAATAACAAAAAACTAAAAGACATGGAGGATAGAAATAGATACATATGGTGCATTGTATGAGATGAATCATTTAGCTTACAAGCAAGCAACCCAACCCTATCTAAATATATATCTGAGTATGCTTTAACTCATGTAAACTTACAAAATTGCATTTCTCACTGAAAAAAATATCAAGAAATAAAACAATTCCTAAAGTTAGTGATGAAAGTATAAAGTCCAGAGGTAAAGAAACTAGTGATTTTCCATTAAAAAAAAAGGAACTTTAGAGTGGCAAATCAAATGTCACTCTGTTCATACAAGATTCATGAAACTGTTTCAGGGAGGGTTTTGTTCCTTGCAAAAGTTATTCACCAACAAGAGACAGTTTTTGTAAAATTTAAAATGTAGCTAATTCTCCATGTGATTATGCAGTGTAATTCAAAGAAACTCAAGAATTTCTACAAATAATTTTTTGAGGCAAGAAGATGCTAAAGTCACTTCTACTGCCACTAAACTTTACTAAAAGTTGGTTTGAACACTTTAATTGCTTTTAAATAGATGATTGAAGCTGTGAAGAGGTGGCAGCAGCTGACATGTTGCCATGGTAGCATTTCCTCCCCAGCTGAGGAGGCTATACAGAAGAAAGGATATAGGTCAGAAAGTGTTTATACTGACAAAACAACTGCATATTAAAATCAAATGCTTTTGTAAACATCATAAGCCAAATGAGAGTTGTGAAATCTAGTTTCAGGCTATTAAAGACAGACTGATTTATCTTTAGGATGATGTATCAAGCTGTACTGTGAGAATGGAGCATTCAAGGTCAAGAATACTCTCCTTCCTGCATACTGGTAATTCAATTTTTAAAAATTGAAACACGATGAAAGTTTTTCTATCAGTTTCTTCTGTGTTCCTTGCAATAAGGATATATTTAATTGAAAAATTCTTCTGGAAGGTAATTCATCTCTGAATAAACTACTCCAGGTTAAGGAGGATCAACTCTATGATCAATAAATATCTGTTGGTTAATTAATTTTGTACTCTGACATGCAAGTAAAAAAGATCCAACTACAATGAGAGAGGGAATGAGAGAGAGAGAGGTGGGAAGAAATGGAGTAAAGTTGGCCAGTAGTTGAGTGGGGAGGCAGAATGAAAGAAATATGATGGAAAGCAGGAAGGAAATAAAAAGGGAAGAAAGGAGGGAAGGAAGGAAGGAAGGAAGGAAGGAAGGAAGGAAGGAAGGAAGGAAGGAAGGAAGGAGGGAGGGAGGGAGGGAGGGAGGGAGGGAGGGAGGGAGGGAGGGAGGAAGGGAGGGAGGGAAGGGCGGGAACTGGGAAGTGTCAGTTCTTCCAGATGAAAGGAAGAGGGTGACATTTGCAAGACAGTGGCTGAAATGGAAATTTGTAAATTGCCTTAACAGCATTAATCATTCCTCACATCTTCAGACAATTGAACTGTTCTTTATGAGGAATTCACACTTCACCATTTTTATTGAATTTGGTTTAGATAATTAACTCAAGGTGCTGTTCTAAGGATAGCAGCTGATTGGTTTAAGCTAATAATATATCCCATTCTTCCTTGGAAAAAATAGTTCAGGGACAGGCAGATAAAGCAATCTGAGCACCTGTTTTGTTGTTGTTGTTGTTGTTGTTGTTTTGTTCCTAGAACATAAAAGCCCTTTTAACCTTTTCCTGTATTGTTAATACAAAAATTTGAGGTCTCTCTGCAGCCATCTCGGTACAACTAGGAAAAAGCTTGAAACTGGTAGAAGCCATCAATGAAGTGTGGAGATAGAGACACCTTAGGAGAAGGTGACTAGCATCTGGTGACATTTAAGCCCTGAATCTGAAACCAATCCTATAAACATTATAAAAATTAGTCAGGGAACAAGGGAGGTGAAGAAACAAAAATAAACCAAGATTGCACCAAACTCAGCATTAATCATTAGGTAAACTTGATCTCTGACCCACTTCCGAATAATTGTTTCCTGCCTAGTCCACCCCCACCCTAGAATCACATAAACCTGGTCACAAGATTACAGTACTCCCTAAATGTTCTATAGATGACGACTTAAACTTTGTGAAAAGTTACATTTCCATTAAAGATATTCATTCAGGTCCTGCATACTAATGAAACTACTGATGCTAGCTGGGCTGAAGGATGTCACTAATTCCACCTGGTCTAAGACCCCATGAGGAGCTGACACACCAAAAGAAATGTAGTTTCCACATCCTGATGATTTCATCTCCCTTGCCTTAACCTATTAACGACCCCAATTTTCTAGTCCCTAGCCCTACACAATCCCCTTAAAAATTCCAGCCAAGGGCCGGGCGCGGTGGCTCAAGCCTGTAATCCCAGCACTTTGGGAGGCCGAGACGGGAGGATCACGACGTCAGGAGATCTAGACCATCCTGGCTAACACGGTGAAACCCCATCTCTACTAATAATACAAAAAACTAGCCGGGCGAGGCGGCGGGCGCCTATGGTCCCAGCTACTCGGGAGGCTGAGGCAGGAGAATGGCGGGAACCCGGGAGGCGGAGCTTGCAGTGATCTGAGATCCGGCCACTGCACTCCAGCCTGGGCGACAGAATGAGACTCCATCTCAAAAAAAAAAAAAAAAAAATCCCAGCCAAGATGTCCTCAAGGAGACAGATGTAAAGGTCTCTTCTTGTCTCCTTACTAGGCCTCTCTTTGATCATTAAACTCTTCCACTTCTACAAACCCTGCTGTCTCAGTGTATTGGTCTGTAACCGCACAGTGGGCATATGGACTTGTTGGTTCTATAGTAAACCTGTAAACTAAAAAATATAATTCTAAGCTCTTCAACTGACTTAATGGACCCACCCTTGGCCAAGGGGATCCTAGATAAACCTTAAAAACTGAGTTCTTGGCCATCATTGGAAAGCTTATCAGACATGCCTTGTTGCCAGGTGCAGTGGCTCATGCCTGTAATCCCAGCACTTTGGGAGGCCCAGGCGGGCAGATCACCTGTGGTCAGAAGTTTGAGACCAGCCTGGCCAACAAGGTGAAACCCTGTCTCTACTAAAACTACAAAAGTTAGAGGGAAGTGGTGGCAGGCGCCTGTAATCCAAGCTACTCAGGGGACTGAGGCAGGAGAATCACTTGAACCCAGGAGGCTGAGGTTCACACCATTGAACCCAGGAGGCGAGATTGCACCATTGCACTCCAGCCTGGGGGAAATGAGCGAGACTTTGTCACAAGAAAACTTAAAAAAAAAAAAGGCATACCTTGTTATATCCCCTCCTTTTTGGAGTTTAAGCACAACTGACAAACATTAAGTTAAAAATAGAGGTCATGAGACTGACAGAACATTCTTTGTGTCAATAACATAACAACTTATAAACAAAGCCTAAGCCCATGCAAGGCAAGGGTTCAGTCATCCCCTAAAAACCATAAAATCTCATTGAACAGTTTTTTAAAATTATACACCTGGTATAATGTGGCTTACATTCCAATGTGAGTCTTGTATGGCATCACATGACAGATAGCAGACCCCCTTGCCTTAACTAAAGCATTCCTTTTAACTGACTTCAAGTCTTTAGACAAAGCTTGGCTCCTTTAACCAAATGCCAAACTAACAATCCTTAAAAACACCTTATGACTTAAAAATCCTAGCTTTGAGATGTCCCACCTTTTCAGGCCAAACCAATGTACAATTTCCATGTATTGACTTAAGATTTTACCTGCAATTTCTGTCTCCCTAAAATGTATAAAACCAAATTGCAACCCAACTGCCTTGGGTGCACTTTCTCAGGACTTATTGAAATGGTGTTCCTTGTCATTATTTAAAAAAACCTGAGGAATTAAATTTAAATAACTGCCGAGAGAGGTGACAGAATTGATGGAGTATAGAGCTGCAGACCAAACTACTTTGATTTATATGAACTGCCAGCCAACACATATTAGTAAATATTATGTGCTGTCTATGTTACATTCATATACTGATAAATCCCACCTGTTTATGGGCATTTCTATCAGTAATAATAAAAAGCATAACTGTTAAATTATAAAGAATTTGACTGGCATTTGCCTCTGGTTCCTAGGAAAAAATAAATTATTGAGATTTGCCAAGTGATAGTATTTCTTTGTTATTCACGGCAGGCTTTGATAATTTATGTTAATGAGATTACCCATGATGGTCATTTCTTTTGGCTTCTGTTAGCCAGATGATTTGTGATGGGCCTAAGCCACTCCCGAAAAACCAACCATGTGATAAGGGGATTGGAGCTTTGACTCACATGGAATCAGCCCAAGTTCTAACTTCAGGAGAAAAGAGGCTAGAAGTTGAATTCAATCAGGTGCCCAATGATTTAACCAATAATACCTACTTAATGAAACTGCAAAAAGACTCTGGACATCAAAAATTGATGGTCTTTCTGGTTGGTGAATACACTGATGTGGCAAGAGGGTGATGTGCTCTGATTCCGTAGGATGAGTTCATAGAAGCCTTGTGCTTCTTTCTAGGTTGTACTGTATGTGTTCTTAATTTGGCTGGCTCTCCTGATTTATGTCCTTTGTAATACAACTGTAATCATAAGTATAGTGCTTTCCTGATTTCTGTGTCCTTTTAGCAAGTTATCAAAACTGATTCGGAGTCATGGAAACCTCTGAATTTATAGCCAGTCAGTAATAAGAAGTATAAGTGTCTCCTGACAACCCTAAAGTGTGGCTCTAGTGTATCAAGTCAGGGAAGTATTCTTAGGGACCATGTCTTTTAATTTGTGGGGTCTGTGCTAACTCCAATTGGTCAGCTGCAGAATTGAATTGCAGTGCACCCGGCTGGTTTTAGAAGATTTGTGCTGAAATGGAACAACAACGTAAACACCATAATAAAATTCAGGAACTAAAAAATATGTAAGAAAACAACATATCTCAAGTACAAGTCTAATACAATGATATTTAAAGATAAAATAAATTTTCCCTCGGCATTTTTTCAGTAAAGTATAGCTAGGATTTAAGAAGAATTTTATGGAATGCACTGAGCTTTTGGGAGACACTTCAATGAAAGATTTGTCAAGAGAGATATTTTTAAACAGCTTTTAAATTAGAGTTGCTGCTGTTCATAGCTCACAGTTGAAGACTGAGAGAATTGCAACTGCACATGAAGACAGTCATACCTGAATTCCCTTCTGCACCTCATTCGTTATTTATGAGCATTTTTACAAATCCTATAAAATCCACTTCTCAAACCCTACTCACAGTAATATTCCCTGTAAAAGATGGACCTTATCAGAAATCCACTAGCATTGTCAGGAAATACTAAGTGTTGATTTAATGTCAGTTATTATAATTTTATTCTGTTCTGTGCAGTTGTAATATTTTATCCAGCAAACTTCAACTACACCAGAGTCAGCGTAGACTTAGCTACTGAAATCAAGGGAGAGAGAAGGGTGGTTATAAAGATGTTACTAATTAATCCTGAATCTAAGTTTAAAAAGAGATGAGGACAAGAAGTGGGTGTTGACAGATAAAAAAAAAAAAAAAATCTTATCACCCCTAACAGATCTCTTCTTGGCCAAAGGGACCCCAGAGAAACCTTGGAGGCTGAGTTCCCAGCCATGATGGCATAGGAGGTTGGGTGTGCCTCATTACAAACCCTCCTTTTCTATCCACCGTTAGGCTTTCTTTCCTAAGGGCTAAAGAGAAATCATCCCTTTTAAAAGACTCCATCACTGATTTCAACCAACTGATTTAAATTGCTTCTGATTTCAACTGCTGCTCCTCCCTTTTGCAGTTTCAACACAACAACTGACCAGCATTCCTTCTTAATAAGAGACCAGCAACTATGGAGTGGTTCTGGACAGTCTACAGAGGATCCACATTAAGTATATTCCTGTCTTCTCTTTCACATTTTGCAGACAGGCAAAAACTCTGCCCTTGGACCCATGAAGAGGCATGAGGCCCAATTGTGCATGTGCACGTTTCTCCTTTTGGAAATATTTATGACATTAATGACTCTTTCTATAGCTCATTGAATATGTATATGTAGCCACCTATTCAGCATACATCTGTCTTATTCTTCTGAGCCTCCTCAAGTGCCTGTCTCTGGCCTCTGTCCAGAGGCTATGCTTCCCAGGCTATGAAAATGGCCACCTTGCAGGCTGCAACCCTTTATGAGAAATAAAGCTCTGCTTTCCAAATTTATGAACCTGTCATTCTTTAGTTGGCAGTATGATTAGTGAGGATGTGGAGGGCTCAATAGACTGGAGGAGTATAGAGTAGAAGAAGTGTTTCTGTGGGGCACTTAGAGGTGGGGTTGAAGTGTGGGAAGATGCCAAGTTATTTTTCTAGTCTCATTTTAAGCCCTCTGCATTCAGAGGACCAAGACGCCCAATCACCCTAGCTGGTTGTATTTAGAAGAAGATAATATAACTCAGAGTCAAACACTGGTAAATTCAGAAGTAAACACTAAAAGTATTTTTTTTTTCTTGCAAACTCCTACATACCTGAAAAGCAAACTTCCTAATGCTGTGTCTGTTTTGTTCACAATTCATTTTGAGGTGACTGGTAGAATTTGATGAATTTTTGTGTGAAATTATTCTAGACTTTTTAAAACAATGTCCCTCTGAGGTATTCCTGAAATCAGGCACAGTAATAACTTATCCCATTTAAGCTGTTCCAGGAGACTAGGAGACCAGTTCAGTCCAGCTTCTCAAGACATGAAAACACTTCTCTCTCAAAGTCTCCTCTGTCACCCTTACTCCATGGATTCCAGTGACTGGTATATCATGTATATTCCTCAGAGCAATTCAGATACCAATATACTATATTCCTCAGAGCAATTAGGGATTCAGTATAATTTGTTTATTTTACAAATATGTGAATAATATTCCTTTACAAGGCATTAGGTCACATTCTCAAATACTTTGTAAACATTGAAGCATTTGATCCTAATATAGTAATACCTAATTTATAGGGTTATTTTTTATTATATGTATATTTTGAATAAGTAAACTGAGTTACAGAAAGGTGACTTAACAGAAACTTACAGAAACTTGCTTAACATCATAACTAATAAGTAGCATGATTTGAACCTAGACCATCTGACTCCAAAATTACGCATTGTTCACTCCACTTTTTTGCTTCTCAGTGATCTGTAAAGGATATTAGGTTTCTGCCAACAGATTTGTAGGAGGCACTTTAAGCAATGGAAACAGAATGAATAAACACATGGAAAGCAATAGGACGTTTAAAAAAAATCTAATATGCTCAGATGTGACTGATCTGATGCTGGAATGAAATAAGAGTGGTATGATGAGACAAGATAGCCAATTAGACACAGCTGAGAAACACCTCTCTCACTGAAAGAAACCAAAATATTGAGTAAACCATCACACTTTGAACAGATCTTTTAACAGAAAACACTGAAAGTTGACAGACATGCAACAGAAACACTGAGATGGAAGAGAGAGGAAGCTGGGAACTCTGGACAGAGTTGCTGAGCACCAGGACCAGCTCCTATCCCTGAAAAGGTAATTAGGAAGGGGTAAGGGAAGGAACTGCAGGACAACACACTCCCATTGTGGACCTCTGGGATCCTCACTACAAGAGATTCCACAATCCCCATAGTCAATTGAATTGGTGGGGGAAACTGCCTGCAGAGTAGGCAGAAGCAGAGCTCAAGGCTGCATGGAGCCCGGAAGGTTTTGTGCATGGCACAGCTGGAGCAAAACATGACTAAATGTGCCCATCCTCCAAGGCTCTCCATCTTGCTCTGACTTTAGTCCCATTTAAGCTGTTCCAGGAGACTAGGAGACCAGTTCAGTCCAACTTCTCAAGACATGAAAACATTTCTCTCTCAAAGTCTACTCTGTCACCCTTAATCCATAGATTCTAGTGACTGGCATATCATGTATATTCCTCAGAGCAATTAGGATACTAATATACTATATTCCTCAGAGCAATTAGGAATTCAGTATAATTTGTTTATTTTATAAATATGTGAATAACACTGAGACAGAAGAGAGAGGAAGCTGGGAACTCTGTACAGAAAATGGACAGGCCATTTTCATAGCCTGGGAAGCATAGCCTCTGGGCAGAGGCCAGAAACAGGCACTTGAGGAGGCTCAGAAAAATAAGACTGATTTTAGTCGGAGACTGTAATACCACAGTCAGACCCTCAAAAGAAATAAATATTAATAAAATAAAAAACAAAAAACCCCATCCAAACAACAACAACTCCCTTTCAGAGGAGAAATAATCAGTGCAACAACACTGACAAATCAAAGTCAGAGCATCTCCTTACCTCCAAATGATCACACTAGCTTCCTAGCACTGGTTCTTACCAGAATGAAATGCCTACAAAGATGAACTTAGAATTCAGAATCTGTTTGGCAAGTAAGCCCAACAAGATTCACGAGAAAGCTGAAACCCAATCCAAGGAAGCCAATAGAATGGTCCAAAAGTTGAAAGACGACATAAAATTTTTAAGAAATAACCAAACTAAGCCGGGTGCTGTGGCTCAAGCCTGTAATCCCAGCACTTTGGGAGGCTGAGACGGGCGGATCACGAGGTCAGGAGATCGAGACCGTCCTGACTAACACGGTGAAACCCCGTCTCTACTAAAAATACAAAAAACTAGCCGGGCGAGGTGGCGGGTGCCTGTAGTCCCAGTTACTCCGGAGGCTGAGGCAGGAGAATGGTGTAAACCCAGGAGGCGGAGCTTGCAGTGAGCTGAGATCTGGCCACTGCACTCCAGCCTGGGCGACAGAGGAAGACTCCGTCTCAAAAAAAAAAAAAAAAAAAAAAAAAAAAAAAAAGAAATAACCAAACTAAACTTCTGGAATTGAGAAATTCACTACATAAATTTCATACCATAGTTGGAAGAATTGACAACAAAATAGACCAAACTGAAAAAAGACCATCAGAACTCAAAGACAGGTCCTTGGAATCAACTCAGTCAAACAAAAATAAAGAAAAAGTAATTTTAAGAAATGAACAAAAACTTGATAAATATGGGATCATGTAAAGACACAAAACCTATGACATATTGGCATTCCTGAGAGAGAAAGAGAGTAACCAACTTGGAAAATATATTTGAGAATATAGTCCATGAAAATGTCCCCAATTTCACTAGAGAGATCATCATGGAAATTCAAGGAATTCAGAGAACCTGTGCAAGATACTGTACAGGAAAACTATCCTCAAGACATGTCATCATCATGTTCTCCAAGGTCAATGCAAAAGAAAAAAATCTTAAAGCCAGTTAGAGAAAAGGATCAGGTCACTTACAAAGGGAACCCCATCAAGCAAACATTATAAACCTTACAAGCTAGGAGTGATTGGGGGCCTATTTTCAGTATCCTTAAAACAAATAAATTCCCTTTTTAAAAAAAGCATTTTACATCCTGCCATACTAAACTGTATAAGCAAAAGAGAAATAAAATCCTTATCAGACAAGCAAAGACTAAGTGAATTTGTTACTACTAGACCAGCCCTACAAGAAGTCCTTATGGTGTTCTAGACATGGAAACAAAAGGATGATACCTGCTAACACAAAAACAAGCATAAGTACATAACTACAATACATATATAGTTGCTATAAGGCAACTACATAATCAAGTCTACAGAACAACCAGCTAAAAACACAATGACAAGATCAAAACCTCATATATCAATATTAACCTTAAATGTAAATGGTCTAAATGCCCCACTTAAAAGGCACAGAATAGCAAGTTGGATGAAAAAAAAAATACCCAATTGTCTGCTGTCTTCAAGAGATTCATATCACATACAATAACACTCATAGGCTAAAAGTAAAGGGATGGAGAAAGATCTGCCAGGCAAATGGAAAATAAAGAAGAGCAGGGGTCACTATTCTTATATGAAATAGAATAGATATTAAACCAACAACAATTAAGAAGGACAAAAAAGGGTATTACATAATAATAAAGGCTTCAATTAAACAAGAAGACTTAACTATTCTAAATTTGTAAGCACTCAACTCTGGAGCTCCCAAATTCATAAAAGTATTACTAGCCTTACAAAAAGACTTAGACAGCCACACAATAATAATGGGGGACTTCAACTACCCATTAACAGTATTAGAAAGATCATCAAGACAGAAATCTAACAAAGAACATCTGATCTTTGGCTGGGCATGTTGACTTATGCCTTTGATCCCCATGGTTTGGCAGGCTAAACTGGGGGTATTGCTTGAGGCCAGGAGTTTGAGAACAACCTGGGCAACATAGTGAGACCCTCTTTGTATAAAAAGAAAAACATTTAAAAAAATTAATCAGGCACAGAATCACAAGCCTGTAGTCCTAGCTGCTCTGGAGGCTGAGGTGGCAGGATGATTTGAGCTCAGGAATTTGACATTGCAGTGAGCTGTGATTATGCCACTGTGACTAGCTTAGGTGACATATAAGACACTGTCTCTAAAAAAAAAAAAAAAAATAGAAAAACAAATTCTAGACTTAAACATGTCACTCCACTGACTGAATTTAATAGACATCTGAAGATAACACCACTCAAAAATCAGAATATGCATTCTTATCTGAACATGGAATGCACTGTAAGATCAACACATGCTTAGCCATAAAAATAGTCTCAATAAATTAAAAAAATCATACCAACTATACTCTCAGACCACGGGAGAACGAAAATATAAATAAATACTTAGAATATCTCTTAAAACCACACAATTACATTGAAATTAAATAACTTACTCCTCAGTGACTTTTGGGTAAACAACAAAATTAAGGCAAAAATTTAAAGAATTATTTTAAATAGTGAAAACAGAGAAAAACATACTAAAATATCTGAGATGCAGCAAAATCAGTTTAAAAGGAAAGTTTATAGCACTAAATACCTTCATCAAGAAGTTACAAAGATCTCAAATTTGTAATCTAAAAGTGTACCCAGAGGAACTGGAAAAATAATAGCACACTAATCCCAAAGCTAGCAGAAGAAAAATAAATAACTAAAATCAGAGGATAACTAAATGAAATTGAGACCCCCAAACCCATGCAAAAGATTAATGAAACCAAAAGTTGGTTATTTAAAAGGATAAAGAAAATTAATGGACCACGAGCTAGACTAACAAAGAATAAGAGAGAACATCCAAGTAAGCACAATCATAAATGAAAAGGATGACATTACAGTAGATACCACAGAAATACAAAAGATTCTCAGAGACTTTTGTGAACACCTCTATTCTTAAAATTTGAAACATATAGAGAAAATGGATAAATTCCTGGAAACAAAAAAACCTCCCAAGATTGAACCAAGGATACATTGAAAAGCTGAATAGACCAATAATGAGTTCTGAAATTGAATCAGTAATAAAAAACAAAACAAAACCTTACCAACCACACACACACACACAAACCCTGGAGCAAATGGATTCACAGCTGAATTCTACCAGAGGTACAGTGAAGAGCTGGTACCAATCCTATTGAAACTGTTTCAAAAAATCAGGAAGAAGGGACTGTTTCCTAACTCATCCCATTAAGCCAGCATCATCCTGAAAACAAAACATGGCAGATAAACAACAAAAAAGAAAACTTCAAGTTAACGTCCCTAATAAATGCAGACACAAAAATCCTCCACAAAATGCTAGCAAACCAAATCCAGCAGCACATCAAAAAGTTACTTAACCTCAATCGAGTAGCTTTCATTACTGGGATGCAAGCCTGGTTACACATATGAACATTAACAAATCCGACTTATTACCTAAAGAGAATCAAACACAAAAGATATGTGGTCATCTAAATAGATACAAAAAAAGTTTTCTGTAAGATCCAATATTCCTCATAATAAAAACCCTCAACAAACTAGGCATTGAAAGAACATACCCTGGCCGGGCACGGTGGCTCAAGCCTGTAATCCCAGCTTTATACTTTGGGAGGCCAAGACGGGCAGATCACGAGGTCAGGAGATCGAGACTATCCTGGCTAACACGGTGAAACCCCGTCTCTACTAAAAAAAAATACAAAAAATTAGCCGGGCATGGTGGCGGGCACCTGTAGTCCCAGCTACTCGGGAGGCTGAGGCAGGAGAATGGCGTGAACCTGGGAGGCGGAGCTTGCAGTGAGCCCAGATCGCGCCACTGCACTCCAGCCTGGGTGACAGAGCAAGACTCCGTCTCAAAAAAAAAAAAAAAGAAGGAAAGAACATACCCCAAAATAATAAAAGCCATCTATTAGCAAACAGACAGCGAGCATCATACTGTACAGTCAAAAGCTGGAAACATTCCCCTTGAGAACTGGGACAAGAAAAGGATGCCACTCACACCATTCCCATTTAACATAGTATGGAAATTCCTAGCCAGAGCAATCAGGAAACAGAAAAAAATAAAAGGCATCCAAATAGTATAAGAAGTCAAACTGGCTGGGTGCAGTGGCACATCCTGTAATCCCAGCTACTCGGGAGGCTGAGGCAGGAGAATCACTTGAACCTGGGAGGCGGAGATTGTATTGCAGTGAGCCGAGATTGCGCCACTGCACTCCTGCCTGGTGACAGAGTGAGACTTCATCTAAAAATAATAAATCAATCAATCAATCAATCAATCAATCAATCAATCAAACTCTTTCTCTTCACTGATGATGTGATTCTATACCTAGAACACCCTAAAGATTCCACTCATACATAGGTTTCTAGGACTGATAAAGAATTTCAATAATGTTTCAGGATACAGAATCACTCTTTCTTTCCTTCCTTTCTTCCTTCCTTCCTTCCTTCCTTCCTTCCTTCCTTCCTTCCTTCCTTCCTTCCTTCCTTCCTTCCTTCCTTTCTCTCTCTCTCTCTCTCTCTGTCTCTCTCTCCCTCTTTCTTTCTTTCAATGGTGATATGGTTTGGCTGTGTCCCCACCCAAATCTCAACTTGAATTGTATCTCCCAGAATTCCTACATGTTGTAGGAGAGGCCTAGTGGGAGGTAATTGAATCATGGGGGATAGTCTTTCTCATGTTCTTTTCGTGATAGTGAATAAGTCTCATGAGATATGATGGGTTTATCTGGGGTTTCCACTTTTGCTTCTTCCTCAGTTTTTCTCTTGCCATGGCCACGTAAGAAGTGCCTTTCACCCCCCGCCATGATTCTGAGGCCTCCCCAGCCAAGTGGAACTGAAAGTCCAATTAAACCTCTTTTTGTTCCCAGTTTCAGGTACATCTTTATCAGCAGCATGAAAATGAACCAATACAGATGGGGTTTCACAATGTTGCCCAGGCTGGTCTTATACTCCTAAGCTCAAGTTATGCACCTGACTTGGCCTCTCAAAGTGCTTATAGGCAGGAGTCACCATGCCTGGCTTCTCAGTGGCATTTCTTTCTTTCTCTTTCTTTCTTTCTTCTTCTTTCTTTCTTTCTTTCTTTCTTTCTTTCTTTCTTTCTTTCTTTCTTTCTTTCTTTCTTTCTTTCTTTCCTTCCTTCCTTCCTTCCTTCCTTCCTTCCTTCCTTCCTCCTTCCTTCCTTCCTTCCTTCCTTCCTCGTTCCTTTCTTTCTTTCTTTCTTTCTTTCTTTCTTTCTTTCTTTCTTTCTTTCTTTCTTTCTTTCTTTCTTTCTTTCTTTCTTTCTTTTTTTTGATGGTGTCTCACTTTGTCTACCAGGGTGGAGTCCAGTGGCGTGAACTCAGCTCACTGCAACCTCTGCCTCCTGGGTTCAAGTGAGTCTCCTGCTTCAGCTTCCCAAGTAGCTGGGACTACAGGTATGCACCACTACGTCTGGCTAACTTTGTTGTATTTTCAGTAGAGACAGAGTTTCATCATGTTTGCCAGGCTGGTTTCAAACTCCTAACCTCAGGTGATTTACCCACCTCGGCCTCCTAAAGTGCTGAGATTACAGGGGTGAGCCACTGTGCCTGACCCTCAGTAGCATTTTTATACACCAATAATGTTCCAATTGAGAGCCAAATAAAAAATTTATGTAATTTGCAATAGCACAAAAAGATTAAAATACCTAGAAATACATTAACCAAGGAGTTAAAAGGTCCATAAAAAGAGAACTATTAAAAAACTGCAAAAATAAATCAGAGATGATACAAATACATAGAAAAATATTTCATGCTCATGAATTGGAAGAATCAATATTATTAAAATGGCCATATTGCCCAGAGCAATTTACAGATTCAACGCTATTCCTACTGAACTACCAACAGCAATTTTTTTAACAGAATTATAAAAAAAAAACTATTCTAAAACTCATATAGAACTCAAAAAGAGCCTGAGTCGCCAAAACAATCCTAAGCAGAAAAAACAAAGCTGGAGGCATCACATTACCTGACTTCAAACTATAATATACTGCTACAGTAGCCCAAACAACATGGTATTGGTACAAAAACAGACATATTGACCAATGGAATAGGATAGAGAATGTCATGTGCGTCCGTGTGAAGAGACCACCAAACAGACTTTGTGTGAGCAATAAAGCTTTTTTTTTTTTTTTTTTTTTTTTTGAGACGGAGTCTCACTCTGTCACCCAGACTGGAGCGCAGTGGCCAGATCTCAGCTCACTGCAAGCTCCGCCTCCCAGGTTCACGCCATTCTCCTGCCTCAGCCTCCCGAGTAGCTGGGACTACAGGCGCCGCCACCTCGCCCGGCTAGTTTTTTGTATTTTTAGTAGAGACGGGGTTTCACCGTGTTAGCCAGGATGGTTTCGATCTCCTGACCTCGTGATCCGCCCGTCTCGGCCTCCCAAAGTGCTGGGATTACAGGCTTGAGCCACCGCGCCCGGCCCATAAAGCTTTTTAATCACCTGGGTGAAGGCGGGCTGAGACCGAAAAGAGAGTCAGCGAAGGGAGATAAGTGTGGGCCGTTTTATAGGATTTGGGTAGGTAAAGGAAAATTACAGTCAAAGGGAGGTTGTTTTCTGGCGGGCAGGAGTTGGGGTTACAAGGTGCTCACAAGTGGGGGAGCTTTTTGAGCCAGGATGAGCCAGGAAAAGGAATTTCACAAGGTAGTGTCATCGCTTAAGGCAAGGACCGGCCATTTGCACTTCTTTTGTGGTGGAATGTCATCAGTTAAGGCGGGGCCAGGCCTTTTCACTTCTTTTGTGATTCTTCAGTTACTTCAGGCCATCTGGGCATATACATGCAAGTCACAGGGGATGCGATGGCTTGGCTTGGGCTCAGAGGCCTGACAGAGAACCCATGAAAAAAACTTCCCACCTACAACCATCTAATTTTTGACAAAGTTAACAAAAATAATCAATGGAAAAAGGCACCCTATTTAATACATGGTGCTGGGATAGCTGGCTGTCCATGTACAGAGAAAAATGAAACTAGACCCCTACCTATCATGATATACAAAAATTAACTAAAGATGAATTAAAGATTTAAATGTAAGGCCTCCAACTATTAAAATCCTATAAGAAAATGGATATAGTTTGGCTCTGTATCCCCACCAAAATCTCACCTTGAATTGTAATAATCCCCACCTGCCAAGGGCAGGACCTGGTAGAGGTAATTGAATCAATAGGGGTGGTTCCCCCATGCTGTTCTCATGATAATGAGTGGGTCTCGTGAGATCTAATGGTTTTATATGCATCTGGCATTTCCCCTGCTCATTCTCATGCTCTCTCCTGCTGCTTTGAGAAGAGGTGCCTTCTGCTATGATTGTAATTTTCCTGAGGCTTCCCCAGCCATGTGGAACTGTGAGTCAATTAAACCTTTTTTCTTTATAAATGACCTAGTATTGGGTATTTCTTCATAGCAGCATGAGAACAGACTAATAGAGTAAATTGGTATTGAGGTGGTGGGGCACTGCTGTAAAGATACTTGAAAATGTAGAAGTGACTTTGGAACTGGGTAACAGGCAGTGGTTGAAATAGAGGACTGAGAAGATGAGAGAAAAATGTAAGGAAGTTTGGAAGTTCCCAGAGACTTGGGGGGCTCAGAAGACAGAAAGGTGTGGGAAAGTTTGGAACTTCCTAGAGACTTGTTGAATGGCTTTGACCAAAATGCTGGTAGTGATATAGACAATGAAGTCCAGGCTAAGGTGGTCTCAGATGGACATGAGGAACTTATCGGGAACTGAAGTAAAAGTCATTCTTGCTGTGCTTTAGCAAAAAGACTGGTGACTTTTGCCCCAGCCCTAGAGATCTGTAGAACTTTAAATTTGAGAGAGATCATTTAGGGTATCTGAAGGAAGAAATTTCTAAGCAGCAAAGCATTCAAGAGGAAGCAGAGTATAAAAGTTTGGAAAATTTGCAGGCTGACGAGACAGAAAAGCAAAGCCCATTTTCTGGAGAGAAATTCAAGCCAGCTGCAGAAATTTGCATAAGTAATGAGGAGCCAAATGTTATTCACCAAGACAATGGGGAAAATGTCAGGAGGGCATGCCAGAGAACTTCATAGTAGCCCCTCCTATCACGAGCCCGGAAGCCTAGGAGGGAAAAATGGTTTGGTGAGCTTGGCCCAGGGTCCCCCTGCTCTGTGCAGCCTCAGGACATGGTGCCCTGGATCCCAGCTGCTTCAGCTCCAGCCATGGCTAAAAGGGGCCGACATACAACTCAGGCCATTGCTTCAGAAGGTGCACGCCCCAAGCCGTGGTGTTGGGCCTGCAGGTATGCAGAAATCAATAATTGAGGTATGGGAACTCTGCCTAGATTTCAGAGGATATATGGAAATACCTGAATGTCCAGGCAGAGATGTGCTTCAGGGTGAAACCCTCATGGAGAAACTCTACTAAGGCAGTGTAGAAGGAAAATGTGGGGTTGAAGCCCGTGTGGGGCTTTATTTATGGCCACTGACAGTTCGCACTGTGTACCTGGAAAAGCCACAGACACTCAATGCCAGCACATGAAAGCAGCTAGTAGGGGTGCTATACCCTGCAAAGTCACAGGGGTGGAGCTGCTGAAAGCTGTGGGAGCTTTCCAAGCATGTGGGAGCCCACCTCTTGCATCAGAGTGAGCTGGGTGTGAGACATGGAGTCAGCGGATATTATTTTAGAACTTTAAGGTTTAATGACTATCCTATTGGATTTCAGACTTGCATGGGGCCTGGGGCCCCTTTGTTTTGGGCAATTTCTCCCATTTGGAACAGGTGTATTTACCCTATGCCTATATCCCCATTGTATCTAGGAAGTAACTAACTTGCTTTTGAGTTTACAGGGTCATAGTCAGATGCAGCTTGCCTTGTCTCAGATGAGACTTTGATCTTGGACCTTTCGGTTAATGCTGGAATGAATTAAGAATTTGGCGAACTGTTGAAGGGGCATGATTGAGTTTTGAAATGTGAGGACATGAGATTTGGATGGGACCAGGTGTGGAATAATATTATCTGCCTCTTTGTCTCCACCTAAATCACACCTTAAATTGTAGTAATCCCCACATGTCAGAACCAGGTGGAGGTAGTTCAATCATGGGAGCATTTTCCCCCATACTATTCTCATGATAATGAGTGAGTCTCATGAGTTCTGACAGTTTTATAAGCATTTGGCATTTCCTCTGCTCGTACTCATTCTCTCTTCTGCCACTCCGTCAAGAGGTGCCTTCTGCCATGATTATAAGTTTCCCGAGGCCTTCTTAGACATGGGAATTGTGAGTCAATTAAACCTCTTTTCTATATAAATTACCCAGTCTTGCATATTTCTTCATAGGAATGTGAGAATGGACTAATACAAAAACCTAGGAAATCTTCTCAATATCAGCTTTGGAATATAATTTATGGCTAAGTCCTCAAAAGCAATTGCAAAAACAAAAATTGACAGTGGGACCTAATTATACTACAGAGCTTCAGCACAGCAAGAAAAACTGTCAAGGGAGTAAACAGACAACCTACAGAATGAAAGAAAATATTTGCAAACTATGCATATGACAAAGGTCTAAAATCCAGTATTTATAAGGAACTTAAACAATTCAACAAGCAAAAAACAATTAATCCCATTACAAAGTGGTAAAAAGACATGAACAGACACTTCTCAATAGAAGGCATACAAGTGGTCAACAAATATATGAAAAAAATAGCATCACTAGTCATCAGAGAAAGGAAATCAAAACCACCATGAGAGATTATCTCTCATCAGTCAGAATGGCTTCTGTTAAAAAGTCAAAAAATAACAGATATTGGCAAGACTGTGAAGGAGAAGGAAGACTGTGGTGGGAATGTAAACTTGCTCAGCCACTGTATAAAGCAGTCTGGAGATCTCTCAAATAACTTAGAACTACCATTCAATTCAGCAATCCCATTACTGGGTCTATATCCAAAAGAAAATAAATCATTATACCAAAGACACATGCAACTGTATGTTCATCACAGTGCTATTCATAATAATAAGGACATAGAATTAACCCAGGTGCCCATCAACGGTGGATCACATAAAAAAAATTTGATACATATACACCATGAAATACTACACAGTCATAGAAAAGAATGAAATTATGTCCGTTGCAGTAACATATATGCAGCTATATGTCATTATCCTAAGTGAAGTCATACAGAAACAGAAAACTAAATATTGTATGTTCATACTTATAAGGGGAGCTAAACATTGGGTAAACATGTACATAAACATGGAAACAATACACACTGGGGAATACAAGAGGAGAGAGAGAAGGAGTGGGGCAAAGTTTGAAAAACTACCTATTGGTTACTATACTCACTACCTGGGTAATGGGCATTTCAATTGTGCTTCAGACCTCAGCATCACACAATATACCTTTGTAACAAACCTGCACATGTATCCCCTGAATCTAAAACGTTTAGTCAAACTATTGAATTTTGTCAAAAAAATTAATAATAGGAGTGGTAAATGAAAATAGTTACAAGAGAGTAATGACATCAATGAAGGAATAAAGATTCAAAGCAAATATTTTGGGTGAAGGTAATGCATTTCTGTGTATTGAAAGCATCATGTCTGAATTTCATATGACCTCCAGCTCTTTTGGTAGACTAGAATTATCCTTTTTCAGAGAGTGTGGTAAGAGTTTGCAGTGTGAATCTAGGTTCTATGAGTCCCAGTAGAAGAACTCACAGAACTCAGCTCATGACTACGACTTATTACAGTAAAGGATTACCCAAAAAAGTTAGCCAGAACAAAACAAAAAAAATGGGGCAAAGTGCAGAGGAAATCTGGCATTAGTTTTTAAGAGTCCTCTGCCAATAGAGTCACACTTTACACATCTATTTCCTCTAGCAAGGGGGTTGTGGGAACACATATGATATTTTCTACCAAGGAAGCTCATTAAAGACTCAAAATCCAAGGCTTTCTTCAGAGATGGCTCACATAGGCACCTTCTGCCTAGCAGATACCTACCTTCCAAAATCCCAAAGGGAAAGCAGGTATTCAGCATAAACCACATTACTTTAGCAACTTTTTAGGTACAGTGAGCCACTCTTACTTAAGAAAAGTTTTATATCCGTGTTGGAAACTCTTTATCAGCCAAGTTCCCAGATGTCAGCTAAGGGTCAACCTAGCAAGCAGGACTTTCTAAAGCTAGACCGGCTCAGGCCTGCTGCATTAACTCTTTTCTGCACAAAGGGTCACTAGAAAAAAAAGTTCATAATTTGTCAGGTAAAGAATATTGCCTTCTATTTTGAGTATGAGATTCTAAATGAAAGAGACATCCACGTTTTCTTAAATATATTAATTTATTTGATATATGCCTGTGATATGATGGAAGTACCAAATCACAAGAACCAAAACTGGTCAAAGTCTAGACTGTGATTGAGGCCTTAAAACTGAGAATAAATAGCTGCAAAACCCCCTGTCTTAGTCCATTTTGTGTTGCTAAAACAGAATACCTGTGGTGCATGATTTATTGTAAAAAAATTATTTCTCGCAGTTCTGAAGACTGGGAAGCCCAATATGAAAGTGCTGTCAGGCCAGACATGGTGGCTCACGCCTGTAATCCCAGCACTTTGGGAGGCCAAGGCAGGGGATCACCTGAGGTCAGGAGTTCAAGACCAGCCTAATCAACATGGAGAAACACTGTCTCTACTAAAAATACAAAATTAGCTGGGTATAGTGGTGCATGCCTGTAATCCCAGCTACTTGGGAGGCTGAGGCAGGAGAATCACTTGAACCCAGGAGGCAGAGGTTGTGGTGAGCCAAGATTGTGCCATTGCACTCCAGCCTGGGCAACAAGAGAGAAACTCTTCTCAAAAAAAAAAAAAAAAAAAAAAGTGCTGTCATCTGGCCAGGGCCTTTGTGGTGCATGCTCCCATGGCAGAAGGTGAAAGGGCAAGCCAACGCAAGGTAGAGACAATAAGAGAGGGTTGAATTTGCTTTTTACAACAACCCATTTCCAAAATAATGAACTAATTCCCAACCCATTTCCAAAATAATGAACTAATTCCCAACATTAATCCAGGATTAGGATATGAGCAGACCCCTCATATCCTAATCACTTCTTATTGGTCCCACTTGTTAATACCATCACAGTGGCAATTAAATTTCAACATAAATTTTGGAGGGCCATTCAAATACCATAGCACCCCTCTCATATTCTTAAGTATACCACAAGAGATTCTTGCAAGTCTTGCAAATAGGGTCGTACAAATGGAATGGGCAGACCTTAGTCTATCTCATACCTCAAGAACTTATACACATCAGTGTAGTGTGGGATGTAAAAGTAATGTTTTCTTAAATAGGAGAAAAAAAGAACTTATAAAGTGTATTGGTAGAGGGCTTAATGAGATTTGGATACTCAGAAGATGAGAGACCTCTTTTTTTCATCCTCTGGGCGATATACAACTCTCCCTTAGGAGACTAGGGAAGGAAAATTTCCACCCAGCAATGATTGTAGTATTGGAGCTCACATGTTTAGTTCAGAAAAAATAAAGATAAGTGATGTTTCTGAAACACCTATGTTTTCTGAATGCAAATCTATATCTGGTACGTGGTCTATGGGTTGAAGAGAAATCAGAGATATTATGGAAAAAGAATTGGTTGACTTTGAAATATACAAAAACTCAAGAATCAAATTGGTGAGATAAAAAAAACTTTGGTAATGTTTTTAATTAAAATGGATAAATATATGACCCTATAAATTCATAATTAATTGGTATGATGATCTACAGGGTAATCTTTTATGTTTAGTAAGGATTACTAATTAAATGCATAGTTGCAGATATCTAATTTAGATTAGATATACAATTTAGATTTAGATTAGATAAGATATGAAGGAAAGGCAGATTAGATTAGAAGAAAATGCTTTATGCCTGAAAGTTAACTAACAATGGACTCAAAAATAAACACTAGCCGGCGCGGTGGCTCAAGCCTGTAATCCCAGCACTTTGGGAGGCCGAGACGGGCGGATCACGAGGTCAGGAGATCTAGACCATCCTGGCTAACACAGTGAAACCCCGTCTCTACTAAAAAAAAATACAAAAAACTAGCCGGGCGAGGTGGCGGGCGCCTGTAGTCCCAGCTACTCGGGAGGCTGAGGCAGGAGAATGGTGTAAACTTGGGAGGCGGAGCTTGCAGTGAGCTGAGATCCGGCCACTGAACTCCAGCCTGGGGGACAGAGCAAGACTCCGTCTCAAAAAAAAAAAAAAAAAAAAAAAAAAAAAAACACTAAATTGTTGTATCTTTATATATTACAGACTTGAAAAATAATCTTCCCAATCCTATTACCGTTTTGTTTTTAGTTCATTTGAGGTTGTTAATAATGTTTGCCAAATTGTATTGTAGAATTACTCTAACACTTTTAAAACACTTTTTATTTTTTAACACAGAAGAAATTCTTATAAGCCTCAATAGGTTTAAATTGATCCATGACATGCTAGCCATATTTTTACTTAATAGAATTTGGGCACAATATATAACAATATACTTAGTAGAATACAAAAAGTGCTTACTCACATCTGACATTGTTGTTTAAAAATTTCCTAATACATTTTGTTCCTGGAGTTTTAGTAGTAATAACACATTTCAACATGTAAAAAATTATATTTCATCCTCCTGGATGAAATAAATGTATAAATAGTAAACCACTTACATTGGAATATCAGTGATAAATTTTGATTTGCCAACACTTTAATAGTAATAACACATTTACTATTGAACCCGGGCGGTGGAGGTAGCAGTGAGGTGAGATCGCGCCATTACACTCCAGTCTGGGCAACAAGAGCGAAACTCCATCTCAAAAAAAAAAAAAAAAAAGGAAAAGAAAAGAAATTGCTGTCATCCCGAGGGCCTTTGTGGTGCATCATCATCCCATGGCAGAAGGTGAAAGGGCAAGCAAGGGCAGTTTTTATAGAATTAACACATTTCCACATGGAAAAATGTTTTATTTCATCCTGCTGGATGAAATAAAATAAATGAATAAATACTAAAGCACTTACATTGGAATATCAGTGATAAATCTTGCTTTGCCAACACTTTAATGTGTCTCTATCCTAGAAAGTTAACAATAAAAGACTGTTGATTTTGTATATATTATTTCTAATTTTACTGCATATGATACTTTGTGTTTTGTGTATATCTTTTTGTGTGTATTTTATATATAGTCTTTTGTATATATTATTTGTATACACTATACATTTTGTATGTAATGTATTCTTTTGAATATAGCACATTCTAATTTTGTATATAATATATTCTAATTCTACTACATATGATAGTTTGTGTTATATATTCACATACATTTATACACATATTAAACAAGTATTTGTATTTTAATAAAAACCTGTATAGATACTTATAGACATATTCTATTGTCTAGTACCTTTTACATTTTTCCCCTGAAATAAAATATCCCACTGAGAGAAATCATTAATCAAGGAAATCAATAGTTTTGCATATCTGAGTCCATATATCTTCTCAAACATTAAGGAGGATGAATTACTACAATAGTTGAATACAGTCAGTTACAGGTTTAATACATCCCAACAATTGTTAAGCACTTTCAATTTATAAATGCACCTATGTAAAAATATTTTCATTACTTTGTTCCAAATATTTAGATTACTAGTGAAAGTTTTATCTCTATAATTTGTCAAAAAATAGCTTCGCTCTCCCTGTTTTTATCATTTATACAATGTAAAAAATCCATTATTGTTCAGTAATTATTTATATTTCTACTAAAAATATGCTATCATTCTAATATAATAGGTGACTCCACCAAAAAAAAGAATAAAGAAGCCAAATAAGGTAAAGAAGTTAAACTTATATCAGTAAAACAGGTGGTGTAGAGCAGTTTGTCTGTTTTTTTTAAAAAAAATATTTTCCAGACCTTTATCATGATAGTGAGAACATTGATTTTTTGTGTGTGTGTCTTCATTTTGCCAGGGACTCTTTTTTTTTTTTTGAGCTCAGTATTTTTATTTATTTATTTATTTATTTATTTAATTTTTTATTATACTTTAAGTTCTAGGGTACATGTGCACAACGTGCAGGTTTGTTACATATGTATACATGTGCCATGTTGGTGTGCTGCACCCATTAACTCATCATTTACATTAGGTATATCCCCTATTGCTATCCCTCCCCCCCCCCCCCCACCCCACAACAGGCCCCAGTGTGTGATGTTCCCCTTCCCGTGTCCAAGTGTTCTCATTGTTCAATTCCCACCTATGAGTGAGAACATGTGGTGTTTGGTTTTCTGTTCTTGTGACAGTTTGCAGAGAATGATGGTTTCCAGCTGCATCCATTTCCCTACAAAGGACATGAACTCATCCTTTTTTATGGCTGCATAGTATACCATGGTGCATATGTACCACATTTTCTTAATCCAGTCTGTCATTGATGGACATTTGGGTAGGTTTCAAGCCTTTGCTATCATGAATAGTGCCACAATAAACATATGTGTGCATGTGTCTTTATAGCAGCATGATTTATGATCCTTTGGGTATATACCCAGTAATGGGATGGCTGGGTCAAAAGGTATTTCTAGTTCTAGATCCTTGAGGAATCGCCACACTGTCTTCCACAATGGTTGAACTAGTTTACAGTCCCACAAGCAGACCTAATAGACATCTACGGAACTCACCACCCCAAATCAACAGAATATACATTCTTCTCAGCACCACATCACACTTATTCCAAAATTGACCACATAGTTGGAAGTAAAGCACTCCTCAGCAAATGTAAAAGAACAGAAATTATAACAAACTGTCTCTCAGACCATAGTGCAATCAAACTAGAACTCAGGATTAAGAAACAATAAAAACTGCTCAACTATAAGGAAACTGAACAACCTGCTCCTGAATGACTACAGGGTATATTGTGAAATGAAGGCAGAAATAAAGATGTTCTTTGAAACCAATGAGAACAAAGATACAACATACCAGAATCTCTGGGACACATTTAAAGCAGTGTGTAGAGAGAAATTTACAGCACTAAATGCCCACAAGAGAAAGCAGGAAAGATCTAAAATTGACACCCTAATATCACAATTAAAAGAACTAGAGAAGCAAGAGCAAACACGTTCAAAAGCTAGCAGAAGGCAAGAAATAACTAAGATCAGAGCAGAACTGAAGGAGATAGAGATGAAAACCCCTTCAAAAAATCAATGAATCCAGGAGCTGGTTTTTTGAAAAGATCAACAAAATTGATAGACCACTAGCAAGACTAATAAAGAAGAAAAGAGAGAAGAATCAAATAGATGCAATAAAAAATGATAAAGGGGATATCGCCACTGACCCCACAGAAATACAAACTACCATCAGAGAATACTATAAACACCTCTACGCAAATAAACCAGAAAACCTAGAAGAAATGGATAAATGCCTGGACACTTTTAAAGTTTATTAACATATATTGTTAAGTTATGAGCAGGGCTTTGAAGTTTTAAAGATGACTCAAAAAATAGCTAGCCTTAAGTTTTTTGCTGACTAGTGGGGGATGCAGACACTTAAGAAACCATTTTGGTAGGATTTTTAAGGTGTTAAGTATTAAAATTACCTTGTTTCTTCCAAATTATTTCCCATTTTAGAAAATAGTAATTCCATCCTCCCAGTTACTCTGGTCATCCTTGACTCCTCTCTTTCATATTCCCACATTCAAACTGTGGGTAAATTCTGATGACTCCACACCGAAATGCATACAGAATCTGATCACTTCTCAGTAACTTCACCTCTACTCTTCAGCCTAATCCACTATCATCTATCTAGATTATTAAATAAAATCCAGTCTGTTTTCTCTGCTTCCACACTTGCACCCTTTATTTTTAACATGGCAGCTGTATTGCTATTAAAATACAAATCTGACCATGTCACTTATGAAAAATCTGCCAATTGCTTTACATCTTACTTGAGTAGAAATGAAAGTCCTGAGAGTGGCTGTCAAATTCCGTCAAGACCTTTTACCCCTCTGAACCTTTCTCCATTCCTCCCCAGCCTCTTTACTAGGCACACTGCTTTTTTGCCTTTCTTTGAACTCAACATGCTCACAGCGCACTTGCCCCTTATTTTCTTGTCTATATCAGTACTTTACTCAAAAGTCATTTTCTCAGTGAGGCTTTTTTTTTTTTTTTTTTTGGTATATCCTTATTTAGAACTGCAATCCCCACAACCCTCCATCTTCTGCTTATTCTACTTCCTGATTTTTTCTCTATAGCACTTCCTGCCATGACATGATATCTACTTTATATTCTGTTGTTTGGTTTCCCTGACTTGAAGGTAATCTTCATGAAGGCAATGTGTTTTTGTATTGTTGTTTTGTTTTATTTGATTCACTGCCTTTTCTCTACCACTCGGTGCAGTGCTGGACATATAGTAGTTGCTCAATAAGTAACTGCTGAATTAATGACTTTTCTTTCAGAAGTGCTCTCTGAACCTCTAAGGCAAACTGGCATTCTCTCTCTCTCGGTGTCTATAAAACTTATTACATATATAAAATGTATTTGTTTTCTTTGTTTTCATGTCTGGCTGCATGACTGGACTCCAAGTTTAACAACAGGGACAGGGCCAGCTACTTACAAAGCTACTTACATGGGCCTCTGCTAAATGCAGGTTGCATGCCCCTAAAGTCAGCCCTGTATATATTTTCATCTTCATATCACAATAATTAGCAATGTCACTGGTGAATATATTGTATGTTCTCCATAAATGCTTGTTGACTGAATGCATACATCCTTATCTAGAAGAATTTTAAAATATTCTACTTATATAATACCATCTCAAAATAATCCTGATTTTTGAAGCATAATTAAAATGGGGAGCCTGAAGCAAGTTAAATGTGTTTGTGTAAGTGATATAACCATTTGAAGGGAAAGTCAGAATTAGGTGTTATCCTAGGTTCTAATTCACTGTTTCACTTCTGATCCAGATTAGTTTTTAGGCCTTTCCAAATGTTCTATCTCAGGTTTAAAAAAAAACAAGATTAAGAAGAGAAGCATGATTCCGATCTACTCTATGTTATTTTGCCAAATAAGTAGTTATTATATTCAAGGTTTAAAACAGCTTCCTTCAAAACAATATTCCCTAGAATCATAAAGGTGATTGATTCAGTCAGTGGTACATACAATTTTTGAATTAACTGTATTAACTATAAATAGGCAATCTATTATATAGAGACTTTTTGATGTAAAATCAAATGATCTATAATATTTATTTGATTAACAATAGTTTGGTTTTCAATTTCTAAGAGAGAGCGTTTTGCTATCAGTGTGTTCTTGTGACATACTTTAGAGAAAAACAGAACTTTGGAGATGAGTTTTAAGCCTCAACAGAATATTTCCCAAAGAACAGAAGGTGTATCTACTTGACATATCTGAACCTAAAGAAGGTTAGATTGAGGTAAATGGTTATTATAATTTCTTTTGTGCCGACATTAAAAACTCCACAAGTCTCTGAAATCTTCGCTGTTCTAAATAGATGGATGAAAAGATACACGATTGAATTTGTAAATGAGAGTAAGTTTTCTGTAGGAGTTGGAGCAATGCAGGATCTTCAGTTAGTCTATCTTTTCTTCATGTCCTCAAGGTCAAGACAGTCTTTTGCTATTAAGAACAACAATAATAGTATCTCACATCTGTATAGCACCTTTTACTTTTCAAAGAATTTATTTTTCTCACAGGATCATTGCTAGGAAAATAGGACAGATAGGTTATTTTTATATCCTTCAGAGAGTTGTATACACATGCATTGAATACAATTTCAGGAAAAAGAGAAGAAAAATGAGCTAGTAAAGAGTATGGGATTTCAGTATTTAGAATGGATTATTTTTACTACAGTTAAAACTGCACTGTTATTTTAATATTGTGTTATTGCCATAAAAGTATAACCAAGCCTCTAATTTTAGGTTTATTATCCAGTTGCAAACATTATCAGGAAAGACAGAGAAATGATTTAGTACAGATGTCAGTGTCATGGAGATTTAGTACAGATATTAGTGTCATAAAAGATTTTTCTTTTAAATGTCCTATAAAATCAGTATTGTTTTCTTAAGATCTGCAAATAAAAGGTACATGATATGATTGATTACTTAATTAGTATTTTCTGAACATCATATAGGTATTTTCTCCACAAAAGAAACTCAAAACATATGGCGATACTTTTGAATTTGGTATGCATGATTATACCCTTTAAATTCAGGTGAACTTCTGAACTGTAGAATTTAATATTTTGAAAAACAAAATTAATATAATTTCATGAATGTTTTATTATAATCAGTAATTCGGTATTATATAATCAATAATTTGAATAGATCTGTTATTTAATAAAATTCAAAACATTTTTGGAATAAAATAATATAATGTGATTATTTTAAGAATTAACTGGTTATTTCTTCTGAACAAATTGAAATCCAAAGGTCACGTTTCTGCATGGATTATATTCTTGATGTGTCTGAAGAAACAAACTGTTAATGAGACTTGGAAAACCTGGAAGAAAAGGGAACAAGAAGAGATCAAAATTTAATCAATGATAAGAGTAATTTATAAAGTTAACACTATATAGTCACCAAAATGCATATTGTAAAGGGAAAGGGGATCAAAACCAGTGAGAAAATTTCAGAATAAGGTACATACAGTTGTGAATAGGAAGTCTGCAAAACGAGTCTTCAAGAATAACCCACCTGTTACCAAGTTCATGTATAGAGGAGAATAAGGAAAAACCTTTAGGTTTTAATTACATTAGCTATCACTGAGCTAGATGCCTTGACAAACTGCTGATGATTTTCTTGTTGTTGTTCGATACCTTTCTAACTATGTCATTAAATGTACAAAACTGCTTCTTTTTGTTATAGACAATGAAAGGTGGTTTGTAAAGGGTAGAAGATAAAATGCGGTGGGGATATTATCCTCTCCATTTTTTCTTAAAATATTCCAGCATGGGCCGGGCGCGGTGGCTCAAACCTGTAATCCCAGCACTTTGGGAGGCCGAGGCGGGCGGATCACGAGGTCAGGAGATCGAGACCATCCTGGCTAACACGGTGAAACCCCGTCTCTACTAAAAAAATACAAAAAACTAGCCGGGCGAGGTGGCGGGCGCCTGTAGTCCCAGCTACTCGGGAGGCTGAGGCAGGAGAATGGCGTAAACCCGGGAGGCGGAGTTTGCAGTGAGCTGAGATCTGGCCACTGCACTCCAGCCTGGGTGACAGAGCGAGACTCCTTCTCAAAAAAAAAAAAAAAAAAAAAAAAAAAAAAAAAGAAAAAAAATAAATTCCAGCATGAACGCGATAGAGAATAAACATTTAAAAACAATGATATTAATGTGTATAAAGAATGTCTTAAAAAAAAAAAAGAATGTCTTGGTCTACTACCATTTTGAGAGTAAAACTGTTACCAATTGAAGAGATGAAAACTTAGATTGGGGGTTTCATAGATCAATGCAAAGTCAAATGCTGAATCCTTATCCTATCTTTCAAAAAATGCATTATGTATTTGTTTTAGTGGCATAGTCCCTACAATAAAACTCTATTTACTCTCACAGTTTCTTTGAATCCATAGGCTGCACTTATTCTTTTTTTTTTTTTTTTTTTTTTATTGAGACGAAGTCTCGCTGTCTCCCAGGCTGGAGTGCAGTGGCTGGATTTCGGCTCACTGCAAGCTCCGCCTCCCGGGTTCACGCCATTCTCCTGCCTCAGCCTCTCGAGTAGCTGGGACTACAGGCACCCACCATCATGCCCGGCTAATTTTTTGTATTTTTAGTAGAGACGGGGTTTCACTGTGTTAGCCAGGATGGTCTCAATCTCCTGACCTCGTGATCCGCCCACCTCGGCCTCCCAAAGTGCTGGGATTACAGGCGTGAGCCACCGCGCCCAGCTGGCTGCACTTACTCTTAATAGTCTTCACTGAGACTGTAGAATAGTGTCTTGTTTCTGAAACCTAATTCTGCAGTTGACCCCTTTAGGTCATGGAATTTGTCTATTTTGTGTCTCATTGTATATTCGACATCTAGTACAGTACATGACACACAGTAAATGCCCCCCTCTCTCCAAATACATTGAATTAATGAATATATGAGTGAATAGTGGATCTTACTAAAGTCAAACATCTGCCTAGATTTCAGAAGTCTGCCAACTTGCAGACTGCCCAACATGATGCTCTTATTGTCAATATATGAACATAAATATACATGTAAAGATATCTATACATCTATAGATCTATATGTGTGTGTATATATATACACAAAGAAAGATAAAAATATAAATAGATACTAGATATCTCAAAGTAATAAAATCACTACCTCCAGGATGACCACTTATTAATAGGCTCCCCCACCTGGCTGATGAAGGGATCACCTATACAACTCTTGGATGTAAAGAGCCTCGAAGTCCTGGCTCTATTATATGAACTTATCTGATTAGGTCTCCACCTGATTGCTCTGCAGTTTATTCTGTATAGTTTATACTTAATATTTTTCATTTTTTAACATATGAACAAAATCTTACCTCTAGAGTTAAAAGTCCAAAGTTAATTCCAATTAAGGTTAACACATTAACATTATACCATGTACTGATTTTATTTTCACAACCCTAAGGAAAAGAAGTTATTCACATTGACATGGAGATGGAAATGATCTTATACGTAAATCTTTACAAAAATAAAAGGTAAACAGAGATTAGTAATTTACCAAAGTGTAAATAGTAAGTCAATATCTAACTGGAGACTGGACTTTTTAGTCCAGAAAGCTTTGTATGGCAGCAGGACATCTCAGTTGCTAATTTTAAAGGTGCTAAGATGTTATCATGTAATTAAAATCAGAATTTTATTGCATTTTGGAAAGAGATTTTCTCTTCTGCAGACTATTGTAATTCATCAGAATACAGTAATTTACCACCAGAAATTCCCCCAGTGGAGGCCTGAAACCACAGACAGTATCAAACCCTAAATATATTGTTTTTTTCTATAGAAACATATATATAATAGAGTTTAATTTATAAATTAGGCACAAGAGATTAACAACAATAACTAATAATAAAATAGAACAATTATAATAATATGCCAGCATTACTATTCTTACACTTTGGGGTCATCATTAAGTAAATTAAGGGTTCTTGAACACAGGCACTGTGATACCTCAACCGTCGTTCTGATAATGAAGATGACTACTAAGTGACTAAGGATGGGTAGCATCTGCAGTGTGAATATACTGGACAAAGGGATGACTCATGTCCCAGGAGGGACAGGGCAGGAAAACACAAGATTTCATCATACTACCCAGAACAGTGTGCAATTTAAAACTTATGATTGTTTATTTCTGGAATTTTCCACTTAATATTTTCAATGGTTGAACTCTCAGAATGTGAAACTGCAGATGGGGCAACTACTATATATACCACCACCTAAAATGGTTATTTCCCAAAGAGTAGATGCTTTTTTAAAAACTATGTAATGTTCCATTTATTTATGAATTAATTATGCAATTGAAACAATATATCTTAAGATTAGAATAAGCTTAATATGTAAACTTTACAAAGTATTAGCAGTTCTTGGGATAGAAACATCTAGTTATCAATGTCCCACACCTGTAAATCACAGTTGCTCCAGAGAACCCTTTACTCTTGCTTCTGCCACACTTACTTGAACCCATCATTGCTGGGGTCCACTCCCTTTAGTTTTTGCCTATCCTTTCACTCCTGGTGTTATAGCTCCCTTTCCAATCTTATGCACCAAGGCTTTGATAAAAGTGCCTCCTCTTTCTGAAGGACTTCTCAAGGAAGGCTGGGGAGAAAGACTGATGATATCCCAAGTTCCAAGAATACATAAATCATATACTTCCAGGAAGTTTAATTACTTTATGTATTATACACTGGAAATAACACTACAATTTACCTAACTACATGTTCAACTTAGGGAAGTAGATTAGGAATGTAGCCACCATCAACAACATTACTTTTATATCAAAATTTGCTCAGAATTCTAAATTGACTTGCAAAATAAACAAACAAAATACTATACATACTTGGAGAAGACTAGATTTATCTTTACCTCGAGGTAAGTTGCATTCAATGGCTCATCACAAAACCATTTTCTTAAAGTAGACTTTGTGCAAGAACATGGCACCTGTCCTGAATTTTCTTTGTTCTTATTCTTTATCCAGTCTGTGTAATTATGTTGGCCACAACACTGTAACTAGGAAAAAGCTTGTATGAATTTTACCATAAAATGTTCAAAATGCAGTTAATTATATGAGATTAATATTGAAGTGATTTTTGTGATGAAGATAACTCATTAATTTTTCCTCATGAATACGTAATGAATTAATAAATAAGTATATTTGTGTTTATTTAATTCATTACTTTGTTTCCGCTATTATTGTTGTTAACCATAGCTAAAGATTTCTGCTCACATTAGTGACTTGTGATTGGATAGAATTATTACATCTGAATTTTATCCAGGATAGAAGATACACTTGATATGCTTACATATAAATGATGCTTAGGGCCATAATATAAAACAATCACCTGAGCCATATCCTGCTCCTAACTATAACAGTTCTCTTTGTATTTAAAGCATATGCAGTCATACATGTTTGGTATACCTAAAAAGAGATTCAGGGTAATATCTACTTTTCTAGGATTAATGTGAGATGTTAACTTTCAATTTTGTATTGTGTGAAAATTACCATAAAGAATCAAAAGAGGATAGTAAAAATAGTCATAAAATGATCCAACTTTTAAGAAATGTCTCATTCGCAGTACTGATTCTGGAATCCTATCAAGTAGAGTTAGGAGGATATGAACGAATCAGTTTACATATTTGTCACTTAGGAAATAAGAGAAAGGTGAAGTAATTGTTTTCTAAACTTTTATGGAAAATGATAACATTAGTACTGCTTATGTTTACAATATATACCAACAATCTTTGCACAATTCTAGTAAATGCTGATAACTAAAATAGTGATTGAGAGTTAGGTTACTGAAAGTTAGCTTAAACAAACAAATCTACGTATATTATCTCAGTTATATTAATGGCTAGGAACTGACAGCTGGAATTTCACTAATAGTAGTGATATGATATACAGAATTGTTTCCTCATCATTTTCTGACCATAGAAAGGTTCACTCCTCTACTGTAAGTTGTAATGCAGTCTGAAAATACAACACATGTACGGATCATATACATAAGAGAAGACGATGATGAGTAAAAGTATTTGTAATTACATTTTGATTATCTTAAAATTTATTTCCATTATCATATGTACTAAAAATAACTATTTTTTATGTGAGGCATATAATATATCAGTAAAGAGTATAGAATCTAGTGTCAGATTGGGTGGGTTTGAATCTTGGCTCTGCCACTTATTAGATGTGCAATCCTCATTAAATTGCTAAATTTCTCAGTTTTTCATCTATAAAATGAGGATAACAGTTCCTATGTTATAGGGTTGGGAGGATTGAATTAGCTAATATATGCAAAGCACTTACAAACAAGTCTGGGACTATGTAAATGTTTGCTATTTTTTTAATTGGGCACTTATTATATTCTAGGTGCTGATCTATTTCTGTAAACCATTTGGTTGACAATACCCTTCTCTTACCCTTCCACTGCACCTGTCCGGAAAAAACCTGCACTGTGAAATAATAATCTTAAAAAATTTGCTAAAAAGTATTAGTTGCATTTATGCCGTGGATCCAAGCCTTTCTATATATCGTATATGTTACTGCATTTATTCCTGCCAACCAGAGGTAGGGGTTAGTATGCTCATTTTACGAATGTGGAACTATGAGTTTAAGAGGGTTACTTGTCCAGAACTACAAAGCTACTTCACAGCCATCCTGGTATTCGGACTCAAATGGTAACCACCATGCTGCCAGCAGAGACTACTGCTTAGACTTGTCTCCCATCAGGTGCGGCAGGATAGACTACCCCACTTGGCAAAAGACCAGCAGCACTTTTCCAGGTGAAACCAAGTTAAAATGCACATCAATTAACACAGGAGTTACAAAAGGCAGATATAACTCAAGATTTGTAAGTGGGGAGAATGCTCTTTTTGCCCAGTTTGTTTGAAAGAAATACAACAAACTCTCATTCCTCTGCCCCATCCCCTGACCTGACCTATTCTCTCTTCTTCTGCCCCACAGTGATCAACACTGACATCTAATTTTTAAGTTAATTTCATCTTACTGTTTTCTGTAAAGCATTCAGAATAGTCCACTTGTTTATATCTTCAGGCTTATCTTTAGATCCATACTCAGAAATGACAAAATCAATTTTGTCATGCCATAGTTGCTGAACCTGTAGAAAATTGTATTAAAAATGAAAATTTCATAGAAATGTATCCATAAAAATTTCATAGAAATTGATGGTTCCTCAAGAGTACCATCATGAGAGAATATTCAATATTACTTTTCTGTTTATTTCTTCTTAAAATAACTTTTTAACAATTTCAGTGGGTATCAAAGCATATGGCTTTTCAATTCGTAATCTATAGGAAGAATATATTAGGCTCATTTTACAATTAAGGAAGAAGTAATGTGCTATTCTCATGCATATCTAAGGGAAATTTCTTCTCATACTCTCAGGAAAAACACTGCAAAAGTCTTTTAAATAAGCCAAAAAAGTTTGTTGAGTGTCTTTTCAATGGACACTAGGCTTTTTCTGGCAAACTTCAACATTCCTTGATTCTGTGGGGGTCTGTACTGTACTTTTCATGATTTATAATTTATTTTACAACTTTAGAAGTTGTAGAAAACTGTGGTTATGCAAATTATACCTGGTCAAATGTATATTTTTCTCGGTGAAGGTATATTTAATTCCTTCTCTCTCCAAACCTGTTTTGCATCTATTAAGTGACGGCCTATGTAAATGTCCTCTTTGGATTCTCCTTTGAATTAATTTTTATATCGTACTGATTCTCTCATTAATTAAGATGTCAAATAAAATGATTGACTTCTGAAATCTGCGTATTTCCACAAGAATTATGATTTTTAAGTTTTAAATATTATCCTTTTGTAATACTATCAGGCCTCAGAATACAATACTCCAAAATATAGCACCTTTGTATGCTGAGTATTTTAAGCTCAAGGAAATTGAGAAAACTGCAGAAGCAGGAAGATCACTTTCTGACCTTCTCCTGCCTTTCTTCCATGAGGCAGGTCATAAAAGAATTCTCACTGGCCGGGCGTGGTGGCTCACGCCTGTAATCCCAGCACTTTGGGAGGCCGAGGCAGGTAGGCAGGTGGATCATGAGGTCAAGAGATTGAGACAATCCTTGCAAACATGGTGAAACCCCGCCTCTACTAAAAATACAAAAACTAGTTGGGCGTGGTGGTGCATGCCTGTAGTCCCAGCTACTTGGGAGACTGAGGCAGGAGAATCGCTTGAACCCGGGAAGCAGAGGTTGCAGTGAGCTGAGATGCACCACTCTACTCCAGCATGGGTGACAGAGCGAGTCTCCATCTCAAAAAAAAAAAAAAAAAAAGGAATTCTCCGACCCATTTTCCCTGAAGGTATCCTCATTCCAGAGTGGTTCTATCCTATACGCAGAAGCCAAGAAGCATCTGAACAGACAGGCCTTGCTAAATTTCTCCCAGTTTATTACCATTAGATTATATGCTTTTGTCTTCCAAACACATTTTCACATGACTATCCATGAAAATAGATTTCCTTGGATCTCTGAGTCTTTATTTTTTGGTTAAGTAAATTTGTTATGCTTTTCGTTTGTTAGTTTGTCTTTTGTTATAGGGATCTCAGCCAAGAACCTTGTGATGGATGAAGTATAACTTTTTCTCTCTACAATACTAATACAAAAATGATCAGATTTGGATGGGGATAAACAAAACTCTGCAATTTCAAAATCAAGGTAATGCAAAGGTAGAATGATTATTGTAGTAACTTAAGCATTTACAAATTTATATAATCTTTTATAACAAATTACTAATTTGGTCCTCAATAATACCAAAAGGTAGGAAGAAAAGATATTATTACCATTTTATGAATGGGAATACAGACACTCAGGGAATTTAATTATTTACTTTTGTTTACAAGGAGCTGAGACTTTAAATATGATCATTTGAGTACTAGTCTAATGATTTTTACTGAATTATGCTATCTTTGACAATAAAAACTAAGTAACTGGTGGGAATATCACAATAATTATAAAAGGCATGTAAACTAAAATCTTACTTAGTTACTTATATATCTGTATTTTAATACATTTAAGAAGACTAGAATAATGAAAAGGAGAATTTAAATCTATTTTATACTCTGTTCATTTTTATTTTTATTTTTATTTATTTATTTTTTTTGAGGCAGAGTCTCGCTCTGTCGCCCGGTCTGGAGTGCAGTGGCCGGATCTCAGCTCACTGCAAGCTCCGCCTCCCGGGTTTACGCCATTCTTCTGCCTCAGCCTCCCGAGTAGCTGGGACTACAGGCGCCCGCCACCTCGCCCGGCTAGTTTTTGTATTTTTTTTTTTTTTTTTTTTTTTTTTTTTTTTGAGACGGAGTCTCGCTTTGTCGCCCAGGCTGGAGTGCAGTGGCCGGATCTCAGCTCACTGCAAGCTCCGCCTCCCGGGTTCACGCCATTCTCCTGCCTCAGCCTCCCGAGTAGCTGGGACTACAGGCGCCCACCAGGTCGCCCGGCTAGTTTTTTGTATTTTTAGTAGAGACGGGGTTTCATCGTGTTAGCCAGGATGGTCTCGATCTCCTGACCTCGTGATCCGCCCATCTCGGCCTCCCAAAGTGCTGGGATTACAGGCTTGAGCCACCGCGCCCGGCCTAGTTTTTGTATTTTTAGTAGAGACGGGGTTTCACCGTGTTAGCCAGGATGGTCTCGATCTCCTGACCTCGTGATCCGCCCGTCTCGGCCTCCCAAAGTGCTGGGATTACAGGCTTGAGCCACCGCGCCCGGCCCGTCATTTTTATTTAGAATAAATAAAATATATAGTGTTGTTGGCAGTGTGTGGGGGGTGAAACTTATGGCCTCGTTTTGTTTCTAAAACGTTATTTGGGAGATCCAGAGTGCATATAAATGACAACTTCATACATAAGTACTTTCATATGTAACCTATGTGACTAATGTATAAATAAAATTCCTTTATGCTTACTCAATTTGGTAAGCATCTATTAAAGGCCTAGTGTATCTTCCACACTGAGTTAGGTACTGTAAATGACATAAAAGATTTAGAGGCTCTTAAGAACTTAATCCAGTTTGAATGCAGAACACAAATTGATGTAAACAAAGATGTTAGCTCTGGGGTCAGCTAATGAGTATTTGAGTCTAGGCTCTGTCATTTGGCCATGAAATACTTTAACAAGCATTTCTAATCTCAAAGCCTCAGTTTTCTCTTCTCTAAAGCAGGACTTACGGTGCATCTCTAGGGGTTGCTATGAGGATTAATAATACAATGGCTATAGTGTTTATCACAGTCTCTGGCACATGGTAGTTATTAATCAGTTCTTATTTCCAATATAGAGAGAGATACAGGAGTCTGTGCATAACATTGAAGCAAATATGGGTGACTGATAAACTATATTTACATGTTGATAGCTCTTATGTGTCATATTTATGTTCTACCATGAGGTTGAAAAATCTGAGGATGATAGATTGGGATATGGTGTTTTGCCAGCAAAACAGCTTTCTAAAACTTAACTGCTGCAGCCAACATACCTTTAAAACTCACACACACACACATACACACACACACACACACACACATTTTAGATGTGGAGAAAAGTAATTTTAGGTCTAAATGCCAAGCCATTAACAGTAGGCATTGGATGATGAGCTGTCCAGTAAAGAATGAAGTTGGAGGGCAATGGTGTCATACAGGAAAGATATTTTTTTGAACTTTGGCCATTACAGAGGAGTATAGATAGATATAAAGAAAATCTAGGAACCATATAAATTAATCAAGAAATCCTTCAAGATTAAGTAAGGTGAGGGAAGAGAACTCTTGAGTAGCTACTCTACAACTGAAACTTGACACACTGTCAGTTAATGACAACTCTGTAAGGTAGGTAGGTATTAATTATATTTTACAGATAAGGACCTAGGCTCAGAGCTGTAAAGTAGGTTGTTGATCCCTAATCATATTCATATCTGTATGACTTCAAGTACATATTCATCTTACTATAGGACAATTAATCTCCCATGATACAAGATAGACCTTGACTGAACTGAAATACTGAAATTTCTTAAAGGATGAAAAGTAACTGTAGGTTGTAACAGGTAAGTTTTGTTGACCAAAAGTTTTTCCAGGCTTATTGTATGCTGTTTTGAACTAAATTTGATAAACCTAAATCTTGCTCTAATTAATGTAATCACTCATCACTCTACCTGCGGAAAATACAGGAATTATTCAGTATGTCTTGTTTAAGTGAAATTGCTAAATTTCAAATTAGTTAGAGTCTAAATTTGTTTCTTTGCAAAAATATAATACCGTGATTGGGTCAGTAGTGGTAGCCAGAGTTGGTAGGAGGAGATGGGTGAAAATTTGAACTTCTAAATCTCAGTATCACCTCCTCTTCCTCAATACTGTTTGATATTTAAAGCTACTTTCTAATCATATGTAAATGGAGTTTAAGGCAAGTTCCCCTATCTACCCTTTTCTGTCTGACTCCTGGCCCCTTCCTATACTCTAGTATTTTCATTGAATATTATTTTCCCCTAAATAAATTTACCTTTGGCTTTTAATATAGGATCAATAATCTCAATACTCTAAGGTATCCAATTTCCTTTGAACTTCAAATAACAGGATATATTGATAAGGATTTACTTTCCATACCTCCTCTTTCTTTGTGAAGATGACTGCTGAAAGTACAACCTGAACACCAAAGACCCATGTTATCAATACTGCATACTAAAACAAAAGAAAAATAGAGATGATGACTATGCTACTAATATATATTTTGTATGCTCAAATAATAGGAAAACACACACCACTGGAAATATGCAACCATAAAGTATATATGGGTATTGCTGAGGCTTCCTGCCTTCACAAATATGAATGAAATTAGGGAAATAGCAAGGCAAAGTAAAAAACAAACGAACATTTAGGTAAGAGCAAGAGAGAAAGAAGTGATAGTAATTAATGAGCACCTTGGTCCAATAGAGTTGCCAATGATGCCATCTTAATTCAGTTATAAAACTATTATAGGGTGAATTTAATTATCTTCACCTCACATTATTTTGCTGAAACTAAAGACTCACTAAATTTCTGATGTACTATTTAAACCCATGCAGAAAGTATAACAAAAGCAACTGCAATAATAAAACTTAATTCTGTACATACATTTGGACTATTTCCTGAAAACTAAAAATACTTGTATCTAAACCAAATAAAATAATTTTTTATATTTATAGGCTGTTTAATTTTTAAAAAAATATACGGCCACTTTAGTCTTCTTCATAGCTATTGTCAACCTAAAAAAAAGGCACAAAAGAAAATTATCTCTAAATATGTTGAGTTATTCAAGAATAAGAAATAAAGATTTATAGTCCAGATTGCATGAAATGGTAAACTACCAGTTCATTCTGTGAGGAGAGGGTAGAGAGAAGTATTTAGTAGCAAAAAGGGTGAGATTGACATAAACTGCTTAGAAACAGAGTTTATTGGTTCTAAAGATTCAAAGCCAGAGTTGTTGCCAGTTCACTGGTAGAGATGCCATGACTGGTCAAGTGCTCTTCCAAGAACATCTTATCGGAATTACTGCAGTCCTAAGGAATATCAAGTCATAAACATTATAAAAGCAGGAGATGACTGAAGTCAGTTTCCAGCTGGGAGTTCTCAGAAAGTCCTTAGAAACAGTATTTATTTCAGACATGTAGCATAAGCCTCCTCTCCTTTAGACTTTACTGGCTCTATTTTGTCTGGGTCTGACAAAAGTGATTTCCTGCTGGTATCAGCAACTTTTACACAGCACATATTAATATATAAGATTTAGAATTCAGCTGGGTGCCGTGGCTCACGGCTGTAATCCCAGCACTTTGGGAGGCCAAGGCGGGCAGATTCCTTCAGGTCAGGAGTTCAAGACCAGCCTGGCCCACATGGTAAAATCCTGTCTCTACTAAAAATACAAAAATTAGGCGGGCATGGTGGCTCGCACCTGTAATTCCAGCTACTTGGGAATCTGAGGCAGGGGAATCGCTTGAAGCTGGAAGGTAGAGGTTGCAGTAAGCCGAGATTGTGCTACTGCACTCCAGCCTAGCGACAGAGCGAGACTTCATCTCAAAAAAACAAAAAAGAAAAAAGGAAAAACAAGATTTAGAATTCATAATAATTTTAAAAGTAAGCGGTCTGAATATTTACTAGGCAAAATATAAGTACTAATGATTTACTTTATTATTTATTTACTTTTTACTTGGCCCTCACAGAGAGAAAAATTATTTAATTACACATATTTTATACATTTAATACCTTAAAATATCAGACCAAAATTTTCTTCTTGGCATAAGTTATGTTTCCTAGTTTCAGAGAAAAAAAAATTCAGAGACAAAAACGTGCTCTTTACATCTATTTAGATGTTCAGATTTTTAACTTCTACATGCAATATCTCACTTAATCTTATACTAATAAGGGATTGGGAACAGTAGGAAAAATTGTATGAAACTTTTTTTTTTTTTTTTGAGATGGAGTCTGCTCTGTGGCCCGGGCTGGAGTGCAGTGACGCAATTTCTGTTCACTGAAACCTTCGCCTCCTGGGTTCAAGCGATTCTCATGCCTCAGCCTCCCTAGTAGCTGGGATTACCAGTGCCCACCACCACGCCAGGCTAATTTTTGTGTTTTTAGTAGAGACGGGGTTTCACCGTGGTGGCCGGGCTGGTCTCCAACTACTGACCTCAGGTGATCTGCCTGCCTTGGCCTCCCAAAATTGCTGGGATTACAGGTGTGAGCCATCTTAGATCAGAGTAGGAGTATGTAAAATCACCTTTAAGACATGGAGTAGCTTTTTTTTTTTTTTTTTTGACGGAGTTTTGCTCTTTTTGCCCAGGCTGGAGTGCAATGGTGCGATCTCAGCTCACTGCCACCTCCACCTCCCGGGTTCAAGCAATTCTCCTGCTTCAGCCTCCCAAGTAGCTGGGATTACAGGTGCCTGCCACCATGCCCGGCTAATTTTTTGTATTTTTAGAAGAGACAGGGTTTCACCATGTTGGCCAGGATGGTCTTGATTTCTTGACCTTGTGATCCGCCCGCCTCGGCCTCCCAAAGTGCTGGGATTACAGGTGTGAACCACCGTGCCCAAGACGTGGAATAGCTTTTAGGCCTATAATATTTGCCCATAAGTTGACTGTGTGAATTAATTTGGTTCAGGGAAAAATAGATTCATCAGAAAAATATTGGTAAATTCAGAGAGTGTCACAATGGCCAAATTAGCAGTACCCTTCCATGGAATGTCTAGAAGGAATGGTGGTATCTTGGTTCCAGGCCCTAATCTGTCAGATCCTATGTTCATGTGTATCCTTATAATGATATCTATTAGGCTTTCTCATTCAGATGCCATTAATATTTGAATTATATGAGGCAGAAACTTAGGAAATGTTTGTTTTTCTCCCTCTACTTTTCCTCTTCCTTTCCTATCCTCTACCCCCTACATTGTAACATTGTATAAGTAGTAGACTCTGCATTTCCTTTGCCTACATGGAAATTTGTGACAAGAAGAAAAAATCAAGATTTTCTTGTAAGCCATTTCTGTCCTGGTTTTTATATCCCAAATCTGAAGCTCAGTGAGAAAATTATGCTAAGGATCCTGGAAAGAGAGAAAGATAAGATTTGAGAAGAAAGGGTTGGCCTTGGAGGAGAAGAATAGGAGAGAGTAAAGTCTCTTCTTAGACTAAAAAGATTTTGAGGTGGAATCTGGATGTCTGTGGGTTTTCAGAGCAACAGCATAGTCCTTGGAATCCTGGCACTGCCCTGGTAAGGTGGTAAAACCCCAGAGGGAAATCAGGGTCCATACCTAAAATGCCTGTCCCAGGGTAATATTCAAATAATAGTAGAAATTACTATTAATAGGCAGCAACTGATTCCTATGCCAGGTGTACCTCCTAATTGCTGTGTCACTAGGGAGGCTCACTGTCTCAGGGAAGGAAGACTGAAGGAATGGAACTGAGGTATTGGTTATTTACCAATATTTCACAAAAGGGTTTCACTGGTATGCCTGTACTTGTAAATACTGGATGAATAGCAGCCCTACCTTTGCCACCCACACCTTTCAAAGAGCAGAGTGGCTACACCTGAAGGGACCTTGTGACCTGGGAAAGTGAGTGTGTTTGTGGTAAGTAGCATAGACTGGTAACTAGTGTCCAGGGTGACCACCCAGACTTGCTCCATAATAGCTCAGTGTCTCTGCATTCTTCCTGGTAAGGGACAAAATGACAGCAGCTGAACTTCCTATCTGCTTGGTTGCAAATTAAAATCAATTTGATTTAGAGAAAAATGTAAAGGCTATATTTCATCTGAGTATGTGAATTGGGATCCATAACTGCCACATGTATGGTAATTGGCTCATGTCCAGGTCAGTACTCTGGAATATAGTTTGTCTTTTCACATTACAAGCCTTGAGAGAAATAGTGCACAAGCCAGATGCTACAGTCTGCCTCTTTCAGTAATTATAGTTCTCTTTTAAAAATAACAATTTGTGATCTCAATTATAAGTTACCTTTCATGGCAATGATAGACACTATTATTAAAGAGGGGAGGAAAAGAGTGGGGCAAGGGTTGAAAAAGTAACTGCTGGTTACTGTGCTCACTCACTAGCTGGGTCACAGGATCAATCGAATTCCAAACCTCAGCATCATGCAATATACCCATGTAATAAACTTTCACGTGTACCCTGAATATACAATAAAAGTTGAAATTATAAAAAAATACATACATACGTAAGTTACCTTTCCTCGTGCCATGCCCACAAAGAGAAAAATGTGCTGACTATAGATCATGTTTCTTTTACCCTGGTAAGCTACATTGCTCATTGACTTAAATATACTTTATTCTAATTCTAGCCTTTGGATTCTTAAGTTTGGTGAATTGTAGTTCACCCTAGGAGACAGAGAGTCCTATTGACTCTGTGTTGAAAAGTAAATGTCCGAATGTGCTGAGGTACAGATTCAGTTCATAGAAAACTCACTGAGAAAGTCCTATCTGGAAAAGTGACTTTGTTGGAGGGAGGAGGGTGTGCTTCATTTGAATTGCTCTAAGGACATACTCTACTGCAGTGCCATGGTAATATAAGTCACTATTCATTTGTGTAACTTAGATACTTAAAAATCTAAGATAAAAATTCAAGCTATTGACTTAAAATACGTACCACAATTAGGAGCCATCTGATTTCGTTGTGAATTCCTATATAACCCAATAGACAAAAAAGAACAGTAGAAGACCCCACTCCAATCAAAATTTGAGAAATAGATACTATGAAGTGATTATTTTCATCTGTGAAAAGAACAAAATTACTTATTATGAAGTGGTATTTTTATATGAAGTGGTATTTTATTTTCTATTTAACAATAATTACAGCAACCAAAAGTTTTTCTGAGCAGCTGTTGCCAAACCACCAGGATTCTCTCTCTATCCCTCTGTCTCTCTTTCTCTCTCTTTCTCTGTCTCTCAATTTTTGACCTCATGTACCAGCTCTTACTTTTAGAAACAACCTTTCTTCCTGTTCTGACATGAAGAGAATTTCTTAAATTTCAGATATCTTTACCCTTATCCTCCCTGTCTTCTATGATAGAAGAAATTTTTTTTCTAAGATCTCATCTATGTCTAATGTATATTCAAACATTCATGTATTCATTCATTCATCAAAAATCTTTAGAACGTAATATGTGTGAGTTAGATGTATACACCCTGAATTTATTGCTAATATGATCCCTTTCAAACTATATTTTAGTTTTCCCCATCTAGACTGTGAGCCCTCAGTGCTAGATATTATATATATTTATCCAGTCAACAGGCTGCCTGTTGAATGCTTGGTGCTGTGGCACAAACAGCAGAACAGTAAATGCTCAACAAATGATTGTTTTAAAAAAGAAGGATGGATAAATGAATTAAATATGTGGGAGGTGTTATGGGAGAACAGTGTAGGCAGTGGTGTGCTGGAGTGAGCTTGTATTGGCTCATAAAAGCCAATTGTGATATTTTCAGGAAATCTGCAAGCCAAGTGAATTCACTTTGACACCTTCAAACTGGCCATTGAGGAACTGCTTTTATCATGTCAATCATGTGCTATATACATTAAAACATTGTAAACTACAGTGTATTTAAAAGTACAGTGCTAGTTAGAATTAAAACAATGAGAAGAGAAAAGAGAAACCATCTTCCTCCTAAAATCTCCCAGTGTTCTTCTTCTCAGTTTAAGGAGTCACTACAGGTTATATCTTCTACCTATTTAAACCATGGAAATGGGCAGATGCCATAAATCAGTATTCTCCATTCCAGAACTGGTTGTTAAACATTTGCCGGCGTACTACTGCGAACAGAAGCACCTAAACCAGCTGGGGGAGAAGGTTAGAAGGTTTGGGCAAGGCTGCTGGAAAAGGTAACATCTGAGCATAGGCTGTATTGGTCACTGGAAATATCCAGGTTGGAACGGTGGAGCATTTCTGAGACATCCAGCAGCACAGGGTGGCTAAGAAACTCAGCTTTGTTTCCACTTACAGTTTGAGTCAGATGAGACTAAAAATGTTTTCAGGGGTGAAATTATAGGCACTTTGTTTTTCAGTCTTCTTCACTGAAATAAAGCTCCATGAGAATAGGAACTTTATTTTGTTTGCTCACTACCATATCCTCAGCGTTTAGGGCAATGACTGACACAGAGAAGATGCTTAGTAATATTTGCTATATGAGTAAATAGTGGCGATAGGGAGTCAGATTAAAGCTTTTAATAGGAAAGTTACATGTTTAAAATTGCATTTTTAATTTTTCTTTTTAAAGTGACAACTAATAATTGTACATATTCATAGGTGTTGTTTTTATACAGATCTATATTAGTCTATGCCTTCCCTACTTTATCGTAAACCATCTTCCTCCTAAAATCTCCCAGTGTTCTTCTTCTCAGTTTAAGGGGTCACTACAGGTTATATCTTCTACCTATGCTTTGAATTCTCACAATATTTTAGTGATCAGATCAGAGTAATTAGCATATCCATTCATCTCAAATATGTATCATTTTTGTGTGTTGGGAATAATCAGTATTCTTCTAGCTATTTGTGACTATGTAATACATTATTGTTAACTACAGTCATCCTACAGTAGTATAGAACACTAGAACTTTTTTCTTCTATCTAGCTGTAATTTTGTATCCTTTAACAAATCTCTGCAACTGATGAAGACTTTCAGAGGGAATGCTAGACAACACTTGATAAATTCCAGAGAAATACTGCCACCTGCTGAATAAATTGTGTATACAACTGTTTAAAATGGAATGTCTGTTTCACTGAGAGATAAACAAAAATAGATACATACCAAAAGCTGTTAAAAAATTATTTCTATCTAATAAAAGCCATGCACCAAATCCCATGAATATAAGTCCAAGAACCTAAAAAAAGAAAGTCAATGCTTATTTTTTTTTGTAATTGCCTAACAATAGATACATTTTCTTTACTATATAATTATGAAGATTCTTACCAGGAAAGCTCCATTAATGAGATTAAGAAAGTACTTAATAATTATTGTTTTGTTATTTCTTAACATTATTTTTCTTCCAAGATATGGATGATTCTGAAAAGACAACCATAACTTTTTTTATAAACATTCTACACAATAACTTTAAATATTTTGCCCTACTTATGTTCTTTATTTGCACATTTTTCTTCTCAAGTCAGTTATCAGTATAACATACTCCCATCTCTAAATGAAAGGACATATTGAAGGTATCTTGAAACTGTACCTTGTCTGCATTTTTTTTCTTTTTACTAGAGAGTATCTGTACTTAAAATAATAAATATATATCTGCAATGCTTTTACTAGGCAATCAAGACTAAGAAGATAGTTGTGTAATAAGTCAAGCAGCCTTACTGAACTTGCAGTTTCAAAAAGCATAAGATATTTTGTTTTCAGTCTTATTGTATTTGTAAATGTTTATTTTAATCCTAACCATTAGATGGCCAGGAAATTTTCCAGTCTTAATATACCTTGTTCCCCTGGCTGGAAAGTTTTCCTCACTTCTGCATGCCCCTTCTCAGAATAATATTAGCTCCTCACTGAGGTGTTGGTTTGGGGATTTTTCTCTTAACCCAATTTGTTGCCTTTCAACTTTCTCATTGACCTGTCTTCTTCCCCACAGACAGTCAGGGATATTTAGGTGGCGAGAGTATATCTTATATACCAATATAACCTCCAGGTTTAGCACACAGTAGGTACTTGATATATATTTGTCGAATGCATGAATGGATACATGAATTAAATTACTTAATCTATAATTTAATTTGGTATGCAGTATATTAAAAAAACTAAAGTAGCTTTCATCAAAACTTATTTTCCAGATAGTCAATTTTCCTAAAACTTTCATGGAAAAATCAATACTTACTCCATTGGTTTTTGGTGCTGTTTAATAGAGATGAAAGTTTCAAATCTAATCTTGAGTATGTTCCCACATTTTCTCTTTTCTCTTCTCATTGTTTTAATTCTAACTAGCACTATACTTTTAAACATACTGTAGTTTACAATGTTTTAATATATATAGTGCATGATTGACATGATAGAAGCAGATTTAATAAGATTATTTTAAAGCTATTTTTCTGTCCCTAATTAGGCAGAAACCAATTTGTTTGTTGAACTGAAGGATGCTTTGAAAAGTGGAAAAATAAGAGATGTCTACATTAGTCTATGTACTACCTTCCCTACTTTATCATAAATCATAGGCCGGGCGCGGTGGCTCAAGCCTGTAATCCCAGCATTTTGGGAGGCCGAGACGGGCGGATCACGAGGTCAGGAGATCAAGACCATCCTGGCTAACACGGTGAAACCCCGTCTCTACTAAAAAATACAAAAATCTATCCGGGCGAGGTGGCGGGCGCCTGTAGTCCCAGCTACTCGGGAGGCTGAGGCAGGAGAATGGCGTGAACCCGGGAGGCGGAAGTTGCAGTGAGCTGAGATCCGGCCACTGCGCTCCAGCCTGGGCGACAGAGCGAGACTCCGTCTCAAAAAAAAAAAAAAAAAAAAACCATCTTCCTCCTAAAATGTCCCAGTGTTCTTCTCTGTTTAAGGAGACACTACAGGTTATATCTTCTACCTATGCTTTGAATTCTGTTGCTGTCATTTGGTTTTTCTACTTTGCATCCTATTGTCTTATTCCTTCATTCCTCTAATGCCTGGCATGTTTTGATGGTACACTCAGTTGGAAAGACTGCCTGATTTTTATTTCAGTTTATTTCAAAGATGCTATAAATCTACATTTTTGGTTCCAATTCGATTTACTGCCACATGTGGAAAGCTCCCTCACAGCCTGAACAAGAAGATAGGCACAAGGTCTTGGCCCCTGTCTGTGAACAAGAAAGAGAATGGAGACTAATGAACCAGAAAGCTCTGTAGTAACTCTGATGTGAAATGTTGAAGGCATGGACTTGAGTGTTGATGTGGTAATAGTTAGTATGTGAGGCAGGGTCAAGCTGCAATGCTTTATCAAAGGACCCAAATACAGAAATAAACTTTTATTTATCTCTTAGTTCAAAGTAGGTGATTGGTTCGCTTCTAGGAAATCATGTTAGAAATTTGGAGCTAACTCTGGCCTATTTAACATGTGGCTTCCAAATTGGCTCCAGGTGCCATCTTTTATAGCGCACAGAAGGGAAAGGGGATAAGTAAACTCAGGCAGGCATCTTTTAAGCAAGTGAGGTTGAAGTTGTACACTTCTCTTCTGTTTATATTTCACCAGCACAGACTTGGTCCCACAGCAATACTCAACTTCAGTTGAAGGCAACCATGTACCCAGGATAAAGAAAAGAAAATAGATAGGGTGGTGAGGGTCAAACAAAATGCCCACTGGTCAGAAAAGGCCAATTACAAAACATAATTAGAAAAAAAAGAGAGCTTGGATTAAACTTTAATATGCTTTACCGTGGAAAAGAATCAAAGACAATCAGGAAGATTCCTGTAGGATGGGAAAACAAAAGAATAATGGTAATCACTGGAAATTTAAAAATTGGGGAAAATGGTTTAGAAGAAAAATTCATAAATTCAATATTTCATGATGGAATTTGAAGTGGTAAAGGATATCTATCAGTTATGTCTCATAAGCACTGTGAATGGAGTACAGATAAATGGGTAGCATAGGCTGTACAGACTTGAAAGTCATTCATAGAGAACCAACGTCATGGGTGTGAATGAAAGAGAAGAGACATTGTCTATAGATGGAAATGGGCAGAGGTTTGATGGTAGAGAATGAAATGATACAACTAAGAATTTGGAATTTTTAAAGCCGACTTTTATAGAAGTCAAAAGGGGTGAGAACTTAGTAAGCTCAAAGGTAGGCAACGTGGTAAGGAAGATGTATATGGTAATTTCAAAACTGTGGTTCAAGGTTTACCAAGTTAAAACACAACAAACTGTGCATCCAAGCAACGATTCAAAGAAGCCTATGACTATGTTTACAAAGAATGGTAACATGAGATGGTCATGTGTTGGCTTTTTCAGCCATAAGCTCCACATACTGGAAACAACGTCAATGAGAATAATGATGTGCCAACACAAAGGTACACAATAAGTTAAGTGTAGTTCTTATTTAAATATTTGTAGTGTGAAAGGTCTATATTTTCTTTTGCTATAAACAAATAATTTGTTTCTAACTTAATTAAATAAGGTCCAGGTGTGGCATTTATTTTGTTCAGTTCCTGACTAGTGAATTGATGTTGAAAGTTCAACAGCAGAGATGCTATAGGAATGGACAACTTACAATAATTAATCTATTTATAAGTGTTATTTTTTATTAGTTTAATAAACTCTAATTACTTCTTGTCATTGTTTTTATATTCTAAGTTCCAAGAGATGGGAACACACAAACAAACAAGTAAGAGAAGGTCAAAAAGTCAAATATTAAAACCTGTGGCTGACTCTGAATTATGTGTTGAGGTGGGGACAGGAAATAAGGAAATAGGAAAGTTTCATAGAGAAGATGATTTTGAGATGACTCTTGAAGGAGGATTAAGGTCTTAGACAAAAAAGGGAGAGAAACAGGAAATATTCAAGACAGGGGGGACACTATGTTCACAAGCTTTACAATGAGGTGTAAGGAGGCATGGATCAGAGTGGCAAGAGATGAGAGATAAAGCTAAAGAAGTAGACTCAGGAGAGATTGTGACAAATCTTGTATGCTTTACTAAAGATTTTTTTTTTTTTTTTTTCCTGAAGGTAATAGGGAGCCATAATTCTGGCCTCAATGTGGAAGCCGAATTAGAAAAGACACTTAAGATAGGGGGATAATTTATAAAGTTAATGCACTAATTCACAAGAGAAAAATGTGGTCTAAACTGCAAAATGGCTGTGGAAATGGAAACAGTATCACAATATGAGCGATGTATTAGGAAGTAGAATTCGCCAGCACTGGGATAACCAAAGAATCAAAGATGGAATTTAAGTCTGTAGAAACTATGTAATTAAACTCTGAACATTATCTCATATTCTACAATGTTTCATTTAAATTGATTCCCTTTATCATCGATATTTTGCAAATGCTATTATCCCCAACATCACCAACGAGGAGAGAAAGAATCAGGAATGCAAAATTACTTGCTAAAGATCGCTCAGTCAATAAATGGCAGAGATGAGATTTAAATCCATAGATATAAACCACCTTCTCAGTAAATTTCCCAAGCCCCAGTGTCATCACCTGTAAATGCAGATTACAATTGTACACTCCTCAAAGTAATGTGAAAATCAGAGGAGATTGCCGGGTGCGGTGGCTGGCGCCTGTAATCCCAGCCCTTTGGGAGGCCGAGGCGGGAGGGTAACGAGGTAATCGAGACCATTCTGGCCAACAGGGTGAAACCCAGTCTCTACTAAAAGTACAAAAATTAGCCGGGCGTGGTGGCGGGCGCCTGTAGTCCCAGCTACTCGGGAGGCTGAGGCAGGAGAATGGTTTGAACCCCGGGGCGGGAGCTTGCAGTGAGCCGAGATCACGCCACTGCACTCCAGCCTGGCGACAGAGCGAGACTCCGTCAAAAAAAAAAAAAAAAAAAAAAAGAAGAAGAAGAAAGAAAGAAAGAGACAGAAAGAAAATTAGAGGAGATTATGTTTGTAAAGCACTTAGCCCAGTGCCTGGCTAGATGTTAGTTATCTCATTATATCATATGGTTAGAATCTCGTTATATCACATCTCAGTATAGAAATATTAAGATTATACAAGAGTCATGCATGTGAGGATGGGCAATGGGATGTAAACTGTGGAAAAGTGATAAATTCTCACTTTTCTGTAAAGTGGTGGTCACGACACCAGCTGGGAGGCAGCACAAAGAGAGTTAGAATCTGAAGGCTTGAGACACACTTTAAGTGGAACAAGATAATGAGAGAGGTCTAAGAATACAATATGTGGTACTATGAGCTACATAGTAAAGTACTTTTACTCAATAATCACCATGCCTCAAGAAAATAAAACAAAGAAAATACAGGCTATGCAGCTATTTTGAACACAACAATGATATTCTGGGATATTTAAACTATATCACTGCCATATGAAGAATAAAGCAGTTGTTGAAAAATGCTATTAAACTAAAATGATTTCATTACTCAGTATTTTCAAAGGAATTATTAGTCTTGTGAGATAACAAAGAACAAACATTATCTCTTATTCTTTCATTCTCTCAACAAATATTTATTATGTACTCTCTAAAGGAAATATGCATTGTTGAGCCAATATGCTATAAATCAACCACACCTACAATTTTTTTAAAAATTTAAATGAAATGAAGTTAACAGGTTCAAAAGAAACAAAAGTCTACTCAGGTTAAAGGGTCATAGGCAAACTAACATACTCAATCTGAAGTTACCATTTCTAGGAAGAATGCAATTTAAATGGACTTCTGCTAAATGCTACACGGTTGATAAACAATAGTGTCAAGTTAAATTTACTTATAATCTACAAACGTTTTAGATAATTGCTGCCTTTTATTTTTGATTAGTAATATTCTAGTGAAATTGTGACTAGTTGATAAAGTTGTCCTTTCTTCCAAAGGGAAAAATTGCATGGCAATATAGGAGACCTATCACTATGAGTTAATTTATCTTCAGAAAAACTTAGTGTTTTTCTTTTTTGCTGTCAATATTGACAAAGTAAGTTTTGAGAAGGAAAGGAACTAAGGCACTATTTCCAAAATTATTTGATTATGAAAACTAGTTATTCAAAATTAATTTTGAAATTGATTATTAAAGGATTTATATTTTTTAGAAGTATGAATACTTTTGTAATCAAAAATAAAACTAATCTTAAGATTCTTACATGTGAACTTCAACACGATATGAAAGTCTATTTTAAATGAAGAGTTTGAGGTTCCAACACAGTAGCTCATACCTATAATCCCAGTGCTTTGGAAGGTCAAAGTGGGAGGATCACTTGAATCCAGGAGTTGGAGGCTACAGTAAGCTATAATTGTACCATTGCACTCCAGTCTGGGCAACAGAGGGAGACCCTGTCTCTAAAAAAAAGACAACAAAACATAGATAATTTCAATAGTCTATAAATTGGCAATAAAACTAAACTTAAAAAAAAAATTCCATTTGAGCATAGACTTTGATAATGAAAATGCTCTGGATTTAATTAGACCTGAAACCAAGTGTAGTTTAAATTATCTTTCCTGAAAAGGACACTAACATGCGTGCTTTTAATATGAAAGTCTATTAACTTCTCACTTTATATTATTAGTTCTAATGTTGATGCAATTCAAGTTTATTGTTACCAGGAAATGTAGTCTATTTTTTTTTTCCAGAGGCTCAATGAAATATTTGCTTTTAGCTTATTTTATAGCAGATACCTTTTACAATTATGGCTACTTCCTTTTAGAATTTAATGCCTTGTTTGCAAACTTTAAAAGAAAATTAAAGTCAAGAATATGTTATTAATTAAAATATTATTTTGTACCCTATATATTTGCTCCACATTAAATAGCATGACATAAACTTAGAAATTAAGGTTTTATATTGAAATACTGTCTGCCAATAGTTTCACATTAAAATAAATCCAGAAAATAATTTTTCAAAATTTTCACCCACATCCCTTCAGTTAAGAGGTTTTTGATGGGCATTGATTGATTTTTTTTTCTTTTTTCTTTTCTTTTTTTTCTTTTTTAAAAAACTGTTGTCATGGAAGGCAAACAACTTATTGACTTCTCTTCCATACTTCTAGGTCCCACAAATCACTGTTCAGGATTAAGGTTTTGTGGACTGAATCACCAGATTGAAATATAAATATATGTAGCTCAGAAACAATTTGAACAATTTAAAAGTGAGGTTACATCTACTTGGGTAATTATAACAAAATTTCATTTTATTAAATATTTTCCTAAAGTATTTAAATATTAAAATCTACCTGCAAAAAAACGTAAGCTCTTCATCCAGTCCCTGAAATGCTGCGTTCGTTTCAATTTAGAATCCAAATTGTTTGTCCTTCTGGAGCACCTGTAGGGAAAAAACCGGTCTCTCTTCTTTGGGATTGGCTGTTGCCATGGATACGCTTTGTGTAGACTCTATGGGCGCTGTCTTACAACGAAGCCGAGGAATCTCGCTGCTGAGGGGTGAGCCGGGGCCTCAAGGCAGGGATTCCTGTTGGGGGAGGTGAAGCAGCTGTGGGAACTCAGGACGAGCCGGGACACTCTGCCTGGCCAGACTTCCAGGAAAGGGAGAGACCGCGGGTCGGGAGATGGCTGTCCGGCTCTGAGAAGCTCGAGGCTCCCTTGGGGAGCTCATTCAAAACTTAAAGAGATGTCTTAGCTAGATAGGGACATTCGATGGTTACTCACTCACCGCTCCGCACAAACCATTCTTTTCTTTCCTTCCTTCCTTCCCTTCTTGTCTCCCTCCTTTCCACCCATTCTTTTTCTGTCCTTTCTTTCTTTCTTTTTTTTGTTTTTGTTTTTTTTTGGTAATATATAATGTATATGAACCTTATAAAGTAGATTTCTCTCCCTTTTCTTTACAGGGGTTGAAGGTTGTAGTTCCTTAAGCTTTTCTACTTTTGACAGCTTTAGTGAACTCCAAACGATTCGTTATCAACTTAGAGCACTTTAATGCAGCCCATTTACAGTGAGACCCATCTGTGACTGCACATCATATACAGTAACCACTAACTACAGGTGGCTACTGAGGACTTGAAATGTAGCTAATCCTGAGATGTGCTGCAGGTGTAAAACACACAACAGATTTCTAAGAATTACTGTCCAAAGAAAGAATATAAACTCTTTGCCATGATATTAATAATTAATTTTGTGATTACACGTTGAAGTATTTTGGATATGTTGGGTTAAATAAAATACATTGTAAAAATTAACTGCACTTGATTCTCTTTTGTTTTTAAAAAGTTGCTACTAGAAAATTTAAACTTGCTTAAGTGCTCAAATACGTAATTGGACCGGAGCGATCTAATGAGCTAGCAGATGAATAGAGAGGGTCATGGTAAAGGAAATGACTTACCTCCACCATACTCTCCTGCCTCTCTTTCTACATAAAGTTTATTATACCTGTGCATTTTACTTTGTAAGCATAGAAAAAAAAATCTAACTTTCCTTCTAATAAAGCCTTTTAAATGCACTTTGAGTTCAATTGCAGGATAATATTTTGCCCTGGTTTGGAGTTTCATTTCATTTTGTTTTCCTTTTCTTTTCTTTCTTTCTTATTTTATTTTATTTTTTATTTTTGAGTGAGTGAGGGAGAAGGTTGTGGGTAGAGTTGATTTTGAGATGATTGAATAGAGTGAAAGGAGGAATTAACGAAAGGGAAAGAGGATGGAAAGAAGGAATGAAGAAAAGAAGAAGACAGGTGGGAAGGTCAGGCTCTTGAGGAAAGAAAAAAAAGAAGTTTAAAGTAGTGTCACGAAAAATAGAACGATAGCTGACTAGTACGTTTTCAAACCTTTTTTGGGATTCAGACCAACAGTGAAAAATAAAAAAAACCCAGAACATTAATAAAAACACATATTACATTGCAACTCATGCATACATACATACATTTATATGTATTAATCACTGAAACAAAAATTTTATAAACAATTCTGATCCCTATTATATATAGTGCAATTATATAAACATATAAATCAAGAGTACTATGGTACAGTTACAGTTGATCATTTTGTAGTCAAATTTTAAAAAGAATGATTGAAGAGATAAAACAATGTTTGGTGTAACCATAATAAGGTGTGATAAAAGTTTGTTAAATTAAAACATGTCTAAATAAATATGTTGGATTGGTATGACAAATTAGAGAACACATAATTTTTAGCGACATATTAGCCTCTTCATTTTTTAAAGCAGTTCTGTGCTTTATTATGAAGAATAATGGATGATGATGATGCAAAGCTCAAAGCAGAAATAGAAGCTGAATTGGATAAACTCAGCATTTCCTCCTTGGAAAAAGAGGACATTGAGAGTGATTCAAAATCAGAAACTCAGAGTGATGATAGTGATACAGTAAGTATTGCACTTTTGAGCCTTTTAACAGGAGTAGGCTTTTCAGGAGAAATATTACTTTTCTCAGGATATTTTTATATACTCCTCATTTTTAGCAGCATTGTTATAAACAATTTATATAAATATAAATTATATTTAATATATATAGTCACCTGTACATCTTCATAAAATTGGGATTATTACATATATTTGTATCCTGATTTTTGTTTTTACTTGTGAACATTTTAGCATGATTAAATTACATGGGAAGAAAAATGTATATGAAATCTTTTGACATATCAAAATGGTTACTTTTGGGAATAAAACAAATTATCCTTTTATTTATGTATTTTTACCAATGTTTATATGCTTACAGAGTTCATTCATGGATTTATTCATTTATACCAATATCCTTAATCCAACTGGAATTTATTTTCAGGAATGTTATGAGATGTAGAACTAATTTCAAAGTCTCCTGCACATATTGAGCTAATATTTCCAGTGTCTCTTGTTTAATAATCTACCTTTTCTCAATTGATTTGTCATGTGTCTTGTTGATAGTTATTGTACATATGATCTATCCAAGGCTGTCTATTCTTTCATTACTTTGTTCATTGTTTTCCTACTGTTGTATATTTTTAAATATTGAATGGATCAAATTCTTCACATTGTTTTGTTATTATCAGATCTTAACTAAGCTTTTTTTTAAAAAGAAATTTTTAAAAAAATTTCAGAACTTTATGTTTTATTAGGATTGCACTAAACCTACCTATTGCATTTAGAGAAATTAATATTGTTACATTATTATGTCTTTTATCCAGAGCTAATTTAAATGAGACCAAAAAAGTCTGAAATTTTTTATTTGAATATGAAATCTAACAGAATAATGAATTGTATTATGTTATACCTTTTTATATAAAGGAAGAAGAAAATTTTAAAGCCCTTCTGTTTCAATTAAGATACCTCACTATTATTTATATCACTTAGAATCAATGTAAATATTATTACCAGGGGAAAAAATTATTAACTAAGGATTTAGAGATTGTGAACTATATTTCCCAGGACATAACAACAATCTCTATAATCCAGGTTATTTAAAATGCTTCTTAGTTAAACAAGAAGTAGAAATCTCAATGCAGGACAGATGTCAGAAAAATAGAATTGATATTTTTGTCGCTATTTTTAATACACTACTTTGTCAGGACTCATTTTATGACATATAATTTTACATGCTTTTCTGTAGTACTAAGAGAAAGGTAATATTTTCTCATTATCTTCTGCTGTTCATTCTCAAAACTAAACACTAAATTCCATTAATTAAGATAGAGAAAATAAAGCTGGCTGTAAATCCTAAATTCAACACATGAAAACACAGTATGGCAGACGATATTTATTTTTAGTTAAATGAAAGCAGGTGCATATCATGTTCTTCTATATAGAAACATTTATATTCTTTCATTCATGCCATGCTTGAAGTCCCTCAATGAAGTGTTGTCATCATGTAGATATATGTAACTTCAAGATTATTATTAAAATTGTTCATAGATGCTTCAACTATTTTGTTGTTATGAATATTATTTATTTGCATTGTATTTTCTCACTAGTTATGGTGTTTATGGAGGAAGAAATTTAATTTTCACATTTTGCATATCAATATATTTAGCTATTTAGAAAATTTACAAATCAATTTACATAGGCTGTAATGGTAGATATTTTATAACAGTGCACAAATGTGACTAAGTTTGTGTATGATAATCACAAAGCCAATTTTGAATGGAATAAATAATTATATCAGGTATTAGTTTGACATTAAATATTTTGAAAAAATAATCTTGCAGTTTTGATTAATATTTGATAAAATTTACTTGAAGTTGGAATTAATCTAAAAATATATACAACTATTGAGGGCATTCAAAAATAAACAGCCTCTAATAAAATTAATAGAAGTGATGTGTAGGTAACTCTTTTCATTTGTTTTCTTTTTTTTTTTTTTTTTGAGACGGAGTCTCGCTCTATCACCCAGGCTGGAGTGCAGTGGCCGGATCTCAGCTCACTGCAAGCTCTGCCTCCCAGGTTTATGCCATTCTCCTGCCTCAGCCTCCCGAGTAGCTGGGACTATAGGCGCCCGCCACCTCGCCCGGCTAGTTTTTTGTATTTTTTAGTAGAGACGGGGTTTCACGGTGTTAGCCAGGATGGTCTCGATCTCCTGCCCTCGTGATCCACCCGTCTCGGCCTCCCAAAGTTCTGGGATTACAGGCTTGAGCCACCGCGCCCGGCCTTTCATTTGTTTTCTTAGAGTTTTCTAGAAATGCACAACCACCTGAAAATTAAAAGCAAACTTTAGCCAAATATACTTGTCTGAACTATGCTGTTTGTGTGGAACCCTTTTACTTCATTTACATATTTTGTTCACATTTTTGATGTGGAATGAAGGGTCCAAAATTTGACACATAATTTTGATAATAAACACTTTCACAGTTTCTTGTATTATTCAAATTTTTAGGATTCGGTTGAATTACCAGAATCAGTTCTTCATTGTATTAACATCATAAAGAACAGGAGTACAGCTGTTGAAGAGCTCATTCTTCAGGACCTGGAAGATACTGATATTTTAAGTAAGTACTGTTTTCATCTGTCTGGCAGATAAGCTTTCTGTACATATGAACAAATTATAATTTAGTAAACTCACTTGCTTATAGTTCTTATCTCTTACTGTATACATCTGTATACATTTAGTGTATTTCTAATATATCTACTGTATATTGGACTGTTGGGTTTAGTTCATTCTTTTTTTTTTTTTTTTTTTTTTACTATCTTTCTTGGGTCTTCAGTAAATACCATCAGCATTTTGTTTCCACAGTTCTAATTAATACCAGACATCCTTTTATTTTATATTAAAGAAAATAAAACTAATCAATAGACTGTTTTAGCAGTATCAGTATATACATCTTTCTTTGGGAAAAGTATAATCATTTGTTTGAAAAGCCCAACAGTATATTGCTTGAACTGTGCCAATTTGCTTCTTGGAATTGTTGTAAGACTAACGGAAAAATCGAAGATTTAATTAGAATTAATCTTGGCTTGGTTTATAATGAGAAATGGCACCATTCTAAATGTTCAACAAGACCATTTTTGTTGAATAATATACCTATTTTTAAAAATGACTTAGACAAATATTTAATGAAAAAAATATTCATGATATGTTAAAAGCTATTTTAAAGTTAAATGGCATTTATGTAGGTATTAGTATAAATTACAATGTAGATATTCATATTCATTCAACAAATATTGCTTTGTGATAGAATGTGTTCTAGTCACTAAGAATACTGCAGTGAACAAAACAGACAAAGATTCTGCTCCTCTGTTTTAATGTTGCAGTGTAGGCAGACAGATAATAAACAAATATGCAATATTTCAATAGTGATAACTGCTATGAAGGAAAAAAATGTAAGAAGATAGAGACTGCCGGGCGCGGTGGCTCAAGCCTGTAATCCCAGCACTTTGGGAGGCCCAGACGGGCGGATCACGAAGTCAGGAGATCAAGACCATCCTGGCTAACACAGTGAAACCCCATCTCTACTAAAAAATACAAAAAACTAGCTGGGCGAGGTGGCGGGCGCCTGTAGTCCCAGCTACTCGGGAGGCTGAGGCAGGAGAATGGCGTAAACCCAGGAGGCCGAGCTTGCAGTGAGCCGAGATCCGGCCACTGCACTCCAGCCTGGGTGACAGAGCGAGACTCCGTCTCAAAAAAAAAAAAAAAAAAAAAAAAGAAGATAGAGACTGGAGTTTGCTGTTTTAAATAGTCACGGAAGGTCTCTATGACAAGGTCTCTATTTGAGCAATGAGTTAATGAATGTAAAGCTGAGCCACGTGGTTATCTAAGAAGTCTGTATTCTGGAAAGAGGGAAGTATAAAGGCCTACTGAGTGGACTTAATGTTTGAAAAACAGCAAGTAAACGTTTCTGGTTGTATCTGAGAAAACAAGGGATTAGATGATATAGGGCTCTTCTAAACCATTTTGTGGACTTTGGATTCTATTCTCAACATATAAAAAATTTCGAGTAAGCAATGACAATATCTGAATTTTATTTGGAATCAATCATTCTGTTGACTGTGTAGAGAATATGCCTTGAGGTAGTCAAGCTACTACAAGACTATTGCAATAATATGTTAAGAGATGAGAGTGGTTTCAGTAGACATGAAAAAATATGGTCATATTCTGGAAATTGTTTTAAGGTGGAAAGAAAAGTATATATTGGTGGACTGGTACAAAATGAAGAGAGGAAGGTGGCTCCAAGATTTTTGTCCAGAACACCAGCATGAATTGCTATGTAAAGATTTACTGTATATTTTGACAGTGATTATCTATGGTTGAATTATTAGGAATGTTAATGACATGTTTTGTTTATTTTTACTAAGGTTTAAACAATGAACATATAAATACATTGACAGTTATACAGCCTATTTATAGTCTAATTATGAAAAAGATAAAAGAAAACACAATTGTAGAAATTAGTTACATGAATTGTGATACAACTACAGTTACAGCAGTGGTTTAGAAAATTATGAGATCTTGTATATGACTCTAATGTAATCTAATCTAATCTGATCTCTAACAAGATCAAACAGAACAGAGCCTTATAAAAGATATTTGACAATCTCAATGAATAAAATAATTTTCCCAGAAAATTTAAATTAATTTAATTATTTAAAATGGTTAATTATTTAAATTATTTAAAATTATTAAATTTATATTAGTAGAATTAATTATTTTAAAAGTATAAATTATTAATTTTAATTTATTAAATATTAAATTAAATAATAATTGTTAATATTATTAAATTTATTATTATAAGTTTATTCATTAAATTATTACTAATATGTATTATTTATTAAATTTGGATTTATTGAAATTTAATTTAAATTATCCTGTATAATAATTTAATAATTTACATTATATATTCATTCTTACATAAATTATTTAATTTAAATTATTTGTTACATTATTTATTGCACAGGATGATAGTTTAAATTAAAATTAATTAATGATTTTTCAAGAAAAATTATCAAAATTATTTGAAAAAGTGAAAAACAATTAAATCAATAATATGGCAAAGAGGTGGAAAGAGATTTCTCAAATGTTGCTAAACTAGGAAAGATGTTAAACTAAATTCTTAACAACCCATTAAGGAGCAAAAATACTTTATTTCTAAAAGCTATTATTTCAGATCAAAGTTGCATAAGCATAGCACAAATAAAAGAAACTAGGAAGCTAGTTTCATTTATGAATATAGATGTATTGATCGGGGTTCTCAGTTGTAGAGAACAGACACTAGCTACTTTATGGGCAGTAAAATTTTTTGTTTATTTTTATAAAGAGAGATGTTCTGAATATTTATTGTCGTGAAACAAAGTTAGAAAGTTAAAATAATTTATTATTATACCTTTTGGTTCTGTTGGTTGACTAGGCTCACCTGGACAGTTCTTGCTTGGGTTTTTCATGCACTTAAAGTCAGATGTTGATTAATTCTGTAGTCATGTGACGGCTTGACTGGATTAGAATTCCAAAATAGCTCATTAAAATGTCTGACCATTGACACCACCTGTTGACTGGAGAGTTCAGATGTGGCTTTCAACTGGAGGCACCTACATGTAGCCTCTCTCTGTGGCTTTCACTCCTCAGATCATGTAGATTCTGAGAAGTGTTCTACAGCAAAATACCAAGAGACCAAGGTGGAACCTCGTAGGGCTTCTTATGATCTCTTCTCAGACATCATGCGTCATTTCTGCCACATCCTGATGGTCACACAGGGTCAGCCTGTGTCCTATGTGAGAGGGAACTAAACAGGGTATGTATACCAGTAGGTATGATTCTTTGGGAGAAACATCTTTGGGGACTATCTACTACAATAAGTAACCGAATTATTAATAAGACTGAAAAAGCAGTCTCTAGTCTAAACATCCAAGGTGTAGAACAAACCCCACACATATATCATAAAACTGGGCTTCATCAGAAGCTGCTGTCATACTTAAGAAGTTCAGAAACATTAATCCTCTACTATACACTCTTGTCTCCCAACTCTGAGCTCCCTCTACCACATTCTGGCTCATAGAAATAAAAATATCATCACCTGCCTCCCTTTAGACATAATATTTTATGAAAAAAAGAGTTATGTAAATATATTTATGAACATAAACTAAATGCCCTCTCAGAAATCTAGCTGCAAAGGTATCTGGATGATGTCATTTTTTTTTTCTTTTTGACCTCTCACAGAGGAAAGCTTCCCAGAAAGGTAGTGAATAGGTGTTAAAAGAAAATGTATCATATTTGCCAAACTAGGTGTGAATAATCAAGTTAGCCAGCAGAATGGTCCTCTGTAAAGTTAGTTTACTATTACGAAACATTACCATGTTATAACATATTAATTGAAAGAAAGAAAATAAACATAACTACATCTGCACACATAATTAAAAATTACAAAATTCAACAACTCATAAAATAAGAAATATAATTCCTCTTCATTTACACGGTAATAATTATAATTTTTAAATTAATATTTTTATTAAAATGTGTTCAATATCTTGTGCAAGGTCATGTCTGGTTTGTGGCAGATAAAATTGAATTTTTGTTGATTTCTAATCAAGGTGCCATTGCAATATCAAGCAAGGCATGTTTCTTTATGCCTGGGAAATGAACTTCAGGCACGAGAATATGGAAAATGATAGAGTCAAAGCACTTTAGAAATTTATTACTTTTATTTTTAGAATAAAGGGAGCAGATTTCCTCCATTGTTTATTCTTAATTATTTTTCTGTTATCTTGAGTTACTCTTACTGATGAACAATATGCCCTGATAGAATTTGAGATTAAAAATTAAGAAAGGGTTTGAAATTTTGAGATGTTGTGTTGTATTCTAATATTGGAAGTTATATATATATATATATATATATATATTCTTTTTCTAGGCCATAGTTATGGAACAGTTTCTAATAATCATATGCATTTAAGGACAGGACTATCAACTGAATATGAAGAAAGCTCAGAGCAATTAATTAAGGTATATATTCAATATTTGACAAAATATTCACTATTACAATTAGAAACTTTCTCTCTTACACAAGATTGATAATTCACTGATTTAAATATTAAAAATTTAATTATTTTTAAGCAAATCATCTGTGGTTTTATCGTTTCCTCTGGCATATGATAAAAAAACAGTCAATTTTCAATCTTTAAGAATATTAAAAGTGGTGGCTTGAGCCATTTATACCTGGCAATTTAATGTGCATGTCGATAAAATAGAACTGTATTACACAAATTTTGTTGTCTAAAAATTCTGAGGAAAATAATGAATATATTCTAATTTGCTCTTCTTAGGAATGTACTATGTTCCAGCAGAGACTTTACAGAAAATTTAAATTTATAATACTTTATAGCAGTTTTTAGAAACAAATAAAAGAAAAACTTACTTAAAAAATAAGAAGAGCCTTAGCAGTTTATTAAGCTAAAATCCCACAAATGTATTTAAGAGAAAGTCTCTCCTAAAGATTCACTTCTTAGATTGATTTTTACCTCTTATTTTATCCAACTTTCTCTCCTTTTACCTATTTCTCCTCCCTAATATGTTTAACATAATTTGAAAGTTGCTTATACATCTCTTATTCTTTTTGAATGTTTTACTCTATTGAATTTTTTTTTGTAATACTTAAATTTGAAATATTAATTTTAAATTATTATACTGTTACTTCCTTGGAATACATAGCCTGTATCTTTCCAACTAAAGTATGGTGAAAATATAATTATGGAAAATAATTGATATAAATGATGCATATATAATTTAGGTTAGAGAATAGTTCTCTTTTTCATCATATAGAATATATAAAAAGTTTGTCTATGTGAACAGTCACTACAGTGAGAAAAACAGAAATATACACACACACACACACACACACACACACACACACACATATATATATATATATATATATTTTTTTTTTTTTTTTTTTTTTTTTTTTTTTGAGACGGAGTCTCACTCTGTCGCCCAGGCTGGAGTGCAGTGGCCAGGATATCAGCTCACTGCAAGCTGCGCCTCCTGGGTTTACGCCATTCTCCTGCCTCAGCCTCCCGAGTTGCTGGGACTACAGGCGCCCGCCACCACGTCCGGCTAGTTTTTTGTATTTTTTTAGTAGAGACGGGGTTTCACCGTGTTAGCCAGGATGGTCTCCATCTCCTGACCTCGTGATCCGCCTGTCTTGGCCTCCCAAAGTACTGGGATTACAGGCTTGAGCCACCGCGCCCAGCCTAAAACAGAAATACATTAAAAGGAAAACATCAGTAGAAATATTTTGAAGTGATTGCCAAGCAGTTTAATTGAATATTGTGGAATAATATTAAATAATATTAAAGACTTATTAGAGTTCTGAAAAACAAGGAGGGTTACTTATGCTTGCATGGAAAAACTTTTTTATTCATTGTAAAGAGAATAATTATCAATGTACTGCAGATTTGTATTTGAGAGAAATCTGAAGCACATTAAAATTCTTGGTATATACATGTAAATATTTAATGTATTACTAAAATGACAGCTTTACACTCTATCTTGATTTTTTTAATCATTAGTACTCATTTAACCTCTTAGATATTATCTGAAATAGAAAAAGAAGAATTTATGAGAAGTAAAACCAATTGTGCCAGTCCTGATTTTGTTCCTGAGCCTATTCCTCATGACTTGCCTATGGATGAACATGTTTTACCAGGTGGACTAAATCGCTCAATGAGATGTTTGTTAATTTTTATATGATTGATTATAGTTATCTCAAAAAATTTGGACAGTTTTTTTGTTCTTTTAATATTTAGAAAAACAATTACAATATTTGAATATTATTGTGCCTTTGCTATACTTATTAAATTACATATCATCATAGACTTTTATGCCTTCTAAATTTACTTGATTTAAATATTTTTTCTACATGTTCAGCTGATTGCAGTAGATTTCACTATCCCTGACTTTATTTAGTATCTCTTAACTATCTCTTAACTATTTCTTAATGACACACACACACACACCCAGACACACACACTCGTGGATTTTATTTTTATATTAAGTTTTGTGAAATATTTTAAGTCAACTTATGTGACTTTATTCACTTCAGGGAAATTTCTATGTCTATTCAACAATGCAACAATTTCTATTGCTGCATATTCTCGCTTTGGGAATATGTTGGCATTTTTTTAAATTTTAAAATTACTTTTATACTTTGAATTAGTTTTGACAGTTTTCATCTTACAAATAGTGACGTTATTTTTCTTCATAAATCCAGATGATGCTGATATAAATTTTGGATACTGTGAAGTGGAAGAAAAATGTAGACAGTCTTTTGAGGCTTGGCAAGAGAAACAGAAGGAATTAGAAGATAAAGAGAAAGAAACTCTCAAAGCTCAGAGGGATAGAGAAGAAAAACAATTTCAAGAAGAAGAAGAAAAGCGACATTGCTGGATGAAACAATTTAAAGTTGAAAAGAAGAAATTAGAGAATATTCAGAAGGTATTTTGCTTTTGTTTTTCATATATTTTTAAAATCAGTAGCTACCTCTGAAGAATATCGATATTTGGATTGTGGTGCAGATTGAGCTTAATAGTATGGCTTTTAATTATTCTCTGATAGAGGAAGAAATTGACTGTGAATTAACAGTATTTAATATGAGCTCCTTGATTAGTTTTTATTGAAATTCATTGGAAGTTCAGACACACTTTTGATCTTGGGGGCCGATGGAGTCTATGAAGTTTCAAAGGGTCATCCTGGATAGTCTGAAATTTACAATACAAATTGTTGTTTTTCTTTATATGCTTCTAAACATTGGAAAAAGCAATGAAAAATTCTTGAGTATGCATTAACCTTACTATGTGGTCTGGCATATGACACGTAAAACATATTTAAAAGTAGTTCAACCATTTAGGGACAGTCTGTGCCCCACCTTCGTAATTAAGCTACTTCCTTGAACTGGAAACTTTTTGGTGTAAAGTTTTGTACTGTTTTTATTTCTGTCGTTTGTGTTGTTGGTGTCGTTTTCCCCCTAGGAGAGCCACACAATCAGGTCATAGTAGTGGTATATCAATATTGTGAAACTGGTGGAATTTAGGACCCTACTTGCAGGTCATCAGAACCTTGGAATATTTGGATAACAGGCATGACTGACTTCTCTCTCTTTCATGATTAAAGTTGATTTATACATTATCCAGAACTCGCTGGGTTTGAGTGTTGCATATAAAGAACATTAGCTTGTTCAGCATTTTTTTAGTCCTCCATGTTGAGTACATTTCATTTCTTACTGTGTAGAAAATAAACACACTAAAGGCTGGGCACGGTGGCTCACGCCTGTAATAACAGCACTTTGGGAGGCCGAGATGGGTGGATCATGAGGTCAGGAGATTGAGACCATCCTGGCTAATATGGTGAAACCCTGTCTCTACTAAAAATACAAAAAATTAGCCGGGCATGGTGGCGGGAGCCTGTAGTCCCAGCTACTTGGGAGGCTGAGGCAAGAGAATGGCATGAACCCAGGAGATGGAGCTTGCACTGAGCCAAGATCCTGTCACTGCACTCCACCCTGGGCGACAGAGTGAGACTCTGTATCAAAAAAAAAAAATAAATAAAGAAAGAAAAGAAACACATTAAAATAAATTGTAATATTGTAGAACCAGTTATGCCATGGCTTTTTCTAATAGTAAGATAGGAATCTTTAATTTTCCTTTAGTTATGTTTTCTTTCCCATAGACCAGAGTGACATAGTCATTTCTGAGATCAAAAGCTTTTTTTAAAAAAATCCAAAATAGGATTGAGTATAATGTAGATTATTGGAGTAGTATTTGTTGGTTTGTACTAAAATGCATAATTGTTATTGTTAGTGGTATTTTCAGATTTTAAAAAAATCTGATTTCAATCCTATTAAGCAAAGTTTTCATTTTTATTTGTTTTATAGCCAAAATTTGCTGACTGCCTTAAGGGCAAAGCATTCAGCTGTGGGCTTAAATGATGCAAAAGAGATCTAACACCAAATCCCACCCTCAAAGAATTATAACTTATTTTTTGAAATTAATTTGCAATTTATCATATAATTATGATTTAAGAAAATGCAATAATATTAGGTGTAATGAATTCCTAAATATGTCCTTCATTATGCCTTGGAACTTAAACGTTTACAATGGGACTAGCCCACAAGTTTATGACTGACTCTAAATATATAATTTACTCTCTTTCGGTAGTTCTTTCCTGGGTTGTTAGCTGCCTCTCCATTCCCCAAAATAGCAATCATAAATCTCTTAAGAATTACACTCAATTCCTCCCCCCTCATTATTAGCAAATAATCATATAACTTTTTTTTTGCATCAAATACAAACTTTCTCTTTTAATTCCACAGCTATTTAGTATCAATATCTGTATTCATCCTTTTTAAAATTATTACTGGCTTTCCCTCCTATCCCAGTAAGAAAGATTTCTTCCTTCTGCCAAAGGTTAGCTTTTACTCCTCTAGTTTATATTTTATCATTTTTCAACCTACACCTGCTTTTTCCATATGCTGAAACACTCCTATCATCTTCCTCCTTTTTTATTGTTTATAAGCATGTTCAGTTTCCTCCCATCCTAAAAACAAAACAAAAGAAAAATCATGAGATCATTCGTATATTTTTCTTTAGCTGTTCTTTGAATGACTTTTTAAAGGCTGTGTATAATAGGCTTCTTAAAAAGTGGTTGTTTATACTGTATCATTTTTTCATTCTCATCCAATTCTAATCCTGCTAGGTTTTTTGCAGCATTACCACACTGAATGAAACTGTTCTTGAGGAAGATAACCAATGACTTCTATATATTATACTCACACGTTTCTTTCAGCTATTTTGGCCTCTGTAGTATTTTATGCCAGCAAAAATTTGATGGTTGACCATTTTACTTTCCCTTGACTTCTGTCAGATCACATTGTCTTGATTCTCTCACATCTTTGGCAATTACTAGTTGATATCCATTTTAGGCTTCATTTTCTCTCTCTGTCCTTGTGTTTTCCATTATGCTGTTCCTGTATTGCTATAAAGAAAATGCCTGAGACTGGGTAATTTTTAAAAGTGGTACACACTTTTAAATGACCAGCTCTAACGTGGACTCAGAGCAAACTCTCACTTATCACCAAGGGGATGGTCAAAGACCTTCATAAGGGACCTGCTCCCATGATACAAACATCTCCCAGCAGGCCCCACCTCCAACACTGGGGAGTAGGGTTCAACCTGAGATTTGGGTAGGAAGTAACAGCATGGATTCTATTTTTGTCCCTTTCTTTTCTTACTTCATATACCTCCTCTCTTGATAATTTCATCTTAATGAATTCCCTAATGTGTCCTTTGCTATGCCTTGGAGCTTAAAACAAATGACCATTGATAACCAAATCTACAATTGTATCAAAACAAGGTAGCCTACGTAACTCTCCTACAAAAACTGCATGCTCAGAGAACTTTGTGTATCTAAAACTGAATGCATTGTCTTGCTTTCTGAGTAGCTCTTCCCTGGGAATCTTAATTTTGATAAGCCACATTATCATCATTAGTCCAAGATAGAAAAATGAGGGTAATGTTTTATTCTTCCTTCTTTTTTATTACTATCTTCCTTCCAATTATTGTATTAGCCATCTTCTCATCCATGTACTTTACAGCTCCTTTGTAGTTCAAGCTGCCTGAGGGTCTAACTTGGGATATTTACTATATTCTCTAATTGGTCTCCTTATCTTTGGTCTTACGTTTGTCACACTTATCCATAGCACTGTCAGACAACTATTTATTTAAAAATATGTTACTTCCATGCTTAAACCTCATCAAAAATTCCCATAGCTCATATAAGATAACGATCAAAGAACTTTTCCTACTTTGTAAAATATCCAATGAATTGGTAATTTGTGGCAATTTCATGTTTACATTGTCTTTGCATCTGTTCTCACTCTTGCTACCTATCTACAGAAGGCCCTACTGATTCTCGTGTGGTCATTTCCTATACTTTCTGATACAGTTTGGATGTTTATCCCCTTGAAATCTCATGGAATCATCAGTGTTGGAGGTGGGACCTAGTGGGAAGTATTTGGGTCGTGGAGGTGGATCCCTCATAAATAGCTTGGTGCTATCCCCATAGTAATGGCTGAGTTTTTGCTCCATTAGTTGCCACAAGATCTGATTGTGAAAAAGAGCCTGGCACTTTCTCCTCTCTCTCTCTCTTGCTCCCTCTCTTGCCATGCGACACACTGGCTCCATTTCTCTTCCACCATGAGTAAAAGCATCCTCAGGCCTCACCAGAACCAGATGCTGGCACCGTTCTTCTTGTACAGCCAGCAAAATCATGAATTAAATAAACCCCTTTTCTTTATGAGTTATCTAGCCTCAGGTGTTCCTTTACAGCAACACACTAATTTAATTTGCTCACCGATCTCATTGTCTCCTTTGTTCTCTTTTAATTTTATCTAATGTAAACTGATGATTTTCGTAAAAACAGAGATGTAATTATTTTCCTAGCTCAAAATGCTTAATAAGTGCCAAAAATTGTTTCTCTTCTTGAAAACCTAGTGATTTCAAATACAGTCTTTTGCATGAAAACTTTCGTGATCTAATTATCATGCCCATTATGATTTTTAATATTTTTTCCCTTGTAATAAACTTATTCTTCTAAATTTTGGGTAATGTGTAAATTTATGATAGTGTCTTCACGTTATCAGAAGAGTGTTTGAAGAAGGGGGTTGTATTTTACCGATCTTTGTTTATTCTGAGGAGTCTTATTGAATGTATTGATAAAGAGTTATTGAAAGAAAACCATCACTTGTTGAACTGATTTATGTAAATTAAATGGTATGACATGGTGAGAAAACAATTGTAATACAAATCCCATTTTTCAAACATTATTGTGATTTTTACAATGTCCAACAGTGTTTCGAGCCAATACATTATATTCTGTGAATAAACATACTCAAATAAACACAACAACTTTCCCAGGTTGCAAACTTCTTTCTGTTCTCAGAATGGAAACCCTAGGTATTATTTATGTGACACTTCAGTTTGAGATTAAAGTTGTTATCCCAGTACTAAAAATTGAAAGCCATTGGTTGGGTTGTCATCTTTAACTATTGTTTACAAATATAGGTTATGAGAATCATATGTAATTAACATATTTTTGATATTCGAGTATATCATATTTATTATTATCTTATGTTCAGCAAGAACAGGACAAGATGAATGATGAACTCTATGAAGAAGAGAAAATTTGGAAAGAGAAATTTAAACAGCATGAGGTATCTATTTGTTGTTTTTAATTAGCACATTAAGCTTTCTTTATTTGAAATACATTACTATACTTGAAATGGTTATTTTTAGATAATACTGCCTAAGTAGTACAAGATTTTAGTTTATTACAGCATTAAAAATGTATTAATCCTCAGAAACACTTCTTGAAATAGAATGTCTTGAAAATGAGTTAGCTGGTTTAGTGAATGTTGTCCATATAAAATTGTAATTCTAACATTTCTTTTAAGGTTTGATGAAATGTACCATTTTGAATATTTATTTATGTTCAAAGATTGTTATGAAAGCTTACTCTTTTTCCTAAACACAATTAATTTTGTTTTGAATGTAAGATTATTCTGATTATACATTTATTGATGAAGTTTTAGTTTTTATTTACCCCATAGTTTTTATATACAATTATTTTAAGCAATTACAAATTTGAAGTAGATATCTCCCATAATCCTGTTACTTAGCTAAACATTATCCTTTTTTGTATTCCTTTCAAATCTTTTTTAAATTTATATAAATCCGCTCCTGCAAAAGTAGGTGCCTACTACACATTGTCAAATTAAAAAGCTGGTTAAGCATGTAAAGAGACAGAGTCATATGAATGAAAAGTGACAAAAAAAGACAATAATAGCTCACCTGTAGATAATCTAAATGTTAAGTATAGTAGAGCTGTTAAAATACCTATAATTATCATCCAGTAGCAAAATACTTAGACAGGTGATGTGAAAAGAAAAATAGCATCTGTAATGAAGTACCAACTATACATTCTAGAGTTTAAAAAATTCAGTATATAAATTAAATTTCAGTATATAAATTAAATTTAAATTCTAAATGTTAAGTATAGTAGAGCTGTTAAAATACCTATAATTATCATCCAGTAGCAAAATACTTAGGTGATGTGAAAAGAAAAATAGCATCTGTAATGAAGTACCAACTATACATTCTAGAGTTTAAAAAATTCAGTATATAAATTAAATTTCAGTGGGTGAATTTGATTGGACATAGCAGATGAGACCATTCATGAATGAGATAGTTCAATAGAAAATATCCAAATTAAAGCACAGAGAAGAAAAAAAAATGAGAAAAGAGGAAAAGAGCACAAGGAATATGTGATACATGGTGAAAAGATATGAAATTTGTATTATATCTCAAAAGGAGAGGAGAGAGAGAATAGGGCAGAAGCAATGAAGTAAAGAGATAATGGTTAAAAAGGTTTCAAATTGTTTTTTAAAAATCAACCAACATAGTCAAAGATGAAAAATAATTTCCAAGTAGGATAAATACAAAGAAAATGCCACCTTGGAAAATAGTACAATTACTGAAATTCAAAACAAAGGAAAAATAATGTCTTAGAAGCATCTAGAGGATAAAAGACGCATTATCTAAAAAAGAGTAACAGTAAAACAAATAGCCATCTTTAAGCAAAATGATGGAAGAAAGAAGACGATTCAAAAAACGTAAGTATTCAATGATAATGGTTTTTTATTAGTGTTCTTTGAATCCTGACTCTTCTTCCAATTTCTGGACTCAATTTTTAATTTCCTGGAGTATACACTTAAATACTTGTCAAAAAATGTTTTTGGATGCTAGATTTTCTCAATCTTTGTTTGCATATTTGAAAATATTTTTAGTTTGCTTTCAAAAATGATCAATTTCTTTGGGTGTAGAATACAGGTTTATACCACTTTTAACAATGTAAGGATATGACTTCATTGCATATTTATTTTTGCCTATGCTATCTATGATTGCAAATTTGATGCCTTTTCCTTACATTCTTTTGAAGCTTTAGGATTTTTCACTTTATACATTCACCCACACATATTTACTGATTTTCTACTAGGTCAGGCACTTCTCTGAGTGTTTAAGATATGGCAGTCATAAAACTGAAAATAATCCCTACTTTCAAATATGATACACAATTCCCAAGGAGGAGAGATACAAAGAAAATCACACCTTGGAATTAGATAGTGTTATTCAAATTCAAGACAAAGGAAAAATAAAGTGTTAGAAGCATCCAGAGGAAAAAAGACATATTATCAAAAAAGAGCACAGTAAAACTAACAGCTTACATTCCTTAGAGTTCTGAAATATTGCTAGCATCTATCTAAGTGTGTTGTGTATGTGTGCATGCAATGTTCGGTCTTTCTCCTGTGGCTTTTTGTTGTTGTTTTTAAGAAAACGTATTTTTCTATTATTTCCGTCCCTTCAGTTTTTCTCAGTTCTTTATTCAGGAACTCCTAATAGTCATGTGCTGGAGTTTCTGTGTTAATCTTCTTTACCTCTGACATACCATTTTTATCTTTGTTATCATTTTGTTGTTGGGGGAAAACGTCTAATTTTGAATTTTTTTTAAGTAATCATCTGTCCAGCCGTTCTATTTTGATTATTTAAGTGAGTTGTTTTTATTTGAACCCTTGAAATATGAGGTTATTCCTGTTTAAATATTTTTTCTAAAATATCTTTATTTAAATTTTTATCTAGTTTATTTAATAGTTCGATTTTCTCAGAAATTGGCTCTTCCTTCTGCTGATTAAAATATAGTCTCATATCCTGTTGGTTAGTTTCCTGTAGATATTTTCTTAATTTTGTTGATCTGCTTACTTTTGGTTTAGGACTGTAGTAAAAATAATATTTTCTCACCTAACTCTAAATATTTCATTAAATAAAGTAGTATGTGGTTATCAACTATTTTGGTCATTGAGAAGGGGTAAGATATGTGAGTAGGCTGGTTCTGGATATTGTTTTTATGTAGGGACTATCTGACTTTCTTGGTATCATAAGTTTCACAAAATAATTCCTGTTTTTGCAGTCTCAGTACTAGCTGAGTCTTCTTGATCAGAACTCTCTTTCCAGAAAGTTTGAAGTCCTTTATTTCTATGTGGTTTTTAGCCTGTGGTTTCCCTTTTGTTGTTGTTGTTTGTTTGCTTATTCTGTGTCTTTTTGATTTTATGTTTTCTATCTTCAAGGAAATCTCCAATTTATATCTGGGTGGCTTAGAATACATATAACATTAGAGTATCAACTTAACAACATGATTCAATCTCCTAAATATTAAAAAAGTATACCCTTTAAGATAAATGACTTTAGTTTCTCTAAATAAATTTTTTAGAAACTTTATTAAGACGTCAGTTTTAGTATTTGTTTTCAATCTATATTTCAGATGACATTTTAGTAACATCTCATGTTTAGTTTATGCTGACTACCATGTATCTTACTTTGTTTTAGGAGTATATTAAAAACTTGCATTTACAAATGGAAGAAGAAAGGACAAGATTTAAAGACCAACAGGAAAAAGAAAAAAATTGTGTGTTAAAACAGCAGAATAATGCAGCTGTTAAAATTCAAGCTAAATATAAAGCATTTGTAGCCTATCAAAAATATGGCCCAATTATTAAAGAGCAAATTGAAAGTAGGAAAAGGAAAGCACAAGAGTGGAAGGAAAAGGAAGCAAAAATACGACAGAAGGAGGAAGAAATTCGAAAAAGATTAGAGGAAGAACAAAGGATAAAAGAAGAGAGAAAAAAGCAAAAGGAAGAGGAAAGGAAAAGGAGAGAAAAAGAATATGAAGACAAAAAGAATATTATGAAACAAAAAAGAGAGCAATTAATAATCAAGGAAAATATAAGATTAAGAGAGGATGCAAGCCAACAGCTAATAATAAGTAGTGCATTAAAGAAGAGAGGATATAATAACAAACATTTAAGTCTTGAAGATATTTCAAATGATAAGGGTGATATAGCCAAAAATCTAGTGGATGAAAATTTAAAGAAGCAGGAAGATGTTCTCCTTTGGTTAGCTGAGGAATCAAATATGAAAGAAAATATAGATAGACAGACTATATTAAAAGAATCAATACAAGTACAATTAAAAGAATCTATATCAAGCCAAACAGTTCTGGCAGATTTTAAAATGGAAGAAAAAAATAAAAACCTAGCAAAAAAACAATGTTCAGAAGAATGGGTCAAGCAAGAAAGAAAATATGAAAATGTAAATAACAAAACTGAATTGGGAGACTCTGGTCTAAAAGGAAATCTGAAAGAACAGTTTCCACTGCAAGAATTAAAGTCTGATGCACAAAAAGAAGAAATCATGAAACATGTCATAAATGAGAATATGGGACCAAAAACCCAGATAATATTAGAACATAACCAAGAAATCAATGAAGTGAAAACCAGTGAAGCACAGAAAATAATCAAAGATAATCAGCAGAAAAAGATACAAAAAGTAGAAAAAGAAGAGATACAAGAACAGAATGGATTATTATACAAAGATAAGGATACTTTAATTATTTCAATGAAGCAAAAATCACTCTCACTAACATCAGAAAATTCCGAAGATGTAGGAGAAAACATAATATTACAAGAAAAAGAAATTTATTCAAAAGTCAAGGAAATTGAGGAGAACCCTAAAGACAATGCTTGGAATAGTGGCATTGTGATTTTTAACACAACTGATACCATGATAAATAAAGAAGGCAAAAGAAATAGCCAAGATTATGTGTTAGGTAGACATGCTCCTTGTGAAGACTTGAGTGATTGTAATGCAGAAAGCTCCATGGTACCTAAAGAAGTAAACTCTCTTAAATCTGAGATTAGAAAAATTTCAGAAAAATGCCCTGAAAATGGACCTAAACCTGAAAGCATGACCTGCTCTGTACCAGAGTCAACACTTCTATATTCTATTGAAGAAAAGAGACTAGCCTGGATAAAATCATTTAAACCTTGGCTTGAAATTTTCAAGCAAAATCAACAAAAGAAAATTGTTAGAAGAAAGAGACCTGTGAAATGCCCAGCCAACATGACACCCGCTTTGGATAAACTGAAAATTCTTCGATGTGGCCCTTGGGCTACTTTACAGCAGGTATTTCTAATTTTATAATACTTTTTCATATTTAATTCCAATTAGCTCTTTAAAATGTAACTTTTCAGATCTTAGAAAAAATTATTTTGTATACAAGAATTGTCTCTCTTGTTTAATAAAGTTAGGAATGAAGTATTACCCCATTTGGGAGGGAATATATTTCAACTAAAATACTTCAAGGCATCTTCCCTAAGTGACAGTCTATAAACAGCTTTGATTTATATTTTTTAATATCTTGAAGCCTATGTTCAAGGGCCCTACAGTCATTATTTAAACCTCTAAGAATGGAAGCATACAGAAAGTTAGGGTTAGAATTATAGTAGGAAACTCCTAAGTAAACAGAAGTTTGCTTTAGACTTGAGCCACCACACCACCTAGTGACTCCTTTTGGAATAAAATGGATTCCCTGTGCATGACCACTGTTGTGAAAGAAGGGCTTGCATGATAGCAGACCCTAGAATTCCTATCTAGAAACAATTATTTAGTTGTGTGCTCTTTAAAGGTGGTGCCTGTATGTCTGAAATGTAAAATAGTTGTCATCAAATGTTACTAATTTTATATGGTTATGGAGAACATTGTTTCAACCAAAATTAAGACACAGAAACTAACAAACGTATGGAAAAAGAAAATAATATTTTAAATAGTGTAACACTAGAAAGGACTTATGATTAAAATACATATATTTATCTAAGGCCTGAAAGTCAAATGTATTCCATAAAGTTTATTTAATTTCTTGATAGACTTTCTTGCTAGACAGATGTCTAGGAAAAGGAACAATCATATTAATAGGTAAACATTATTTTGTTTATTCACTCAGCAAATATTCATCTATCCAATAAGATGATCAATATTTATTGGTAGACTAAATAAAAACAAAGAAAACTCAGTCTTTTCCTTTACGGAGCTTAAACAAATAAATACACACATAAATACATTATGGATCTTGAGAATTGCTGTAAATAAGACTTCAGAGTATCCTGTGAGAGAATAATAAAATAGTGGGATTTTGAAGAGATTTGTGGTATATGAAATAGCAATATAAGAGATGAGAACTGGGACGTACACTTTTAAGTGTCTTTTATTTCCTAGGTAATGTATTTGCCACATCTATCAGGTCTGTAGAGCTACATATAGAATCTCTCATCTGCTCTTCCCTAATTTTTTCCTTGAGCATGTTATCTCTGCAATCATGTTTTAGCACTTTTCTTTCTCTAACATATTGCTGCAGGCCTTCCAATATGATAACATTAGCAATTATTTAATTTTCCTCGTGAATATCTGTTAAAGCTAGGCACGAGTGATGGCTTCATGCCTACAGTGTACTTGCTTCAAAAGTGAAAATGAAGTTATAGAAACAGTAGTGTTCCTCCCTTTTTTTGTAGGTATCTGTTCTGTCCAATGAGAAGGAAGTTAAGGTGTGTGAATCTCTTTCTCCTTGGCATTTCTTCTCCAGCTCACTCTCTGTTCCTTCTTTCAAACGCTTGTCAATTTACATAAAATGATAATTAACTTTATTTTACTTTTCAGAGCAAGGCCTGACAAACTTAAAATCTATAGAATACCTGAAGATTTGTTGAAATGTGGATTCTGATTCAATAGGTCTGGTGATCCACCCATCCTCCATTCTTGCAATGATTCTAAATGATGATGTTGGTGCTGGTGAATGGACTAATCTGAGTAGTAGCAGGGTTCTAAAGGGCACCATAATCCTCTCATCACTTCTTAAAGCAACTATCTCAAGCTTTTAATTTGGCTTTGAAGCATCAAATAGACAGTATAAAGATGAAAAATACATGTGAATGTGCCATATAGATGCCGAAGTGTTAAGAAAATATCCCTTTTGTTACCAGACAACTCCTGTAAAGATTCTGTTTGGTAGATAGCTTACTATGGTGCCTTTATTCACCACTGTTACTACTGATCCATGGCTCACTTTCTTTTTGACCTTCTGATCTTTTAGCTTCAGATCTCTGTCCTTATCCTGACCACTCACCACCACCCTTGGGATGTCGTTCTGGAGATAAGCTTAGAATAAGTTTATTGTCTCCCAGTAATGCATTCATTTTGCTTACATTAATCTCTTACTTTGAGACTTCAAGACATAAGTCAAATCTTTGTTTTGTTCATACTTCTTTACACATTGCCAGGCAAATAAAGATACTCCTCAAGTTACAATGAAGTTACATCCAGAAAAACCTCCATAGCTTACAACTGGGCAAAATCATCCGGTAACATGGTACACTGTAGGGTATTTGTTGTTTACCCTTATGATCGTGTGGCTGACTGGAAGCTGCGGCTCCCTGCCATTGCCTGACATTGTGAGAGATTATCATACTTTATATTGCTAGCTTGGGAAAAGATCAAAATTCAAAATTTGAAGTATGGTTTCAACTAAATGTCTATTGATATCACACCATCATAAAATTTTTTAAAAATTCTACGTTAAACAATCTTACAGGAGCAATCTGTAATGACTTTCATTACCTGATTATAGGATTGATGGCTGAGGGGATGAATAAATGGATGAATACAGAATTCCAATAGAAATATCTAATGTAGATGACCGGTTGATGGGTGCAGCAAACCACCATGGCACAGGGCACGTGTATACCTGTGTAACAAAACTGCACCTTCTGCACATGTATCTCATGTACACATGTAACCTAAAGTATAATAAAAAAAAAAGAACTGCAATTGAATGTTAATCTTATCTCCTCATTACTACCAGTTTCACAGTTTAGATAAAGTATATTGACTGAAGAGGAAATTAATGTAAAATTATTGAAGTGTAGTTTATTAGACTACGAAGTTCTATGTTAAGACTGTTTCTAATTTTATTTCTGTCATTTACTGGCTGTGTCACCTTATGCAAATGCTTGACCTGTATGAGCCTCAGTTTTGTCTTTCACAAACTAGAAGAGCAATATCTATTATATAGGATCGTTGAGTTTTAAAATGCTGTATGTAATGAACATGGCCCAGGACTTCTAATATCACTTGTTAAATGTGGGTCTCAAGCAAGCAAAGAGAAGGACAAATGGATTGTTTTTGAGGGCTGCTTAATAGCTTGTTTCATCAAAAAACTTATAAAGTTGAAAATACTAGACCATTGGGTTATATGCAGTAATATCTCAGAAGAGAAGACTAAAGAGCAATAATTATAGGTAATGAATATATTTTTATTTTTAATTTTTAAATGTTTTAACTATTTTCTCTTTTATTTTTCGCAGTTTGCTACTAATGGTAACTTGTGTTAAGTAATAACCACCACAAAAAAGGGCATTGAGCTTAAGGATTTTTAAATATTGCTTTATACCATACATGAATAATAATATTTTAGCTGCATATTAACTTTTAGATCAAGAAGTCTCACTTCTCTTATACAAAGTAAATTGTGATGAACTGCTATTGGAATGATACATGACTTACCTGAAATTATTTTGTAGCTGTTCTATTCAAGCCAGTAGTCAAACCTTGGACTCAGTCCCTTTGCAGCTGATTTTTAAAACAATATTATTTTTCCCTGCCAAATAGATTTGAGATTGGACCACTGGACAAATGTTCTGAAAAAGTAAAAAAAAAAAAAAAGACTTGTTGCTTGCATTACTTTTGTAATTACGTTTACCATAGATGAGTGACACTTCTTAGGTTGAACTCAAGAATAATTGAGAATAAAATCTCTAAAAAGTATATTGCTGTGTTAGGGAATTTTATGTACAGTGAGCCATAAAGGATTTGGGAAAGTACAGATGATTAAGTAGAAAATTGATTTGGAATCTGTTATTAAAATATAATGAGTGTTTCATAGCTTCTATAGGTGGAATAGTTCATTCTCAAGTCATGAGAGTCTGAAAGAATAACTTTTTCAAATGTTTTTACATAATTCGTTATAAGAAAAAGGAAGTATGAGTGCTATAAATATAGTTGAGTTTTGCCACAGGCTAGGGAAGTTCATTCATTTATTTATTTAAGAAACATTTACCCAACACCCATTGTGCTCCAATTTCTGTTTTTCAAGTTGACTGTACAGTGATGAACACATATGATTACTAATTCTATATTGACCTTAATTTTGAAGCATAAAGTGGTTGATATATGTGGCGCTTGTCCCTATAATTAATACAAAATTAATTAATACAAAAATTAATACAAAATTAATACAAAAATTTATTTTGATCCCATATATTTGGAAAAAATCTGTGGTCGAGTAGGGAATATATCGCTATACTATAAAGATTTTTTTCAATGTTCAATGAAAAGGGCTTCAATTAAAGGAGGAAATATGAAGCTCCTCATATTCAAAAATAAATACCACTAACAGGGATACTGTAGCAGTTACTTCTGTAATAGATAATAAGATTAAAGGACAGAAATTGCCACATCATAAATAACTAGAACTTAATGGTGGTTGTATATTTGTTTGCAAGCAACATGTTACTAACTCATGCTGAATAATATAAATTATAATGTTGAGTAGTATTTGTTACTATACAGTTGTAATTGTTGAATTTTCAATTTTTAAGTGCTCAATTCTAAATAATGTTTTCATTTTTAGTGCAGAGCCAGTTTTCCAATTATAGAATTTATATCCGTTTGTTACAGATTAACTAGGCAGTACATAGAATTTATCTCCATACAAATTGATGAGTACATTTTCTTTCTGAAAAAAATATTAAAAATAAATTATTTCAAAATTGCTTTAGATTATGAATAATTCTTAAAATGATTTTGAAACTAGAAGTCTAGAGGGCCGGGCGCGGTGGCTCAAGCCTGTAATCCCAGCACTTTGGGAGGCTGAGACGGGCGGATCACGAGGTCAGGAGATCGAGACCATCGTGGCTAACACGGTGAAACCCCGTCTCTACTAAAAAATACAAAAAACTAGCCGGGCGAGGTGGCGGGTGCCTATAGTCCCAGCTACTTGGGAGGCTGAGGCAGGAGAATGGCGTAAACCCGGGAGGCGGAGCTTGCAGTGAGCTGAGATCCGACCACTGCACTCCAGCCCGGGCGACAAAGCGAGACTCCGTCTCTAAAAAAAAGAAGTCTTATTTATCTGAGAGCTGAGATCCGACCACTGCACTCCAGCCCGGGCGACAAAGCGAGACTCCGTCTCTAAAAAAAAGAAGTCTTATTTATCTGAAGTTTTAATTATTGCTTTTGTTACTTAAAACAGAGTGGACTAATTCCTTTCTTTATATCACCATGAACACATGGTCCTTCAATTTACTTACATAAATATGTAAATTTAAAACTTTTAGTTTAATTTAATGCACAGGAAATGTTCCATACAAAGAGGAGTTACTGCATTCTAAAATTTTGTACTCTTTCAATGTTTTTTGAAATAATAATGCTTCTAATTTTAATATAATATTTTTATAATTTTAAGTATGGCATACACAAGAATATTCCTATCAAGCTAATGATTTTTAACTTTAAGTACAAGGGTACAAATGCAGCTTTGTTATAAAGGTATATTGCATGATGCTGAAGTTTGGAGCATGACTGAACCTGTCACCCAGGTAGTGAGCACAGTACCCAATAGGTAGTTTTTCGACTCTTGTCCCCTTTCTTTCACCCCTTCTTGTTTTCCCCAGTGTCTGTTGTTCCTATCTTTATGTCCTTGTTTACCTAATTTTTATTTCCCACTTATAAATGAGAATATGTGGTATTTGATTTTCTGTTTCTGTGTTAGTTGGCTTAGGATAATGGTTTCCACTTGCAACCATGTTGCTGAAAAAGACATAATTTCATTTTGTATGGCTATATATTATTCTAGGCTATATATGTACTACTTTTTTTTTTTTTTTTTAACATCTAATCCACTGTTGATGAGTACCTGGGTTGATTCCATGTCTTTGGTATTGTGAGTAGTGCTGCGATGAACATACTGTTATATGTGTCTTTTTGGTAGAATTATTTATTTATTTATTTATTTATTTTGATCCATATCCAGTAATGAGATTGGTGGGTTGAATGGTGGTTCAGTTCTTAGTTCTTGGAGAAATCTCCAAACTGCTTTCCACAGTGGCTTAACTAATTTACATCTCTACCAACAATGAACAAGTGTTCCCTTTTCTCTGTAACCTCACCAACATCTACTATTTTTTGACTTGTTAGCAAAAGCCATTCTAATTGGTGAGAGATGGTATCTCATTGTGGTTTTTATTTGCATTTCTCTGATAAGTGGTGGTGTTGAGCATTTTTTCATATGTTTGTTGGCCACGTGTATGTCTTCTTTCAAAATATCTCTGTTCGTGTTCTTTGCCTACTTCTTCATGGGGTTATTTTATTTTTATTTTTTACTGGCTGATTTAAGTTCCTTGTAGATGCTGGATATTAGACCTTTGTCCAATGCATAGTTTGCAAATATTTTTTTTCCTATTCTGTAGGTTGTCTGTTTACTTTTTAAAGAGTTTCTCTTGCTGTGCAGAAGCTCACTAGTTTAATTAGGCCCCACTTGTCAATTTTTGTTTTTGTTGCAATTGCTTTTGAGGACTTAGCCGTAAATTATTTGCCAAAGGTGACATAAAGAAGAGTATTTCCCATAAAAATTTAAGATAGATGAAAGACTTACATAGAAAACCTCAAGCTATGAAAATCCTACAAAAGCTAATGATTTTGTTTAATCTAATTTTTAACTTTTGTGGGTACATAGTAGGTATATATATTTATGGGATACATGATATATTTTGATTCAGGCATATAATGCATAATAATCACATTATGGTAGATGGGGGGGTATATCCATTTTCTCAGGTATTTACCCTTTCTTTGTGTTACAAATAATCCAGTTATACTCTTAGTCATTTTAAAGTGTACAATAAATTATTATTGACTTTAGTCACCCTATTGTGCTATCAAATACTAGATCATATTCATTTATGTTATATTTTTGTACCCATTCATCATCTCCACTTCCCTCAACCTCACCCGACTACCCTTCCAGCCTCTGGTAACCATCATTCAGCTTTCTAATCCTATGAGTTCAATCCTTTTAATTTTTAGCTCCCACAAATACGGGAGAATATGAAGTTTGTCTATCTATACCTGGTTTATTTCACTTAATGACTTCCATTTTGTTGTTGTTGTTGAGACAGAGTCTTGCTGTGTTGCCCAGGCTGGAGTGCAGTGGGGCGATCTCGGCTCACTGCAAGCTCTGTCTCCCGATTTCGGCTCACTGCAAGCTCTGTCTCTGTCTCCCGGTTTCGGCTCACTGCAAGCTCCCGATCTCGGCTCACTGCAACCTCTGTCTCCCGGCCATTCTCCTGCCTCCCCAGCAGCTGGAACTACAGGCGCACACTGCCACACCCAGCTTTTGTGTGTGTGTGTTTTTAGTAGAGACGGGGTTTCACCATGTTAGCCAGGATGGTCTCGATCTCCTGACCTTGTGATTCGCCCGCCTCAGCCTCCCAAAGTGCTGGGATTACAGGCACGAGCCACCACTCCTGGCCTATGACTTCCAGTTTTATCTATGTTGTTGCAAATGACAGGACGTCATTGTTTTTGATGGCTGAATAGTCCTCATGGTGTATATGTACTATTTCTTTATTCATTTCTCTGTTGATGAACACTTAGGTTGCTACTAAATCTTGGCTATTGTGCAGAGTACTGGCATAAACTTGAGGATACAGATGACTCTTCAACATACTGATTTCGTTTCTTTCGGATATATATCTAGCAGTGGTATTGCTGGAACATATGGTAGCTCAGTTGTTCGAGGAATCTCCAAACTGTTCTCCACAGTGGCTGTACTTATTCACATTCCCACCAACAATGTAGGAGGGTTCCCTTTTCTCCACATCCTCTCCAGCATTTGCCTGACTTCTGCACATAAGCCATTTTAACTGGGGTGAGTTGATACCTCATTGTCGTTTTGATTTACATTTATCTGAGGATCAGTGATGTTGAGCACGTTTTCATATGACTGTTTGCCATTTGTATGTTTTCTTGAGAAATATCTATTCAGGTCTTTTGCCCATTTTTCAATTGGATTATGAGACTTTTCCTATTGAGTTGTTTGAGCTTCTTATATATTCCGGTTACTAATCCCTTGTCAGATGGATAGTTTGCAAGTATTATTTCCTTTCTGTGGACTGTCTCTCCACTTTATTGATTGTTTCCTTTGCTGTGCAGAAGCTTTGTAACTTGATGCAATTCCATTTGTCCATTTTTGCTTTGGTTGCCTGTGCTTGTAGGGTATTACTCAGGAAATACTTGCCCAGTCCTATGTCCTGGAGAGTTTCCCCAATTAAAAAAATATATATTATCAGTGTCGTAGTTTGGGGTCTTAGATTTAAGTATGTTTAATCTATTTTGACTTGATTTTTGTGTGTGGTAAGAGATGGGGGTCTAGTTTCATTTTTCTGCATATGGATATCCAGTGTTTTCCAGCACCATTTATTGAATAGACTCTCCTTTCTCCAATGTATGGTCTTGGCACCTTTGTCGAAAATGAACTCACTGTAGATGTATAAATTTGTTTTCGGGTTTTCTGTGCTGTTTGATTTGTCTGTGTGTCTGTTTTATGCCAGTACCATGCTGTTTTGGTTACTATAGCTGTATAGTATAATTTGAAGTCCATACCACTGTAAAAATCAAAAATTGGCAGAAAAACAGGGAATGAGCTAATACATGATTAGGTTGTTGCATTTATGTATCTTACCTTTGGGCTTGAATTTGTCATAGATGATTGCAATATTTTGTCTTTGTATGTGGGGAACAAGAGAGACCAGATAGCTTAGCAAATTGAGTTGTTAGTAACGTAGGCTTCAACATATAGTATTACTTTTCTTTTTTTTTTTTTTTTGGAGATGGAGTCTTGCTCTGTCGCCCAGGCTGGAGTGCAGTGGCCGGATCTCGGCTCACTGCAAGCTCCGCCTCCCAGGGTTTGCTCCATTCTCTTGTCTCAGCCTCCCGAGTAGCTGGGACTACAGGCGCCCGCCATCTCGCCTGGCTAGTTTTTTGTGTTTTTTCGTAGAGATGGGGTTTCACCGTGTAGGCCAGGATGGTCTCGATCTCCTGACCTCGTGATCCACCCAGTCTCGGCCTCCCAAAATGCTGGGATTACAGGCTTGAGCCACCGCGCCCGGCCTAGTATTACTTTTCTTAAATGAATTTTCTAAACAGTTTTGTAAGGCTAATGTTGTTTATATTCAGTTTTGTTAAATAACACTGTGCACTCCAATTTTCTTGATTCCTCTAGGTTACAACAGTTACATTTCAAGATTTGCCAGGCTGTGTTCTTTCTACACTGGCAGAGTGTACAAATCTTCAGTTTCTATCCCTTCAACGTTGTGGATTAACTTCTTTGCACAGCCTGAGTAATTGTAAAAATCTTAAGTACATTGATGCACAGGTATGCTCTCTGTCCTACTGTTATTTATTTTATAATAAAATGTAAAATGGATTTATGTTTACATTTGAGAAATGACACTTTTGAAGAAACAATTACTAAACTAACCTGTAACTCAGAGCCTGAAGAAATCAAGTGGTGTGGTAAAGTTTTGAGAAGCAGAGAGGGAAGTTTATTGGATGATATGACCTAAAATGACTTATCTCTTTTTGTAGCTAATATGGTTATGGTTTTCATTACTTTTGCTGCACAACAAATGACTATATTACTTAGTAGTTTCAACCAACAACCATCTTATTTGTTCATGGTTCTGTGGGCCATTAATTGTGACTAAACTTGGCTGGGCATTTTTTCTGATTTTTATTGTATTTACTGGGTCTCTTATGTAACTGTAGTGAGATGGAAGCTAGAGCTAGAATGTCCTAAATCACTTACCTTATATGTCTGCTGCCTTGGCAGAATTGTCTGGAAGATGGGAATCTCTCTGTTATCTGGGGCTTCTTTCCAGGGTGTTTGTAGGGTATTTCTCAAGAGCAGAATCTCAAGAACCTAAAAGACATGCTGCAGTGTGCAAGTGCTTATAAAACATCTGCTTACATCATGTTGGCTAATGTTTTATTGGCTAAGCCCTGAGGTCATGTGGAAGGGGACTGTATGCATATGTGAATATTGGTTTCTGATGTTTACTGGGAGCTACCAAAGTAACAGTCTATTAAAATCTATCCTCTGGCTTATAATGATTCACATCTTTCCCACATGCAAAATACGTTCATATCCCAAATACACCAAAGTATCATTAACTTAAGGCATCGGGCTCAAGCTTGAAGCACAGGCTTTTCCCATCTAAATCAGATCCAGGTGAAGAGGTGGCTCATTAGGTTCAGTTCCTTGGATGCATCCACTGAGGTGAAGTCCGCTCAACTCAGATATCTGCAATCTAAAATTAAAAATTATCTACTGCCACCCCACATACAATGGTGACACACGGCTTGATTACCAACAGTAGCCATTCCCATTCAAGATGGGAGAAACAAGAATGACAATATATTCACTTTTTAAAATTTACATTGTTTAAAATACTTTGTTATCCTCTGTGTTTTAAAACAATAATATTTAATACATTAAAAATTATTTATTAGTTTACTTAATATTTTCATCAAAATAGTATAACAGTTTTCAGGGTTATCTTAGAAGTTAAAGATTCAGATATTAATTTGGAGATCCTGTCTCATCTTTCCTCTTTTTGAAAGCTTTCAATATTTAATTAATAAGCCATTGAAGTAAAACTAATTGCATTTGTTCTTTGCTTCAGGAAAACCGTATTGAGGCTATTGACTGTGAAAATTTGGAAAATCTCTGTGTTGTTCTTCTTAATAAAAATCAACTGACTTCTCTTCATGGTTTGGAGGGCTGCACTAATATTCAATGTCTTGAACTTTCACATAACAAAATTACTCGAATTGGTAAGCACAATGAAATTTTAATATTTAAATATTTATTTCTCATAATTTATTTTGTTTTATTTATTCATTTTTAAGAGTAGGCCGCCATCACGAATCTGCATATTTTATTTATATTATACTTTTAAAATCGAGATTAGAAAAATACAATTATTTTTAATGTCTGTAAAGGGAATATGCTCTCCCACCACTGACAACTCTGTAGTTGTTAGCAGCCCCCCAAGTTAGTATATATGCTTCTCTGTTTCTTTTCCTACATCCAATAGTGATCTGAGCTCTACGGGAATATAACACCTTGATATTGTGCCTTGATATTTTTATGGATCCTATGCTTCCCAAATGCCTCAGCGGTTGTTGTAACTGTTTGCTGGTAAACCTTTTTCATCACCACTCTCATTAGCTACATACATCACTTGGACTAATCTTTCCTTCTTCAGATAAAGTTGCTAAAACTACATGAAAGATTCTTCAGGCTGAATCTCCCTAAACTTCTCAGTCCCTCCAGAGCTATATCTGCATATCTATGTAACTATATTGACTTCCTTCCTTATGTCTTATAATTTATATAGGTAGCAATGAAAATCCCTTTTCTTACTTAAAGACCAGTCCTTTTATTTTTTTGTTTTAGCAATTTTTTTGTGGACTCAAGTTTATCTTTTATTTTTTATTTATTTATCTATTTTTATTTTTTTGATAAGGTCTTGCTATGTTGCCCAGGCTTGTCTCAAACTCCTGGGCTCAATGGATTTGCCCACCTCAGTTTTCTGAGTAGCTGGGACTACAGATATGTACCACTACAGTCAACTAGTCCTATTTTCTATAAATATTCCCATCAGCCCTTCTGGACCTTACTCCATTATTTTTCATCAGCCTTCTGTCAAAGTGTTTCTATTGCTGTGCCCTTTCTCTCACATTTCTAAATGAAAATAAAAACAAAAAACAAAACAAAACAAAAAAACATTTACTTTTACCTCACACTGAGTTCTGTCTTTGCCTCCCTTCTCTTCTTCCCCTTTATTGTCAAGTTTTGGGAAAGAAAGAATGTTTTATGTTTGCTTTCACCTCTTATTACCCAACTTCCCTCTTCTACCCACTGAAATGCGACTCGAGTTACTTCTGCATTGTTGTCAGCATGGTGATTCTGAAGTAAAAATTGTATTATTCACCTCCTGGCTTGAATTCCTCTATTGTTTTTTTATTATTTTATTCATTATGAAATTCTCAAGGGCCTTGGTAGAGGGTTAATAATGGTTAATGAAAAATCAAGGATTGCCAAAAAGTTGGGAACTGGATTAACACTTTACTTTGATATGGCTGAAATATTGGGCTCCCAGAGGATACCATACTGTCCACCTTTTCAATCTTATAATCATTAGAAAGTCTAATCTAGACTGAAATATCAGAGTAGAATGGGCATAGATAGGGGAACAGTAGTAAGCTTAATTTCTGTGTTTAGTCTTGGTTCTACTATTAGTTTTGCTTCTCTGTGTATGTTTTGTTTTTTCTTTTCTTTTTATTGTGGAAAATTTCAAACATTTATAAATGTAGAATAATACATGGAAATTCCATATAACCATTAGTTATATTAAACATTTGCTTCATCTTTACTTTTTTGGGGTTTTGATTTCATTTTTTCTTTCATAAAGCAGATCCCCAGACCATGTAATTCCATTCCTTCATGCTTCAGGAGACAATTTTCAATAATATGGCCCTCTCTTACTTAACCTCAGTGCATTATAACACCTAATGGAATTAATAATGAATCCTTGTATCAACTGATAGTACATAATCAAATTTTTCTAATTTCCTAAGTGTCTGGGTTTATTGGAATCATAATATCAGTAATGAGTATATATTACATTTATCTAGGACTTTGAAGTCTCTTTAAATCTGCAGCAGTCCTCATGGCTTTTTTTTTCCCCCCCTCCATTGATTTGTTGCAGAACCTGTGTGAATTGTCTTATGGAATGTCCTGCCTCAGGCTTTGTCCATTTACTTTTTTTAGTTTTATTGAAATTGTTTCATTAAACCCTGTATTTTCTATAAATTGAAGTTAGTTAAAAAAGGTTTGATTAAATTCGGAAGTAAACTGCTTTGCCAGGAATTCTTCATAGGTGGTGTTCTGTGCTTTATATTTGATTACATCAGCAGTCATACAGTATTTGACAGTTTACTTTTAGTGATGCTACACTTGAGTGTTGGGTATAGCTGACGATAGCCTAAGCACTCCATTATAAAGTTCGCCATCAACCTTTCATCTAATGTTCATCCATTGATTAATATGACCTGGATCAATTAATGCAGTAGAGGATATAATTCGTGAGTTTTCTATTTGATCATTTCTTCCATAGCCTTTAAGCTGGAATTCTTTAATCAGTTATAACTATTTTGTTATCCCGAAATGGTTTGTAGCACAAAGTCAGGGCTAAATGCTTACTATTGTATTACAAACTCTTAAAGTCTTAGTGACCCTAGTTACTTTCAGTGGTGCTAACTTGTTTTTGGTTTGTTTATTTAGTTTGTTTTACTACTTGTTCTACCTTTCTCTCTCTCTCTCAATATTCTTATGAAAATATACATTTTTATAGCTCAGAATATTTTAGTCAGTTACTCTGTTATTCATTTTGATACTCTAATTGTTTTGTGAACTTGAATTGAGGATGGCAAATATGCTTTAGACTTACAGCTGTATTCATATTTTCTTCCACTATATTCCATGGTTTGTGGCAACATTATTATAACCACATGCCATATCTTATCCATAAAATAGCTTCAAAACAACAATGCCACTATAACTATTGACAGTATAACTTATTGTCAATAGTAATTTTTTTAAGATTTCTTTACATTTTTTGTCCTTGCACTATCCCAAACAGATATGATTAAAATAGTATGTTATAAAATCATTTGAAATATTTTATCTTTGGGAGTAGGTTATAAATTTGATAATTTAGTTTTCTACTAATTTGATAAATTAATTCACTTTTCCCATTTGATTGTGTTTAACTTTTATATGTAACACAGATTCATGATTCCAAAATGAAAACTACATGAAAAAAGCATACTGAAGATACTGTGCTTTAGTTCCTGTCTTTTTCACTCTTCTCTCCTGTTTACTTTTATATGTGGAATTTTTGTGTAATATGTATATACCTAATATGTAAAACATATATATGTGTGCATCTATATATTTGCACATATCTAAGGAAATACATGTATGTATGCTAATCCTCTCACAAAATGTAGCATATTTTAAGTACTGTTCTTTATCTTGCTTTTTTCACTTAACAACTTATTATGAAAATTTATAATTCTTTTTCCATAGCTACTTAATTTTCTGTTGTGTGAAATGACCAGAGTTTTCCCATTTTTGCCTTGCTGATGGATATTGGATGGTTTCCTATCTTCCACATTACCATAATGAATATAACATCTACTTAATTTCATATTTGGTCAGATATATCTTCAGGTTAATTTCCTGCCATTTGTATCAATGAGCCAAAAGATACCAATAATTTAGGAAGATAGTGTCAGAATCCCTTTATATATATTGTGCCTATTCTCATGCTGCTGACAAAGACATACCCGAGAATGGGTGATTTATAAAGGAAAGAGGTTTAATGGACTCACAGTTCCACATGACTGGGAGGCTTCAAAATCATGGAGGAAGACAATGCAAGAGCAAAGGGACATCTTACATGGCGGCAGGCAAAAGGACTTGGTGCAGGGGAACTCCCATTTGTAAAACCACCAGATCTTGTGAGATTTATTCACTACCACAAGAGCAGTATGGAGGAAACTTCCCCCATGATTCAGTTATCTCTACCTGGCCTACCCTTGACATGTGGGGATTATTACCATACAAGGTGAGATTTGGGTGGGGACACAACCAAACCATATCTTTGCCGTTTAGTACTTTTACCACATATGCGTGATAATACTACTTTCTTGACTTTTTCTTTTCTGTTTATTATGCTGTCTTTTCTGTTTTGAGTTAAATATTTAATTCAATTATTTTTAAATTTTTTTATCATATTGATATAAATACTTAAATCTATAGATTTCCTCTGAGCAGTGCTTAGTCTGTAACTTCTGACATGTAGATATTTTCATCATTTTTATAATTTTAGAGTTTTTAAAAATCTTTTATCTAAGATTTAAAATTTCCATATAAAAAGGTCATTTTTTTGTTGATTCTTTTTAGTTTTATTGCTTTATAGCTGGAGAATAATTTTTGTGCTATTTCTCTTTTTGGAACTTATTTTGGCTCTCTTGCTAATCTAATATGTGGTCAATTTTCAGAATGTTTTAGATGTACTTGAAAAGGAGGCAGGGTTTTGTTTTTATTATTGGGATAAAGAATTTGTTTTATATGTATAAGATCTACCTTACTGATAATTTTTTTTTTTTTTTTTTTTTTGAGACGGAGTCTCGCTCTGTCGCCCAGGCTGGAGTGCAGTGGCCGGATCTCAGCTCACTGCAACCTCCGCCTCCCGGGTTCACGCCATTCTCCTGCCTCAGCCTCCCGAGTAGCTGGGACTACAGGCGCCCGCCATCTCGCCCGGCTAGTTTTTTGTATTTTTTAGTAGAGACGGGGTTTCACCGTGTAGACCAGGATGGTCTCGATCTCCTGACCTCGTGATCCGCCCGTCTCGGCCTCCCAAAGTGCTGGGATTACAGGCTTGAGCCACCGCGCCCGGCCTGATAATTTTTCTTAAGGTGTTCTGTTTGTTTGATTTACTTTGGACTGAGGAAGTTGAGTTATTGTGAATTTGCTGGCTATTGATTTGTTATTAATCAGCCTTTTTTTTTTGGTAAATCCTTTGGTTTCTGTTTTGTGAATGTTGCTGCCATGCAATTTTATAAGTGCCTTATCCTTACTGTAAATTTTAGCTTTGACTGTTGTTTCCTTCATTTTCTCTTTAATATCTTGGAAACTAAATTCTACCTTGTCTGATATAGTTTATTTTTATCTGTGTTTGCCTACCTGGCCGTCTTTTTTATTTTTAACCTTTTGAATTAAGTTTAGACATTTATTTTTATACAGTATAGATTTAGGTTTTATTTTTTGCTCCAAGTTTAAATTTTTTTCTCATATAAGCTATAACCACTTGCGTTTATTAATTCACCTTATATATTTGGTCTTAATTCTTCATCCTACTCAGGATATTCCTTCTTTCTGGAAGAAAACCTTGTTGACAATACAGAGGGTCTGCCATCACTTGGGCACCTCTACTTCTTATCCCTTGCACAAGTCTGGATTCCAACTGGATTATGTTGGTCCCAGATACCTATTACCTCAGTTACAAAAAATTCAGATTGTAATTTCCTTATCTCCCACTTACACTGGAATTGTAAGTTGTGTTTATTTTTTATTTTGTTACTCTTTATGGATTTCTAGAGGAAGTATTGGGAGCGTTGGATCTAGGCAGTCACCATCATCTCCTATACTTTTTAAAATATGGGTAAAATATAGCTGTTTTCACAAAATAATCTTTATTTTGCAAACATTTCAAGGCACACTTTTGAAAATATAATATATAATATGCTTTAATGTGTTTATTTGCCCACGTTCTTTTGCTGCTGCTTTGGGATTATTATGACTTCTCCTATATGGAAATGTTGATAGTTTTGACACAAATATTTTTACTTTAAAATTTTAGTTTAAAATAATTTTGTTGTTGTTGGAGTGAAGGCAAGTGCATTGATAATGTATGTTACTATATTGGCACACACCGAAGCAAACTTTAAAAAGAAAAAAAGGCTGTTTGTAAAACAGAAATGCTTGAATTCCCATTTGCTTCATTTTCATTGGCAGCAGTGCTGTATGGAAGTTTTTTTATAAGTAATGGATTTTCTGGGATAGGATATCAGCAAGATTTATGTGAAAACTGCCATAGTATTAATTGATGAACCTGAGGTATCTCTGTGCATGCAATACAGAGCAAACAAGGTAAAAAACTTCTTTGGTGTCTGTTGGGTACAATGAAAACACTGTATTTATTGAGTGTGAGAATAGTATACATGAGAAAGTAGATGTTCTGAAGAGCAGTTGGAGTCTGTTTTTCATCTTCAGGAACTGCTTAGAGATTCTGGTTGAGCTAAGTGAAAAGCATAGATTTTGTCTTTCAGTGATATATTGATGCTAAGAACTCTTATGAAGGGACACAAAGATAGATTTGTGTTTATAAGTTAGTGAGTTATTATTCCATGCTATAATATTTCTTAAGGAGGTGAATAAAATTGGAAGCAATACCACAATATTTCACGTTGATAGTTTCAAGTTTAATTTGTTTCTAGTTCTTACTGTGCTATAGTTATCACAGTAATTAATATGTAATGTTAACTCTCTTATTTTTATTAGAAAATATTAATGTACATATTTATTTGGTTGAGACTATTTGCATTTAAGTGAATGAGAACAGTGAATACTTCAGTCTTTTTAAGGCAATTTATTTGAAATTAGTTATGAATGTTTTCCATTCTAATTAAACTATGCAGTTGTAAAAATAAAAATATGCTGTGAAATATTCATACCAATTTTATTTTATTTTGTGTGTGTGTGTGTGTACATAGTAGGTGTATATATTTATGGGATACATGTGATGCTTTGATACAGGCATGCAATGTGAAATAATCATATCATGGAAAATGGGGTATCTATCTCCTCAAGCATTTATCCTTTGTTTCTACAAACAATCAAATTACAGTCTTTTAGCTATATTAAAATGTACAATTAAGTTATTATTAACTATCATCATGCTGTTGTGCTATCAAATAATAGGTCTTATTCATTCATTCTGATTTTTGTTTTCCTTCTGTTTTTAATACATTAAGCAAGCATCTCCACTTCCTCCCAGCCCCTCACTACCTTTCCCAGCTTCTGGTAATATCCTTCTACTCTATTTTATGACCAATTTTAAATAAGAAAATCTTTCATGTTGTCCTTTGAAATTTCCCATAAGTAAATTTATGGCAAAATTGGTAAAACTGTGTTTTCTTTATGAGATGTGGAAAAAAAATATTGAATGAATATTGCCACATGATTGTTAAAGTTTATGAAATGGTTCATGGAAAACCTTTAGTACTTTGCGTTAGTATTTTTGAGTTAGTTTTTTAAAATAATAGCCAAAGCAAATGAAAAATAGGGGATTTATAATTTAAAATCTAGTTGTCTTTGTTTATCTTAATTTGTGTTGAATTTCATTAACTTTCTAGCAGAAAGTTTTGAAGCTAAATTAATTTTGAATAAATCCATATTTGAAAAGTTATTTTATACATTTACATAAAAATACAATTTAGTATTGTATAATAATAACTTTCTTACCAACAGGTATTTAAGTGCTTTATACAAATTAACTCATTTGCTTTTCACATCACTGGCATGAGTTAGGTACTATTAAATGTTTTATGCTGGGAACAGTGGCTCACGCTTATAATCTCAGCACTTTGGGAAGCCAAGGAGGGAGGATCACTTAAGGCTGGGAGTTCAAGACCAAACTGGGCAACATAGTGGGGCCCTGTCTCTACATTTTTATTTTTATTATTTTTTTTATTTTTTATTTTTTTTTGAGACGGAGTCTCGCTCTGTCGCCCAGGCTGGAGTGCAGTGGCCGGATCTCAGCTCACTGCAAGCTCCGCCTCCCGGGTTTACGCCATTCTCCTGCCTCAGCCTCCCGAGTAGCTGGGACTACAGGCACCGCCACCTCGCCCGGCTAGTTTTTTGTATTTTTTTTTTAGTAGAGACGGGGTTTCACCGTGTTAGCCAGGATGGTCTCGATCTCCTGACCTTGTGATCCGCCCGTCTCGGCCTCCCAAAGTGCTGGGATTACAGGCTTGAGCCACTGCGCCTGGCCTACATTTTTCTTTTTATTAGCCAGGTTTATTAGGCCATTTATGCGTTGCTACAAAGAAATACCCAATACTAGATAAGAGAAAATAGGTTGAATTGACTCATGGTTCTGCAAGCTTTACAGGAAGCACGGTACTGACATCTGCTTGCCTTCTAGAGAGGACTTAGGAAGCTTACAATCATGGCAGAAGGCAAAGCTGGACCAGGCACGTTGCAAGGCAAAAGCAGGAGCAAGGGAGACAGAATGTGGTGGTGGTGGGGATGTTACCATATACTTTTAAACGACCGGATCTTGTGAGAACTCTATCTCCAAGACAGCACCAAGCCCTGATGGACCTTCCCCCATGATCCAAACACCTACCAGCAGGCCCCACCTCCAGCATTGAGGATTAGAATTCAACATGAGATCAGGGACAAATATCCACACTGTACCACTGAGCACGGTGGCACACTCCTGCATTCCCAGTTACTCTGGAGGCTGAGTTGGGAGGATCTCATGAGACTGGGAGGTTGAGGCTGCAGTGAGCTGTGATCATGCCACGCACTCCGGGCTGGGCGACAAAGGGAAACCTTGTCTTGGGGGGGGGGGGGGGGGGAAATTCTGACCCCACCAGATAAGAAAACTGAGACATAAAGAAGTAAAGTAAATTATCTAAAATTACACAGCTAGTAAATGATAGAGACAGGATTTGAAACTCAGCAGTCTATCCCTAGTGCCTGTTTTAAATTACCTTATTGTTCTATTCTTCTACTTCTTTAATAAATATACATTTAATAATTAAGATTATTACTATTTTTATACTACATTAAAACTATGCTGAACAAATGTAATGATTTTGATATTTTTTCACAATGAAAAAATTTATTGAGTACCTATATGTATAAGCGCTTTTGCAGCACTGAAATATTTCTGGGGATGTAGCAATAAACAAAATAAATGATTATCTTGACTTTTTCCACCCATAACAAATGACTCTCTTGACTTTAATATCATAGTGATATACATTTTCTCTCTATATATGGAATTGGAGTAAATTATTTCTTTTATTAAATATTGAATAAAAATAAAAACTATAAATATAATGTTAACATGTAAGAGTAAGTGATTATTTTAATATTCTTGTTCATGATATTTCTGTCTCTACGAAAACTTTAATCTGAAAAAAACATTTCTTTAATTGAAGCAATATAGTTGTCAATTCATAAATTTCACATCATATATTCCTAAAAATTATCATTGTAAATAGCAGAGGTACTAAGAGTTTTTTTCCTACTTTATTTTCTAGATAATATTGCTTTCTGGAAAATTGACCACTAGTTTCATAAATATGAAAGATTAGGACATAATTCAACATTTTCACATAGGCTTGATTGCTATGTCGTGGCTCATAGTGCCTGGAATAATTCTTGCTTTCAAATGTTGTCTTTGAATCATTGGGAGGAAAAATAAAGAGAACTCTCTAGACATTTTGCTTATAAGAATCTTTTTCACTATTACCTATTCCGTGATTTTTTGTTTTTTGGAGTCCACTAGGTGGTGCTAGCTTACTTGTTAGTTTTGAAGGGCAACACAATGCTTAGTGCTAAAAGGGATCTTAGGTTATCTCATGAGTCTAGGCTGCTTAGTTTACAGATGAAAAAACACCCACATAGTTTTCATCTAACTCATGGCAGAGGTAGGGCTGGGATCCAAGTTTCCTGATTCCTGTTTCAGTATTACTCTTTCTAAACAACATATATAATCCTGAAGTACTTTTGCACTAAAATTAAAAAATCTCAAATGCAACTTTGTATATTTGTACGTGTGAATGAAAAACCATCAGACATGGCAATAAGTGAACAGCTGAAGGTGGCTGATCTCCAGTGGAAAACCTCCAGCCTAATTTAACATTTTTAGTTTTGCTGTTCCTTACAGAATTTTCTCCCCTGTTGCAGGAATGTTTTATTAGACCATTGGCTCATTTCTGTGGGAAGAATTATTTGAAATAGATATGTGTAGAAAGTATGGCTGAAAGCTAATTTTGCCATGGGCATGAGCCCTTTGAAGAGGAAACACACTTGGCTTAAGTTTTATTTTGTGAGATCTAGGAAACTTTTAAAGAGCTGTTAAAAATATATTTAACCAGTAAGCTAAACAATATTTAAGCAAGTCTTTATTTGTATTATATTTAAGTCCTTTGAAAAGGCTCTTTCATATTTTTGTGGCTATGGTTTGTTTAATTTTGAATGGGGCAGGGGAAGAAATATCAGATATTTTATCTGGGAAAGAATAATTTTCTTAGAGACGTTAAGGAATTAATGGTATCCTAAGATAGGACTTGCTATAAGTTTATTTTGCTCAGTTGTCAGCCTTTATATGACAATAAAGAGTTTGTAAAATTAGGACGTGCATGGTGGCTCACACCTGTAATCACAGCACTTTGGGAGGCCAAGCTGGGCAGATGGCTTGAGACCAAGAGTTTGAGACCATCCTGGGCAACATAATGAGACCTCATTTCTACTAAAAATAAAAGAAATAAACAAAAAATAAGCCAGGTGGGGTGGTGTATGTTTGTAGGTCCATCTATTTGAGAGGCAGAGATGGGAGAATCACTTGAGCCTGGGGGATCAAGGCTGTAGTAAGCTGAGATCACACCAATGCACTCCAACCTGGGCACCAGAGTGAGACCTTGTCAAAAAAAAAAAAAAAAAAAAAGATTAAAGATGAAGGGTAGCAACCTACTTTAACTTCATTCACATCTAGAACCCACCCCCCACTTCATCCAAGTGCATTTATGGATTCAATTACTGTTTAATCAGTTGTAAATAGAGTTTTTGGAATGTATATTAATATTCTCTTTCTCCTTTAATGTTTGACTCAAAATTCACCCTTCTCTGAAGCCTTATTTGGTCACCACAAATTTATAGTTTTAAACTCCTTGTTTTATTAAGAATAATTATTGGGAAATAATAATAGGTATCTTTTTTTGTAGCTATCATGTGAAAATCCTGTATAAACTACTTTAAAATATTATTTTAAATCCTCATAATGAGATGAAGTCACCCTCACTCTATAAATAAAAGACCTGAAGCTCAGAGAAGTTAAGTAACTTGTCTACCTTCAAGTAGCTAGTTTGGGAGTAGACCTGTTTTTTCACAACTCAGGACGGCCTATTTCAGAACCTACATATTTTTGTTATACCACCTGCCTCTTGATTAAGGGTGGTACTGATAATATTAGCAATGACTCTCATGATTATTGTAGTTCAATCTTTTTATTCTTATTTTTTTTACTTTAAATGTTTTTGAGGGCATGCTATTTGGTACTTGCAAATTTCTAACTGTTACATGTTTCTGTTAAATTGACCAGTTTCATCATTTTAAAATGTCGCTTTTCATAGGTTGTAAAGCTTTCTGCTTTAGCCTTCTGTGTCTTATATAATTAAATGAGCTTTCTTTTAGATGCAGGACTGTTTTACATTCTCAAAAATTACTGAGGACCTCTCTCAAATAACTTATTTGTATGGGTTATGTCTAGCAATATTGTCAAGTATTCAAAGAAAACAAAATTTTTTATGTTTTATTAATTCATTTAGAATTTCAAATAATAAACCTTTGGATTCACAAAAAAATTTATAAAGGTTAATTCTGTTTTCTAAACAAAGAGTTATAGTGAGAAGAAGGGTATTGTTACACATTTTTGTAAATCTCTTTAATGCTGACTTAACACAAGACATCTGGGTTCTCATATTTGCCTCTGCAGTCAATTTGCTATAATATCACAAGTCATGTGGCCTCTGGAAAATTCCACTATACTCTCTTGATCAAATGAGAGTGAAAAACGCAAATAGCATTTTGGAATTATTACGAAAACAGTGATGACCTTACAGAACTTTTAAAAGTGTCTCTGGGAGGTCTCTGGACCACATTTTGAGAACCACTAGTTTAGTGTTCACATGACATATCTTTTTCTTTTTCTGTCTTTTTTTTTTTTTTTTTTTTTTTCAGACAGAGTCTCACTCTGTCTCGGCTCACTACAACCTCCACCTCCTGGGTTCAAGCAATTCTCCTGCCTGAGCCTCTCAGGTAGCTGGGATTACAGGCGCATGCCACCATGCCCGGCTAATTTTTTGTGTTTTTAGTAGAGACAGGGTTTCACCATGTTGGCCAGGCTGGTCTCAAACTCCTGACCTTGAATCTACCTGCCTCTGCCTCCCAAAGTGCTGGGATTATAGGTGTGAGCCACCGCGCCCAGCCTCTATTTTTTTACTTAAAATATTTCTACAAATTTTGTTTCCAGTTTGTCTCTTTTTTGTAACACGAAAATTTGATGATTTTGTTATTGCTTTATCTGGACTGGCTTACAAACTCTAGCTTTGATTTGCAGCTATTCATCATTAGCAATTAATTATAATCATTAATTTCATGTAATCATTGATATATTTGAGATTAAACAAACTCTCTTATTATTTTTTATACTGTTCATTCTGCCTGTTTTTTTCTTTTTGCCTTTATTATTTGGTTTGACTGAGGTTTCAAATTATTTCATTTTTCCTCTTGTATTTACCAGCTACATATTATTTTTCTATTCTTTTAGGTTGCTATAGATAATATGACTATACCACTAGTAGTAGTATTCTGTAATAATACAGTATAAATTTTCCATTGCTCTTTATTTTGTCTTTCATCTACAATGTTCCTTCTGCCCAAATAATATCTATTAGTATTTCCTTTATTGTAGGTCTTTTGGTGATGAATTTTTCAGATATTATATGCTTAAGTATGGTTATAATACACACAGGCACACACATACCCACAAACACATATACGTATGTGTGTGTGTCTATTTGAGGTATAGACTTACCATTTGTATTGCAATTTTTGCATTGTAAATATATTTTATTGTATTCTAGCTTTCCTGGCTTAAGTTGATCCTTGAAATATAATTTTATTTTTCCATTTTTGAGATTTTTTTCTTTGTCCATTTTGGTTACCTTAATATTCGCTCTGTTTGAATTCATTGCGCCTCCTAAATCTGTAGCTCAGTGTCTTTATTCAATATTGAAAAATTCCAAATATACATGTTTTTAATGATTTAATATATGTTAATAGATATAATTATTATATGTAACAAATAAATATTTAATGTAATATAGAGGGCATAATATATTTAATATCTTTTATATGCAATGTATGTCCTGTAATTTTCTTATATATGTATATTTCTTATAATTATATTTCATTTGTGTCTCCTTGTACTTGTATTTATCCGGATATTTTCTTTTTTTTTTTTTTTTTTTTTTTTTGAGACGGAGTCTCGCTCTGTCCGTCAGGCTGGAGTGCAGTGGCGCTATCTCGGCTCACTGCAAGCTCCGCCTCCCGGGTTCCCGCCATTCTCCTGCCTCAGCCTCCTGAGTAGGCTGGGACTACAGGCGCCCGCCACGGCGCCCGGCTTTTTTTTTGTATTTTTAGTAGAGACGGGGTTTCACCGTGGTCTCGATCTCCTGACCTTGTGATCCGCCCGCCTCGGCCTCCCAAAGTGCTGGGATTACAGGCGTGAGCCACCGCGCCCGGCCGGATATTTTCTTTTAACTCAATTTACAGTTTCCTAGTCCTTCAAGTATATCTAATATAGTGTTCAATTTATCCATGAAAGTGTTGTTTGCAATTGTTGTAGTTTTTTGGTTTTAGAATTTTTACTTGTTTTTTTTTTTTTTTTTACTTAACATTTAATTTGCATTTTTATAGTATCTAGGATTCAGGTATTTAATTTTAACTTTTATTTAACACGTTCAGCAAAGTTTTGTTATGTTCTGTGTCTGATAACTTCATTATCTGGATTTCCAGTGGGTAGTTTCTATTGCTTGTTGTTTTTCTTTATTTTTGGTCAGATTGTGTTATTTTCTTGCTTATTTTTTGTTGTTTGACAGACAGAGAATACTATGAAAAAAAAAACTGGAACCAGTTAGAGGCTAGTATATTATTATTTTCCTCTAGAAGTCCTTATTTTTTACCGAGGGCAATCTCTGTGTAGCTAAATCTGTACATTGATATTGAGATTATTTGAAGTTTAGCTTCAGTCCCTCAGAACCCATTCTATATTTGAATGATTCTTAATCTTAATGGATAGTGCATGCTGATCCCAACCAAAAGTAAGGTAGGGTTTCGTAGGCCTACTCTGATGAAGAGGGCCCTAGAAGCCAAATTGTGACCTCCTAGGTTTGTAAACTTTCTTTCTGAGAATTACTAGATATCCTGAAAGATGTGATCTTCTCACTTCTGGATCTTAACCCTATGATTCGGTATAGTATCATTTTAGTCCTTTAATGTCTTGAGCAGATATGTTTATATAATTTTCATTTTTTTCTACTTCTCAACAGATGAACTGTTCTTCATTACCTAGTCCTTTAGTACTATAACCAGAAATCTTGTGCAACATATTCTATTTCTGTTTCCTCTCCTCGGTTGTCTTCTTTTGGATTGACTTTTTTTTTTTTTGTCATTTCCTATTTTATTCATGAATTCCTTTAGTAGCTATATACTTTATTAATTTAACGGTCACTACAGAAATTAAAAATGGACACTTAATTTATCTCAAGTTAATCAATATCTTTACCTCCTGTCTCCTGACTTACGGGTGTGTGTGTTGCAGGCTTTTAAATGTATTTTTATTTAACTCTGCAAGGAAATTATAATGGTTATTTTATATAAAGTTTAATTATATTTGCTCACATTTGTCATTTTTATGCCTTTTATTTCTTCTTCTTCTTCTTCTTCTTCTTCTTCTTTCTTCTTCTTCTTCTTCTTCTTCTTCTTCTTCTTCTTCTTCTTCTTCGATCTTCTTCTTCTTCT